>NC_083730.1:27284583-27590000 GCF_028564815.1 Eubalaena glacialis | reverse complement strand
GCACTATGCATACAATGCTGAGCCACTTAAATTTAACTTTGGTCTTTAGGGGTCCCAGGTAGCACTTTCATGTGGGTGGAGATTGGTTTGGGAGAAGCCAGTCTTGCTAAAGAGTCTGCCTTTTGTTTTACTGGACACAATATCTTACAGAAGTGTCCATTCTGGCTAGAGCTCTGGGGTTCAAGCCTTGATTAAAGCAGTTCAAATAAAACTGAATCTCACTTTTGAAGTCAATGTATTTTTTATCTTTTCTGGGTCATGGTTCGGGGAGGCACTGAATTACAGAGAAGAAAAATGATAGGATCATTCAGACTGCACCAGTTTTGTGGTCCCACTGCTTCTGGGGGAACAACTGTGCTCAACTGGGGGCAGGGAGTTGGGCAAAGGAGATTGGTAGATTAGAGGAAGGACTTGGTCAATTTACGGGTCTTTCCCAACTTCTATAAGCAGCCAACTTAAATATAGGAGGGAATAGAGGCCCCAAGGCCTTCGAGAGGCTTTGTAACAGAGAGACCAGAAACCACATTTTTATGGAGGACAGTTGGTAGGAAAGAAGCCCTCCCAAACACACTGAATATTTCATTTCTGTGGGGAAATCTGGTGATTCATCTTTCCTGCGCATATGTAACCGATTCAGCCTAAAGGTGCATTTAAATAATAATAATTAGCTTGAAGGAGCCTAAAGGGGATATTTACATCTTTGTAGGAGGGCTGCTCCTCCAGTGATGGATGGTGGACCGGGCTGCCCGGGCTGCTGCTAAGGCCGCCGCTTAATTTCTGGGAGGCCAGCGGCGGGGGCGGGGGCGGGGGCGGGGGCAGGTCCGAGCCGCCCGGGTCACCCAGTTTCCTGTCCTCCTGCAGCAGCCTGGAGGAGTTCAGGGCCAGTGGGAAAGCGCCCGCGGCTGTCGGCGGGCGGTCCCGGCTGCTCCCCTTCTCCGACAGCCCTCTGCCCTGGAGGAATCGGCCGCCCCCGACTAAAGGGTCCCCAAGCAGGACCCCTGTCTCCTCGTCTTCCTCCTCGTCGTCCTCGGGGTCTCGACTTTCCTCCTCCTCTTCCTCGCCCTCGGGGGGCTTGTGGCCCTCCACGTCCACCTCCTGCTCTTCTTCCTCGTCGTCCTCGTCCTCGGAGCTGTCCTCGCTGGGGTAGCTGCAGCTGGTGCCACTGGGGGACAGAAGGCCTCGGTGGTGCGGCTGCGGGGCCAGCGGAGGCGGAGGCGGCGGCGGCGGCGGCGGCGGGGGCGGGGGCGGGGGCGGGGGCGGCGGCGGCGGCGGGGCCGGGTGGTGGCGCTCGGAACCCGGCTCGTCGGGTTGCGGGGGCAGCAGCAGCAGCGGCGACGGCGGCTGCGGGGGATGATGGTGGTGGTGGTGTTGGTGCGGGTGGTGGTGGTGGTGGTGGTGATGCGCTTGGGCCGAGTGTGGCGCGCCCGCGGACACCCCGTGCAGTTTGGCCAGGCTCTCTGCGTCGTCCTTGCAGCCCACCGGCCGGAAGGCGCTGGAATGGTGATAGCTGCCTCCGCCGGCTTTGCGCCCCTCCAGGAGGTGCGGGTGGTGGGGCGCGGGCACTCGGGCACCCACGGTGCCCGCTCCGGCGGCCGCGGCCCCAGCCCCAGACACGGAGCCCGGGTCGGCCGGAGGCGTGGAGCCCGCACTGCAGTCCCCGCCGCTGCCGCCCGGGGGCGACTCGAAGAGCGCGTCGCGAGCGCCCGCGCCGCCCGCAGGAGGCGGCGGGCCGGAGCCCGGGCCGTTGGCGACGACCGGAGGGGGCTGACCCGGCGGGGGGGCCGCTTCGGCGCTCCCGCCCGCGCCGCCGGGCTCGGCCAGGTCCAGGAAGGCCTGACGCAGCAGGGCCGGGCTTTCTCCCAGCGCGCAGCCGAGCGCCGAGGGCGGCTGCGGCGGGGGCTGTAGGTATGTGGGCACGGGAAGCCCGCCCGGGGTCCGCGGAGGCCAGAACATGCAGAAGGGAGGGTAAAAGGCGTCCTTGCGGCCCGCGGGCCAGAAGAGGCCCGACAGGCCGGCCTTGGGCGCCGCGCCCGCGCCGCCCGCACCCCCCAGGGCCTCGGCCGCGGCGCCCGCGTCCTCCTTCTTGTGGCACAGGCCGAAGGCGGCGGCTGCAGCCGGGAAGGTGTAAGGATGCGGGAAGAGCCCCCCGCAGCCTGGGAACTTCTGCAGCACGCCCCCGAACGAGCCCTTGCTGGGCACCGGGATGACCGGATAGCTGCGTGGCCCTTTGGCGCCAGCCGCCGCGCCCGCGCCGGCGCCAACGCCCGTCACGCAGCCGCCCCCCGCGCCACCCCCGCCCGCTCCGGCGCCGCCGGAGGCCGCGGCCACCGAGAGGCTGGCGGCGGCGGCGGCCGAAAGACTGGCGGCGGCCACGACAGCCGCCTCCTGCAGCGAGTCGTCGTCGTCTTCGAAGCGCGGCCTCTTGTGATGCGCGTGCGGCGCGCCCGCCAACTCGGCCAGAGGTGGCGGTGGCGGTGGCGGGGGCGCCCCCAGCAGGTGCGGGCCCAGCAGTCCCCCACCTCCCGCCACCGCCGCCGCCGCTGCCACAGCGGCCGCCTTGACCGAGCTGAGCGGGTGGCAGGCGGGATGCGCGCCCGGCTGGGGCAGCGCGCGCTTTCGGCTCCCGCCGTTGAACATGGCCTTGACGTCCTCCCAGGCGAATACTAGCTCGTCCTGGGGGCTCTTGTCAGTGAGTTTGAGATGACGGCGCCACGAATTGAAGTTGGCTGCGTCCGGCTGCGTGTACTTGGCGTCGGGCGTACGGTGGGAGTGGAAGATGAACTTGTTGGGCGAGAAGTACATGTTGCAGTAACTGCATTTGATGCACTTGGCGCGGGAGCTGTTGTAGCGCGCGGGGATGAAGCTGCCGCGGCAGCCCCAGGCGCATTCGTGCGAAACGTCGAAGGCGAAGTTGTCAGGCAGCTTGGGGGGCCTGTTTTCGCCTAGGAACGACTTGCACAAACGCTCAGCCTCACGCTTAGTGATCATGCCGCAGCGGCGCGATGAGATGGGCATGGCCCCGGCGCGTCGCAGGATCTCCAGCTGCACGGGCGTGCACTGCACGCACGTGATGCCCAGCGCCACGCGGCGGTTGTGAATCTCGTTGTAGCTGAAGTTCTTGAGGAGGGTGTTGGAGATCTGCGCCAGGCATAGGCGCTCCTGCCCGTCGATCACCAACGACACGATGGGAATGCCGTAGAGGATCACCTGGCCCACCTGGTTGGGTTTCAGGTTGGCGTGGCCCGGCCGCGGCTGGTTCAGCGCGTCGGGCTGGAAGGCGCTCGACGGCGATGCCAGCAGGATGTCGTTGGGCCCCGGCAGCGGGCTGGAAGCCATCTCCTCCGCCGCGGAAGCCCGGGCCGAGCCCTCCGGGTCGGCCTTGGAGACTGGAAGGGAAAGGAGAAAGCGTTGACTAGAGCTTTTTCAGTTTACAAAGAGAGGGGTGGGTTGAGTCGCTAACTGAAGAATTATAATCACTTCCTTGCTTTGGTTAAGATATAATTATCACTGGGCAAAGGAACCAAGTTTCAGACACAAGGAAGTCATCTCTCTTAAATTTCCTCAAGGTCATCCTTTGGAAATGCAGGAATTTGCAATTGCTTTTCTTCGGTTCTAAATATCCAAAGTAAATTTTAAAAAGTCAGTTCCTAAGAAACTCAAGACCTTATCCCCGATTTATAGAAGCTGTTAGAATAAAATGGCACTCCTGCTATAAATTAGGAAGTAATGATGACAGTTGTAACTAGTACAGGCTATAAAAGTTATGGAAAACTGAGGCTTAGCCATTGAAGCCCAAATTTTAAAAGAGAGACCAGTCGCATTTGCTTGAAAATAGATTGATTTTGGTTAAAAAAAAAAAAACCCAAACCTTTAAAAAAGTAATTTTTGTGGCATCTGTGGTTTCCTTGAGGGAAATTCACTACTGGTTGAGACACAGCTCATTAAAGCAAAACGAAATCCCTTCTCCCTTATCTTTGCCATTAGATATTTTGATACTTTAATTAGAAATTTTGGGGGAAAATGTACAAACCTATATGCAAGATTGCACCAAAACAGGCGTTTCACTTTCAAGGGTTCAAAAAGCCGCTTGCTAAAATTGAGTGGTTCCGGTTCCAATAGGTGGCTTTAAAAGATGAAGTTGTACACTTGAAGATATTCAAAAACTGTTTGCCTGTCATTTCCATGACAATGAGCAAATAAGTACAGGCAAGAGTGTTAAGCCCAGAAACAGTGCAAAGAAACTGAACAATTCTTGGGGGTCATTATTGATGGGCTTTAAAAGGCAAATTTAGTTGAAAGGTGAACGACTTTCTGTGACATTTCTTTTTCTCATCTATGTAGATATCTCTTTACCTTATTGGGGGTGGGGGGAAGTGCCCCAAGGTAGGAATAATCCTTGGACTAGGTAATCTGCGGGAGCGCTGAAAGCGGAAGCCCAGGGTTGGGCCTGCGGTAAAATTCCTGTCATCACTGGTCAACGGGATACTTAATGGGGGAAAACAGCCAGTAAATTGAAAATACAGAAAAAGCAAGCGAAAGAAACCTTTGTGACAACACTGCTAAGTCAAAACAAGCAAAGTGGCTCATTCCCTGCGAAACTGACAGTGACCTTTGCACAGCTACTTGTCCAGGGCAGCTGCTAAGACTATCGTTTGCCCTGGAAAATCACCGGTGGCCGTCGCATCACCACTTTCCGCCAAGGACACTGGAGTTTGTTATTACAGAGATTTCAGTGAATACACTAGTGTACCCCTTTACCCAAATTGTCATATCCTGGTCCTCTCTGGGCCCCTGTGACCTCTATCCCGACAACCTTTGCCCTTCTGACCCCTGGATCCTCAGCTCTCATTACGTTCTGTGGCCTCCAGGAAGGGTGAACAAACCTCAATGCGATCAACGAGACGAAAGCCAGGCTTGTCACTTCGGATGGATCAAAGACAATATTTCCAGGGGACGGGGTGTTAAATGGCACAGTGATACCTGGGCCTGATATAACCAGCCCTAACTTTGCCAAATGGTCCTTCAATCCTCATTCCCCTCCCAAACAAGATTCTTATTATCTTCATAAGACCCTGGGATGATGGCAATGCGCGCAGCGGGCCTGGCCTAGCGGGGAGCTGGCTAGAGACCCGCCGCCTGAGCAGCTGTAGACTGGGCAGAAGTGTCTCCTACTGGGTGTGCTCCACTTTCACCCCAAGCTCTCCCAGAGACTCCTGTCAGAGCAGAGACACAAATAAAAGGGTTTAGGTTGGGGGATTTTTAAAAGGGAGTGAGGGAAGAAGAGACAATTAAAAGTTAGTTGAACTGAGAAAGAAAGCTGGCGAACTTCCCTATCTGACTGACGAGCCAACGACCCTCAACTTAACGCCCCAGGCTCCCAAACCAATCACTACCGAAGCCCTCCGCTGCCCCTCAACCTAACCGGAAAATCCCACCGCTCGGGATCCCAAATAACGAACCGCGAGCTGTGCGCCGAGTGGGGGCCGGCTGGTTCCGGCAGTACCTGGTAACCCCTAGCTGCCTTTACGCGCGTGGCTGCCGGCCCATCTTCCGAGGTCGCTCGGAGGCGAAGCATCCAAGCGGGTCCTGGAATCCAGCGGGCGGGACTTCAGAGGGCTCCGCGTGAAGATCCTGGCGCTCGCCGGCTCTAACGGCGCTTGTACCCCGGCCCGCGGAGAATGACCGCCTGAATTGCTGCGGGGCGTCTCCTCGACCGCAGAAAGTGTGGGCGCGCGGAAACCTGCGGCAGGCGAGCCCCAGGTGGAGTGCAGTCTGACAGCGCCTTTCTCTGTCTCTGAACTCGTGTCGGACCGAGGGGACGCCACCCAGCGGGCAAGGTGACGTCACCGTCTCCCTGACACTCCACATTAAAGGGCTGGCATGTTACAGGGAGGGAGGGGGGAGAGCGAAAGGGAGCGCGAGCAGCTTCGAGATCCTTTCTCAGCAGCCACGAAAGCTAACACCTAACCAACCCGCAATTGCCAACAACCTCTCCATTGAGCAAACGCGGCAATGGTGCTGGAGCTGTAGATCTGATTTAGGAGTGGAAAGCTATATAGTCTGCGTGATCCCGGGGACCTGGATCCTGGAGGCCCCGGATTCTAGAAGAACGCCTCTAAATTGACTGTATCCCTGCCAGTTATTGTCTCCTCCCCTCATTTCTCTGAGCCACCCTCCTTCGCGAATGATCTCTCAGGTACGTGGTGCAAATCAGTAGCCTCACTGTGTCTCCGAAGATATAGGAATCACAGTTCACAGTTAGCCGGAGAATAGAATAGTTTCAGTGCTCCTTTGAAACTGCGAAATGAGAAAAGCGGGGCGGGGCGGGGCGGGGCAGGGGGGGGCGTTCTGCAAAGCGTGCTCAATCTAAAAACTTGGAAGGAAGCGTGGAAAATGTCTTCACTTTTGGATACACATTTGCCTTTTTAGGACAAGATACAGAGTGGCATTCTCTATTTTGGAAAGTGTGCAATTAAGTGAGGACCCCAATGAATGCATGTGTGCAGTCGTCAGTCAACTTCATTCAGAATAGTTCTCCATCCCATTTTATAAAACCCATGCAGGCCACTTCAGCACAAGGAAAAGGTGAGACAGGAAAGCAGGAAGGCCCCCAGCCTCGACCCGCACTTGAGCAAGTTGCCAGTGCTCCCAGAGAAGTAAATTTCTCAGGGAACTATGTAGAAACATGCCCTTAAAAAAAGGGAAATAATAATAATACTAATGAGAAGAAGTAGAAGTAGGATGGGAAAAGACCATTTCCTATAGCTTCCCAAAGTAAGGCACACATACAATATAGTGAAGTGTCAGTATATTACTTCCTAATTGATCAGCTATTAGGACTCAAAATGACCACCTCTCGTTTATCAGAAATGGAAGAAGCTGCTTATTTAGAGGACATTCTAAGAAGAATACCTACACGGGGTGGGATTGGAAGATCTTTTAAGTTTTTCCCTTACTATCAGAGCTGAATTTTCGATTGCTGCCTGGTGAAACACATAGCCTTTAGAGTTGGGCAGTCGTATTGTAGAAATGGTTGAAAGAACAACCTCCACTAACCCGGAAGCCCAATGGGGACTACATCATAGTCTCAACAACAAACCATCACTAAATTCAAGTGTGAAAGTGTGAAATCTTAACACTTCATTAAAGGTCAATAAAACAAAAGGGAGTCAATTGAACAAAAAGTGAGGGATACAGGAATTGTGGCTATTTTAAATTAATATGCAGAAAACATAGTTTCAGAGCCATGAAAATTGTAACATTTGTGTGGGCATAAGTTTCAAATGGCAGTGAAATTATATTTCACCCAACTCCTAGTTTCTGAAGTCACCATCGGCACTAATTAGGCTCTGTTCTAAGGGGCTGAAGTCAACTGAATGCTCCCTCCCTAGTGCCCTCGAAGCCTCCCATCCTAGAAGAAGGGAAACTCACACTATGCCTGCCTGGCTCATTTGCCAAAAGAGCGTCATTTTCAATCACGAATCCATTCCTGCGGAAGGCTGAAGGCCGCCTGCACGCCTGCTCTTCTGAAGGTTCCCGGGCCCGGACTGGTTATTCCTCCTCTCTGAGGTCAGGAGCTCCCACAAAGGGAGGTCTCGGCTTCCTTACACTTT
Organism: Eubalaena glacialis; assembly: GCF_028564815.1. NCBI lineage: Eukaryota > Metazoa > Chordata > Mammalia > Artiodactyla > Balaenidae > Eubalaena > Eubalaena glacialis. The sequence continues at coordinate 27,582,387 of NC_083730.1, read as the reverse complement.
CTAGAGCCCAGGCTGCTAGAAAGAAAGCCTGAAAATGGGGCAGATTTTAAGACCAAAAATGGGGAGAAATGAAAAGTCCTATCACCTCATTAATGTACCACAGGAAAATGCGTGGTCGCTGCCAAGAAGGAAGATCATGTGGTGCTTTTATTCATTTCGCTCTTTCCATCTTTGCTCCCAAAAGGCTCCTCTTCCCCTACAGATCCCTACTTAAAAAAAAAAAAGTCTGTAAAAACATATTTTTTTGAAAAGAGAAACTGGATCAATCTTTGCCTTCCCTCCCATCCTTGTTTACCCTGAGGACTGAATCCATGCCTGAGTGGTACCTGTAGCCACCCCCTTACCTCATCTTTCAACATAAACATTTATACATTAGCTTCGTGGCTTACTGCCATACAAACCTGTGACTTTATTTTAATGCAAAGAAGTTTCACTGGAAAGAGAAACGTGTGATGTTAGGTTAAGTACTTTTGCACAAATAATTCTAAAAATAGCATTTTTATTTTATTTCCCCAGTGAGTCTGGGGTGCCTGTTTGAGCTGTCAGGCCAAGTATAGTTTTGGAAAGTGAAGGTGGAGAACAATTGTTCAGAGCCAAACTCCGTGCTCCAGCAAATCCTCACCATGAGTCTGAAGCTGGACTTCGGAATTACAGTCTTTTTATACGTTTTTGAGTCTGTGAGCAACTTTCTGTCACTATCTCTCTGATTCTTTGCTGTCCCCTAAGTTTGAACAGGTCTCCTGATGGTTCCCCGCTGCCCTTCAATTTTCCTTTTCCGGACCAGGGGCGCCTGATCCTTGTCAGTCCCTGTCCTGGCCCCCGAGACCTTGGCAGGCGGGGAGCAGGGAGGAGCAGGCGGTGGCGGGAGGCAGCGGGTAGGGGCCGAGTTAATCAATGCTTTCCTGTTCGAGCAGACATGCATTTTACACCTCGGGACTCTCCTCAGCCGGCTAATTGATTCAAATTGTTTTATTGGTTAAACTGGTGTCACCCGTTTGCATGATCTATCACCGCACGGAGGAGAGCATTTCCACTCTCATCTCCGTTCCGAGCGGCTGCGGTTTACCCAGGCCAGGGACAGGTAAAGGAGCCAGATACCGAACCCAAAGGAAAACCACAAACCGAGCTGGCTCCCTCGGAACTGGAGAAGTGCCGCCTCCATGCAGGCGCACGCGGCGGGTGCAGCAGCGTGGATGGAGGTTTCTAGCTGCAGTTTTTTTAACAATTGGTTGAAGCGAACCCAAACCTGGCCAGAATGTCCTCCACTTTGGAAGCAGACTGTTCCGAGAGGCAGCGTGGGAATCCCGCCAGGTTCGAGTGGAAGGGCAAAGCCGAGGAGCTGTCCGCGGTGCTGACGCGAATGCAGAGCTCCGTGGCGCAGCTGATCCTACTGCGTTCAAGGCCCTCCCGGAAGAAGCCTCCCAGTCTGCAATCATCGGAGCCCTAGATTCGGCTCTGGGCTCCAGCATGGCCTTGCAGACTTAAGAGGCAAGGGGCGACACAGAAACACACCCCCGTACTTCTGCCACACCTGCTCCATCTAAAAGGACTGAGAAATCCAGCCACTCCCCACCCCCAAGCCTGTTTTGCATTGACACGAAAGGAAGATAAAGGCCTTAATATAAATTCATTAAAATTAGAGACACCAGATATTCCCTCTCATTCTACTCCCAGCCTGGGTATTGGAGAACCCATGACAGTTACAGATCAAAGAAACAGCTTCTATCTCTCTCACCCATTCCCTCTTACCCCATTCTCAGCTCTTAGGCAAGAATATTACTGCTTCTGTGTCCCTGAAATAGGTGTCCTTGGCATTGGTATTTCTGCATCAGGTAGGGCAAGAAATGGTTTCCCTATTAGTTCCAAGTCTGCAAAAGTAGACCTGCATGGCCCGGAAAGAAACTGGAAGGCTGGCAAAACTACCAGGGACAGAAGAATTCTCATATATCAGAAAGTACAGGAGATTCAGTTAGATTGAAACTGGGTACAAATTTCTCCTCAGTCACTTACTAGTTGTGGAATTTTGCTTTGATACCTAACCTCCCCAAGCCCTAGTTTCTTCATCTGCAAAATGAGGAGGTTGATACGTAGCCCACAGGGGTATTATGAGAATTAAATAAGATAATATATGTAAAATGCTTGGCACACAGTAGTCATTTAATACATGCTAGCTTTAAAAGCACCTTCCTTGGAGAATGGAGACAAGCTTAGGCCTGTACTGTTACAAGATATGTTTGAAGTCTTTAACAGCTCCAGAGTAAAAGATTTCAAAGGCATTTTAGTTTCATGGTGAGCAGAGAGGGAACCAAATTCCCCGGAGGAATCTTAGTCCTTTTCATTAAAATTTTATCCTGTCCCCTAATTGGTCTAGTGTTTATTTTGTATACAGGTGGCCAGAACCTTAGCTACTATTTGCTTAACCAATTTAAAATAAGTTGATAACAAAAATTAGCAATGGTAATGGCCATAATGATAATAATTGCTGATAGCCCTCAGTTCCCTCTTTCTACCCAAAAGAGCTTTCTGCAGCCTGGCAAGCCCAGCTTAGACTCCCCGGTTTTTCCTCCATTGCTCTGGCTGGAGTTATATGAAGGAAACCAAGGACCAGGAGCAAACCAAAACTCATCCATTATGGAAATCATAGAAGAAATGAGAAAGGCCTCTGAGCCTTCTCTTAATAAATGCTGTCCATAAACGGGAACCCTTTTCCTGGGGCCAGAGTATCCCTGGAGAAGTACAATGGGAGCACAAACCTAAAAAATCTAAACCATAATTGAGGAAGGGAAGAGAAAATGAACACATTTTGCACTGTATCCCTGCCCCAGTGATCCCTTGAGTTCCTCATGCACCAATGACTATGGGAATCAGTAGTTTCTTTCTTACCTTTCAAACAAACACCTTTATAAGAAAATAAAGACTGTAGGAGAAGGAACCAAGGCTTAAATCCCCTTAATCAGAGGAAACAATTCTCACAAGAAAACTTGCCCTTGGGTCAGTGGCAGAGAAAGCTCTTACCCTACCAGTTCACAGAGGCCAGGGACTAATGGAAACATTTGCTGTTGGACTTTCTTTTTTTATAACAAAGAATTCACATTTCTTCACAAGTCCTCACAAACTTGTAAACACAGCAAAGTACTCACATGTGCACATAGTTTACATGAAGTAATAAAATCCAGAATGGAACATGAACTTGGTATACTTGATGGTTACTTAGCAAATATTAGTTGACCAAGATAAAATTCAAAGGAACACAAAATACCTGAGGACACACATAGGCTATGGATGCATGCTCCCTGAACACACCTGCGAATGTGCATCAAAGAGGGACATTGGCATAAGGAATAGCCCACTAGGCTCTCTCCCTTCCCTGTCTTCTCCTTTCTCTCTTTCTGTGCATGCATACACATATGTACCAGCCCCCTCCACTTCCCTCCTCCCCATGTTGGGAGGGAGGGGGTCCTTTGAAATGGAGGTGGTCCCAGCTGGAAAACCCCAGAGCTCATTTAGATCACATCACTTCAGGCTTTTGTCTCTGCTCCTGAATAACCTAGGCCGCCACAACAAAAGGATAGGCATCTACATGGAGCTTTCATTGGCAAAGATGCGTCTCAAAGATGCTGCTGTAATAATGAATAAGAAGGAAAGATGCTTGCCTTTTTTGATTGCCACTCCTAAAGAAGGGAGAGGAGAAAAGGGAGAAAAGGAAAAGGAGACAGTGGAGCAAGAAATAGAGATTGTGGGAGAGAAAACTAAGGCAAGTATTTCAGTAGATTTATGCAAAAGAGTCTTTAATTGTATGAAGATTCCAACTACCACCAAGAACAAGAAATGTGGTTTGAGGCTTAAAAAAAAAAACAACAAAAAACAACACTGGCTCTTTTGTTTCAGGGAAGCAATTTAAGGTGTAACTGAGGCTGAGGATGCAGAAAGGGTGTGGAGCAGAATCTTTTAAAGCTTGGGGAGGGGAAGCAGAGGAGTAGGAGTAGGGGGAGGGGCTGTAGATTGTCTGTTGACATGTCACAAGAGAGAAAATGACATAGATATACACCTAACATCTCCCCAGCGACACTGGTGGAGGGAACATTGGATTTTATTTCCTGGGGAAATAAAGGCATTTTTCCCCCTTTCCTGTTCTCTTCCCTCTCACCCCTCCCCATTTGAAAATTTTCTACTTTGCCATCAAGCTTGATCCCATTAGCTAATACATTATTAAACTATCATGTGCTCTCAGGCTGCCCAATAAGCATCATGCCTTCAGCTTTCCTCCTGCCTGCAGTTGTTAGCTCAGTGGTAGCAAAAGGTGAAATTAGATAATAGCAAAATAAATCCCAGGGTAGAGAGGGGTAGAAATCTGAGTCACTGATTTTTTTTCCCCTGAAAAAATAGCAACCAGTGAAAATTCAGAGAGAATGTTCAGAGGAATTTTCTATTTTTGTGTATTTAAAAGTACTTTTTAAGCAAAAAGGCTTTCCCTCATGAGGTTCAAAGTGAAAGCATAGCTAACCAGATCAAAGACAATAACCAATCCCAAACTTTTTCAAGATGCATTATGATATCATCGACAAACTCTTAATGTTGGCAAATAATTAAAATTTCCATCTTTTAGAACTGTGTAACCTTGGGTGTCTTAGAAACAAATTGTACAAACAAACCATGGAGATGAGCACTGAGGGTTTCAGAGGAGATATAATGAACCAACTTTAATTACTAACTTGAAATTAAAAATGTAATATACAGATTTAAATTTATTTTCACCTAAATTGTGTATAAAATTATATGGCTTTTGCAGGCTAAGAAATGCTTTGTAACCAGCCATGCTACTAAAAAGTCTGAAGTACTTTCCAAAACCAAGTTCCCAGACTCACACAGTAATAATGATACATTTATCATTACTGATGACCACCTACTGGGTAATTATTGCTTTGTTACTACGATTACAATCAAGAGATTTCTTTATTTACTGTTAACATTCACTTAAAACTGAATGTTAATGACTGTTCTGAATTCACCAAAGAGAGTTTTCTGTTATATTTCAGAAGTACTTACATTCTGGTTCAGAAATGGAAAACCATATTGTAACAAAGTGGAAAGCTGGGTGAGCGCTTGGCTCTCACCCTCTCCTGAGAATGAAAATGGCATTCTGAGGAATTCTGGAGCAAGATTTTCCAGCTCAGAGTTGCAAAAGGTTAACATAATGCAACCACTTGACTTGTGCTAATTATGTAAGTATTTTATTACAGGAGATTCATTCATTATTGATACATGTTTGCAGTAACTTCCTGCTTGGGGGAGTTATATTTTATATGAGAAGTAAACAACCCATGGCTCCAGGGCTGGCCTCCTCTCCCCCAGATCTGATTTCCTCCCACCCCTTTGTCTAGTTTCACAACCCTACTGGGTTGTTGTATTCCTACTGAGGCAGAAAGACAATTCCCTAAAACTGTCCCTATTCTCTTGCCTTTTCCCTTCCCCATTCAGAACTTCCCAGTTCTTTAAAAGCTAAGAGGTCAGGGTGTGGAGAGTGTTGGGATGGGGATGAAGTGGGTGAGAAAGTAAAACTGGTTTTAGTGTTTTCTTTCATATCCCATAAAGACGAGAGAATTTTCATTAAAAATCTAGACTCCTTGAGGCTTGGCCACCAACCTTCCTCTTTGGAAGCTACTCTCTGCTCCCACCCAGAAAAGCCAGGCTGGCCTTTGGTATATTCAGAGCTGGTCCTTAGGGAAGTGGGGGTGGTGGAAGCTGTTAACCAATGGAAAGGCTACAAAAAGGTCAGAACCCAACCTCACAGCCAGTGGTAGTTGCTACAGTCTACAATATTTTCTTCCCAGGGCCTATCCCAAGTTGCACTAGGAAAAGACAAGACATGGCTTTGCTTGTGGAATGGACTCAGTGAGGCCCTGTGAAGGATTGTGCTGGATGCTTGGCTTAAGGGCCCTCAGGAGTTTCACTCTGAAAGCATGCACTGGCCATCTGAGGCTAGCCATCTGGTGAGAGGCCAGTGTCTTCTAAAGGGGCCAGAAGGCTCTGGAATGGGCCTCCAACCTAGGAGCAAGGGTTTCCTCTTAGGCTTTCTTCCAGATTCTGAGACCCCTGCCTAAGAGTCTCAGTTCAGAGCTGGGGCAAACACAAGGTGCCAGAGGTCAGCATGCTTAAGGCCCTCAAAGGAAGTCAGGAATTGGAGATGATGGAGGGGCAGGGGAAGAGCATGGAGCAGTGTGTGTGTGTGTGTGTGTGTGTGTGTGTGTGTATGTGTATACTACCCTGTTCTTCAAGGTTTGGTGTAGGAAGATGAGAATGAACAAGCAAGAGGCTAAAGTCCCAAAATTTTGGACCAGTTTGAAAAGAATGAAATGGTATGGTCTGGGATGGAGTGAGGAGGTGGCTTTGGGGAGGTGCCTGCAAACTGGGATTGGGCAGGACTTGCCACAGGCCAGGGAAGAACTGACAGAGCTCAAAGCCTAGGTTCACCCCTGGACCTCTACTATCTAGCCCAGAACTTCTGCACTTTGGGTGTGGGCATGTGAATGACAGATGGCTAGAGGATGACTAGAGTTCAAAGGGCTCTGGGAAGATGAGTCCTGGATAGAGGAGAGGGAATGGGTAAAGTGCTGAGACTGGGTGTTGGGTAGGTGCTCCGGGCTTGGTCAGCACAACCCCACTCCCCTGGGTGCCTTGCTTCCCTGCTTTTACCCACGCCGGGGTGCCTGGGTGTAACCTCCCTGCGATCTACAGAGGAATACCGTTCCCAGCAAGGCTTACTTAATGGTCCTTTAACAAACCCTTCGATCTCTTCGGCCGCCCTGGCTCTCGCCTGCCTCCTCCTTCTTCCTTTTCTCCACTGCCTCCATCAGTTATTTATGACCAGCGTTAATTATTCACGAAAAGAGAAAACTCCAGCTTTGGGAACTTTACCAGGAGCGTTTGGGGGTTTCTCCCTTTCCCGCCTCCAGGTGGGCTTGAGTCTTGAGGATTTTGGGGGACTGTATTTGGCCGGATCCTGCTTTGAAGTGGGGAAAGGGAAGCCCAGTGGTTGGGCAATGGGGAAGGGGGAGGGTGTACCCTTCGTCCTGGTCAGCTCCAGCCTCTGCCTGCGAAGTGTAAACTCCCGGTCAGCTCCTGCCTCTGCTTGCCAGGTGTGAACTCTAGGGACGGGACCCGGAAGTTACTAGGCGCGCTCTCGGGAGTCGCTGTCCGGCTTGGAAGTGCTGAAACCGCGCGTGGGCTCTGGGGCTGCGGGGTGTGGGAGCGAAGACGTGGCCGCAGTCCCGGGCAGGGTAGCCTCTTTCCACAGCGTCTCCAAAAAGTCTCGTTAGCCTTGTCTCTCTCTCTCTCGCTCTCTCTCTCTCTCTACGGTCCCCCTCCCCCTCCCCCTCACGCACGCAAATGACACTAGAACATTGTAACCAAAGATTAATTGCCTTAATCAAATCGACCTGCCCTCTGCAGTTAATCTTTTAGCAACAAATTAGAGACAGTTTACCTCAACCTCCCGGGTCAGGCGGAGAGAGGAGGAGGGATGGACAGGGTGGGAGAGTTTGACAAAATCCACAAACGGTGGGGGGTGGGGATTGGGAATGGGTGTGCATTTAAAGCGGGAGGGGAGGGGAGGAGGTAGGGGTCAGCTGTGGGGTTGTGACGGCGGTCGGAAGTTCCTGGAGTCCCTTTCAACCCATTTTTCCCCAAAGGAGAGGAGGCCGAGCGCGGAGGACGAGGCCACTTACCTGTCTGCGCCGCCCTCGCGGTCTTCAGCCCTCCGCGCTCAGTCCACCCCGCCTGCCTCGCGCTCCGCGGCTCCACTGCCGCTCTCTGGTTCCCGCGGCGCCGGCCGCCTCCCCCCGCGCGAGATCCGCTGCCGTGGCCCGTCGCCCGCGGTCCTCTGCACTCTCGCTCGCGGTCGGGTTTTCCACTGCGACTCTGTCCCGTCCTGACTCTCCCCTTCTGTGTGGTCTTCCGCAGACACCCAGCTCTTCCCACTCGCTTCCTGGGCAAGTTTGTAAGTTTGGGGTGAGGGTCGCTCTCCTCGAGCCCAGCTTCTCGGCTTAGCTTGCTCAGATCCGCACCCCCCACTCCCCAGCCCAGACCTAGGTCTCTGACGCCGCCTGTTGGTCAGGCAGGGCAGGGCAAGGAGAGGAGCCTTGCGCCAACCTCAGCCTCCCACCCATCACCCTTCCACGCCCAGGGGTACAAACAGAAGGGAAAGGAGGCGAGGGCTGGAGACCTGATAATTGGAGTGGGGCCAGGGGCAAGAGGGAACAATTTGCTCTGGGGGCATGCAGCCCGGGCAGGCAGCTTGGGCTTCCTGCCAGAAGTGTTATCCCAGGGCGCGCAGGCGCGCCTCTCTTGTGTTGCCCGAGGGCAGTGCACTAAAAGCCGGCACCCTCTCCCAGTCTTCTGGGGAAAGACCACCTGAGGTGAGGTCAGGCCCGGGGCGGGGGGGGGGGGGGACGGATTTGTAGGGGGCGCTGATCCTGGGCACCCAATGTGCGTCTTCAGAACAGCGGGTGGGGAGGGGTGCTGGGAAAACTGGAGAAAGGAGAATTAGTCCTTCCCAGCACTACCAGGGAGGAAAGCTTTAGGGATAAACTCATATGCCGCTTTTAAAAGAAAAGTTAGCAGAATCCATCTCATTATGAGCGTCAGACGCTTGGAAGGGCGAGCACCAGCCAGGGAGTCCAGTCGAAGTCCAGCGCTTTGGCCGGGGATGGTGGGGATATAGGCCGAGTTTGGGAGTACTGTGGTGTTACAAAGGCAGCCTTTCTGGCTCAGGCCTGGTCCCTCCCTTGGCAACTTCCCAAACGCCGGGCGCTCATCGGATCATTCTACCCTTGGAACTTTGGGAAGCCTCGGTCTAGCCCTGACTCCACCGATACATCCACGGAATAGAGGTTTTACCCTTCTCCCCATTCTCATCCTGTCTTTTTCATTGAAAGAATTGATGGACTGTTTCTCCGCTACCCCCTCCTTCTCTAATAAACGCTTCCCATAGATTATTCTACGCAGAGAAGGAAGGCGGCTGCTTAAAAAACAAAAAGCCATAGCCCTAATGAGTTCAATTACAATGTGGTAAACACATTGCCTCTACGCTTTAATTAAGCCTGCTGCCCAATTTTAACTCATTAGTAATTCATTAAGAGAACAGCCCGGCGCTGGCGGGTGGGAGGCACCCAGACCGACTGTGCGTGGCAGAGTCGACACGCCCGCAAGCCGCAGCCGACCCTAGGGCTGCGTTTGAGCAAGTCAGGTTTGCGACCCAGTGACCTCACGCACTGGAGTCCCCTCTCCTAGATGCACGGGGATCAAGCTTCCTGGGCTTGAAACAGGGTTTGCAAACCTGTTGGGTGGCTGGTGGTGGTGTGGGGCTGGACCACAGTGGGGGAGAAAGTCTCCGGATTACATGCGCTTTTCACCCCCAAAGTCAAATCTAGTTTCTGGGTGTGGTGCCCCCCTTGCTTCTTCCACTTTGTACTAGCTTCTGGAGAAAAATCTAAGTCTGGCCTTAGCGCCCAGCTCTGGCTACCCGCCGCAAGCTTCGGGACCCTCTCACCGGGAGAAGCTTCGATATAATCAGACGGTGATATTTTTTTCGGGGGTTGGGGCGGGAGAATTGGAGGTGGGGGGAGGAAACTGCTGGCTAGAGAAGTGGATATCTGAACGGGGAACTCAGACCTCTTCTTTTCCGTCTTTCGATCTCTACTCCACGCCTGTAAGCAGGGCTGGGCTTATGGCCACATTTGGAACTTTGGCAGTTGAGACCGGCCCTCTTTATGGAAGAGAAATGGGGACAGAGGGTTGCAGAATGAGTCACGCACAGGCAACGAGAGAACCCTCCTAGTCTTTCCACTTAATAATCGAGGGACAGAGTGCAAACAGTTCAAGCTCGAATCGTTCCCCTCTCCTCCAGTCTCCATTCCGCGGCGGGTTCTTGGAAGAAAGTGCCTGCGTGTTCTGAGCGTCCCACGGTTCGGGTAGGAAGGAACTCGTAGGTCCCTAGGCTCCAGCGTGGAGTTTCCAAAGAGAAGGGAAGGGCCAGTGTTATGGGGTGAGGCTTTGGTTTAGAAAAGGGTCTTCCGCCCTCTTTGTAATCCTGCTCTGGGCGCGTTCTTTCGCTGGGAGGGGGAAGTTGGCACCGCACGGCGGCCTACCGCGCCCCCCTAGGTAGGAACTTTTCCCCCGGGGCAGCGGCTGGCCTGGCTCCGCCTTCCGCAGGCGGACCTGGACTCCCCTGGCTGTCTGTGCGGACCCCTTAGCCCTGCCCCCTGGGCCTCGAGGAAATGCCGGAGGCCTTTTGCCCTCCACATCCTGAAGCTTCTTCTTAGGGTTGCTTCTTAGGTTGCCTCTGCAGGCACCGGGTCGTTCTCGTCCCTGTCGTAAGCGGCAGCTCCTCTTGGAGGCCAGTGGATGGATTGGATTTCTTCTTCGCGGAGCGCATTGCACCCCGCAGTCCAGCCGGGTCGCGTCCAAGAAGCTCAGGGCGCGAGTCCGGGCTTCTCTGACTAGTTTCTGTGCGGTTCGGAAGCTTAGGAGGGGCGGAGGATAATGCCTTTAACTTTCAGTCCGCCCCACCCCTTTCCTCTCTCAGCCTAGAGGCAGGAAATGCTGCGGGACCCAGTGTTCTCAGATTGGGTACTCTGAGAACAGGGGTCATGCCGGGCTTCGCTCTCCCTGGGTTCCCGGGGGTCGTCTGGGGAGAAACCGTGGCCCAGGGTGGTCTCCGCTCTGGAGATTCGCGGTGGACGGGGCACCGGAAGGCGGAGGCGGGGCGGGAGCTTCCTGGCGGGTGTGGCGCACAGGGGCGAAGACCTAGGTCCCCGATCCAAGGCTCAGCAGAAGGTTTCGTGTGTGTTGCTTGCTGCTACTTTTCACCGCACCGCGCGGCCCTGGCCCTGGGCTCTGCGGCAACGGCGCCTTCTCGCGCTCCGAGGATCGGCCGTGCGGGATTTGCCTGGAGAAGGGCCTCTCTCCAGCCCTGAGTGCTTTGAAAGTATAAAAATTTGATCCCTACCTAGGCGATCAAGGCGCCTAAAATGAAGGAGGGCAGCAATGGGATCAGAAATGCGTGTAAGTTGGAAGCCTCGCAGGAAACAGGTCTTTCTTAGGATTTCCGGGTTTGGAATCCAGTTAGATGTCTGAGGGGGGACCTCCAAGGCTCTCACCCGATGAAGGCGTTTTTATCCACTGTGGGGGGAGAGTTGCTGGGGCAAACATTTGGGAAAGGTCCCTCGTGCCCAGTGTTAATTACAACTGAAGTAGATTATCTTCCTTCATTTCTTCCTTCCCTAATGCAAGGACAGGGAGGTAGGATATAATTTATTTCTGTTGACAGTGGGATAAATAAGTACGTTTTTGCATTACCAGGAATTGACTGCTGGGGGAGGATGGCTTCCTGACAGTATCAGATGGAGACTTTAGAATTGGCTTTGGGACAAGGAGGTGGCCTTGTTTATCAAGTGCTTTTGTCCAAGCTCCACTCCAAATAGCCACTACCCTCTTCTTTTCTGACTTGTGATATTGAGAACAAAGGTAAAGGAACCTCGTTTAAGGAGCATAGCTGCTAGGGATTTGCCTGGGTCAACTTAAGCTAACCTTCTCGCTTCATGCAATTTGCCTACCTTTCATTTCTTTTGCAACCCTCCATAGTACCAGCTACTGTGAAGATATACCCTTACATATCAACTGTCTGTTAATATGCTAAAAATATTTTTAGCTTTCTTGAAGGGTGTCTTCAGTGGCAGGACTATTCCCCCATAGTTTAGGTCTGTAAATTGAGAGGAGGGGGGAGAAATAGGAGAGAATCAACTCTTTGGAATGGCATAGAAAGCAAAGATATTTATTAGTCCTAAATAAACAGGCTAGTAACTATTTACAAGCTTGGCTTAACAGGACTGAGAGAGCCTGGGCACTTGCTTATGAAAGGCAAGACTTAAGACGGAGCTGGGAAGTTCTGTAGGAACAGCATCGTGAGACTCACTGTACTAGTAAAACAGGAAGTGTACTCTGACTCATGTTGGAGATAGTTTTTGAGGAGAAGGAAAAATGTGTCCATGATTAAAATACTTTCCATGTGCTAGGCATATATGAAGCATTTTACATATGTGCTTTCATTTAATCCTCATGTGATTCCCATGAGCTAGGCATTATTATCTACATTTTATAGATTATGAAAACTGAGTCTCAGAGAGGATACTTTTTCTCAGGGCCACACAGCAGGTAAGTGGCAAAGCCAGACTTCAAGCACAGATCTGTTTGGATCCCAAATGTGCTCCTAATCAGTAAGCCAGACCATGCACTATTTTACATACACCACACCATTTTGATCCTTCTAAGAGTCTCATTAAGTATGTATGGCCCGTGTTAGTCCCATTTGACAGGTAATAAAGTCAGAGCCCTTAGACCCTGGTTCTCAAATGTGAGTGTGGCCCTCTCCTAGAGACGGATTCTGCCAGCCAGCTTGGGATGGGGCCCAGATCTGCAGCAGGTAATTCTGAACCTGGCATTTGGCGAGTGCTATTTTGAGAAACACTGCCATAGAGGTTGGTAACTTGCTCAAGGTCATTAGGATTGGGCCAAACAGGTATGAGACCCCTGTTTGCCTATCCTCTCCATCAGGGTCTCAGTGGAAGGTGGATGACTTCTTTATTGAAATCCTCATGGTTAGAACCCAGAGACTAGGGTGAGAAAGAAGTCTGTGGCATGGCAGCAGGTTGTCCTTCTCCATGACCCCCCAGAAGCCACCAGCCTTCATGGAGATCAGTGTCCTGAAGTTCCTTAAGATCACTCACCTGGAAAGGTACCTTCAGCCCACCTGGAGAGGCAGACTCAGGCCCTCCAAACAGTCATGGCTGCCCTACCTCTGGGACTCAGCAACACTCCACAGGAAATACTGAATAGAGAGGAATGAACCACAGACACAGACTTGTCTTTCTCAACCAGAGTGTGGCTTGGAAGGGGGTGGGAAACACAGTCAAGGAGGACAAACATCTGGACCCAGCCGACGCATACAATTTAAGAGAAACTCTAAATCAGGGGCCGTAAGAATGTGCATCTGACCTGGTTTATCCTGAAAGGTTGGGACTTGCCCTCTAGATGTGCGTGGGGCCTAAACTGTACCCAGAGCTATATGCATGGAAGCAGACGGGCTCTGGATCCACTGGGCACCAACAAACCTGTTGGCTGATGGCCCTTGTTTTCCTCTGTCACACTAAACTCTGTGAACATTTTAAAAGAAACCTCCCACGAGCAAGTCCCCTGTTTCTCTCTGTTTTTAGGCCCAGGCAAATGTTTATCACCAAGATTAAACCAAATCACTCTCTTAACCCTTGAAAAATGGGATCTGTGAAAGCAGACAGTAGGAGATTTTTACCTGCCAAGTCATTCCTGGAAGATTATGGGAGAAACCAAAATATTTTAGGCCCATAATCTAGCTTGGCCCTTGGGCATGCCAACACTGTCTTAGTCTTTTCAGGCTGTTATAACAAGTACCATAGACTGGGTAGCTTATAAACAACAGAAATTTATGTCTCATAGTTCTGGAAGCTGGGAAGTCCAAGTTCAAGGCACCAGCATGGTCAGATGAGGGTCCTCTTCCTAGTTCACAGTTGACACATTTTTGTTCTGTCCTCAAGTGGTGGAAAGGGCTAAGGATCTCTCTGGAGCCTCTTTTATAAGGCACTAATCCCATTCATAAGGGTTCTACCCTCATGACTTAAGCACCTTCCAAAGGTCTCACCTCTTGATATTATCACCTTTGGAGGGGTCAAGATTTCAACATGAATTTTGGGGGGACACAAACATTCATACCATAACACTGTCCTAACTGTGATACACCTTATGTTTGCAGTATGCATGAAATAATTTGACACATGTAGTTTTAAAAAAAAAATAAATTTATTTATTTATTTACTTTTGGCTCCATTGGGTCTTTTTGTTGATGCGTGCGGGCTTTCTCTAGATTGTGGCGAGTGGGGGCTACTCTTCGTTGTGGTTCATGGGCTTCTCATTGCGGTGGCTTCTCTTGTTGTGGAGCACGGGCTCTAGGTGCGTGGGCTTCAGTAGCTGTGGCGCACGGGCTTAGTTGCTCCACATGTGGGATCTTCCCGGACCAGGGTTCTAACTGGTGTACCCCGCACTGGCAGGTGGATTCTTAACCACTGCGCCATGAGGGAAATCCGACACATGTAGTTTTAATAGCACATTATTAACTCGAAATGCAGTACTCATCTGCCCTGCCTTTTGGATGACACATATTCTGTATTTATCTGGCCAACCCAGAAGTAGAAACAGAAATGTATTTAATATAACAAAAATGCCAGATTTCGCACTTCCGTTATTTTTTTATACTTTATTTATTTATTTATTTATATTTTTGGCTGCATCAGGTCTTCATTGTGGCACGTGGGATCTTTTTTTTGTTGCAGTGGGCAGGCTCTTTGTTGTGGTCGTGAACTTCTCTCTAGTTGCGAAGCATGGGCTCCAGAGCACGTGGGCTCTGTAGTTTGTGGCTTGCGCGGGCTCAGTAGTTGTGGCGCCTGGGCTTAGTTGCCCCATGGCATGTGGGGTCTTAGCTCCCTGACCAGGGATCAAACCTACGTCCCCTGCATTGGAAGGCAGATTCTTTACCACTGGACCACCAGGCAAGTCCCTCGCTCTTCCATTATTATATCATATGGTGTGAAATTACTTGATAGTCAAGCTATTCTACTGCAATAGGGCAGTTGAGGGAGGGGCTGATGTACTTTCCATCTCTTTTTTCTTGCCCAGGAATACAATAAATATCCCACAGATTTCTTTTGTAAAAAAGCTGGCTATAGGCAGGAAGTAGGATGTAGTAAGAATTGATAGATAGGATTTTGTATAGGCCCAAAGTGTTAGACGCAGGAACCAGTGGAAATTCTGGAATTTCAGAGGTGCCAGCAAAACCTTCCACCCCTCAAAATAACTTCCTTGCTACCCTGCTAATACTTGATATTCTACTAATGGTGATTTGTTTCTTTGGACATTTCTTTAAACTCAAGCAACCATTTATAAATTAGGATAAATTAGTTTATCAGATTTTTCCCAAGATTATATATTTTGATTAGCTTGACGGTGTTAAAAAGTGTGACAATGGCAGGTACCTGGGATTAGAGAGGAAATGGTGCACTCCATAGAGGGAAAGAGAACAGGAAGAAAGGGCCCTAAAAGAAGAAGCACTTACTTTCCAGTTTCACCAGGTTTAGCCCTTCCCAGCATTGGGGGATGTACTACGGGGGTTCAAGCATAGTGTCAGCAAGACCCCTTGTATTCTACGAAGGGGCCCAAGAGTAACTTGTGTGATTCAGAATAAAAACAATATAGGGGTACAGAGAAGACAAACCCTCTTCTTTGTATTGAAGGTTGGGGCAGAGAGTTGGGGGACTTTTGTGTTGCCAGCAGGACACGTGATACTAAAAACACCAAAACCCAAAACCAAACCAACATTTTCTAGATTCTACATTTCTTGTTACAGAAATCTCTGAAGAAATCAGTCTCCCTACTGTGGAACAGAAAGAAATGAGAAAAAGAGCCAATGAAGGCAGAGATTCATCAGTCCCTTCTTGCTGCCAAACCTGACCCTCATCTTGTAGTGGAAACCCCTTAGGACTCTGGTTACACTTAGTGATGGACGGTCCAATTGGTACTTAGTGCTCAGGAGTTCAACCTTATATTCCTTCCTGCTTCTTAAGGAAGAGGAATGCCAATCTAATTGGTCAGATTTCAGGAAGCTAATAGGGCCACATTTGCTAGAGGAAGATGCTGTGCCATAAAAGGTCAGTACAAGGTGGATGGGCCTCACCCTGCCTTTTAGGACTTTAGTAAGATTTGGCATTTGCATGTGGGCACTGGCAAAAGTGGAACTAAATGGGAGGCTATTTTAGTTGGAGGCTTGACCAGTTTAGGGAAAAGAATGGGCCACCTGGCCTAGCCTCTTACTAGAGATTTTTTGTATTGTGATTTGGAGCCCAAACTGAGGAAGTGATAACTTGTTACTTTGCAGGACATTTCCTTCTGTTCCTTCCTATATCCTATTCCTTGAGAACCTCCCAGGAAGAGTGGCTTGGTTCATGTTGTTCTCACATTTTAAAAAGGTTTTCCATCTCTCTCCAAGGATAATCTTGTGTTGTCATCTAAGGTTCAGCTCCGATTCCTCCTCCTATAATATGACAATTTCAGTCCTTGGCAATTTTTCCTTCCTCTGATCTTTTCTAGCACCTGGACTCTCTACTGCCTACTTTATCATTCACATGCTGCCTTGCTGTTTGCTATACTTTCCTGTGCCTTAAGTGTATTTTAAACTGCCAACAGAAGTACAGAAATCTCAGTGGCACATGGCCTGGGGAGCAGAAAGCAGACAGTAGCTATCTGTTATATATAAGCTTTTATGTTGATCTTTGATTATTTAACATGCTTAGGTCTTGTCTTCCTGACCTTTGAGGTTATCTTCTAGTTTGGCATTCACTACAGCACGTAGAGAGGAGATGGTCAGTAAATGGTCACTGACACTGACTTATCCTAACATTTTCCTGTACCTGTGACCGTTAGTGGAGTAGGCTGGATTTGAGGAACGTTTTGGGGATTCCAGCACTGCAGTTTTATAACCGGAAGAGAAATCTTTCCATGGCAGAGGGGCACTTGGTGTGTGTTGAACACAGAAGTGACATAACCCCATTGAGACTCTAATAGCTTGGCATCTTGGGCGTGGGCTCCATAATAGCCCATAACTGTCAGTGTCAGTTACTTCTGTTAGTATCACATAAAATATTCTCTTGGAAGGTGATTCTTAGCATTGTATATTATCAAGGTATTTTGTGGCTTCCTTCTCTCTCCTCACCTAACTAGCTCACACTTCACTAACATTTCTTTTTGTTTTTTTTTTAATTTTTATTTATTTATTTATTTATGGCTGTGTTGGGTCTTCGTTTCTGTGTGAGGGCTTTCTCCAGTTGTGGCAAGTGGGGGCCACTCTTCATCGCAGTGTGCGGGCCTCTCACTATCGCGGCCTCTCTTGTTGCAGAGCACAGGCTCCAGACGCGCAGGCTCAGTAATTGTGGCTCACGGGCCCAGCTGCTCCGCGGCATGTGGGATCTTCCGGGACCAGGGCTCGAACCCGTGTCCCCTGCATTGGCAGGCGGATTCTTAACCACTGCGCCACCAGGGAAGCCCTTACTAACATTTCTAATAATGATCTCTTTTAAGGTACCCTTATAATGCCAGCACACTCCAACAGGCTTGACCATGTAATTTGCTTTGGCCAATTACATATTTGGAAATATGAGCAAAGATCACTTTGTCTGGAAGCTTTAGGAGCCCTCATGTGCTTTACCATGATCTCTTCTCCCTTGACCTGACATTGGAAATATTTTGAGACTTTCATCAGTCCGGGTCGAAAACAACATGGAGTTGCCCTACAGTGGGCATGTTGCATGACTGAGAAATAAACTGGGTAGAGTGCATGTCTATGCTGCCCTTTCCTTGAATCTGGGCTGGCTTGTGATTTACTTTGACTGTTAGATTGTGGTGGAAGTGACATTGTATGAGCTCCAGAGTCTAGGCCACAAGATGCTTTCGTTCTCTTGGGACCCAACTGCAATGTAAAGGAGCTTGGGTTAGACCAGCAGTCCCCAACCTTTTTGGCACCAGGGACCAGTTTCGTGGAAGACAATTTTTCCATGGACCGGGGCGGGGATGGTTCCGGCGGTAATGTGAGTGATGGGGAGCGAAAGGGAGTGGCAGATGAAGCTTCACTCATTCCCCCACCACTCACCTCCTGCTGTGTGGCCCGGTACTGGTCCGCTGGCCCAGGAGTTGGGGACCCGTGGGTTAGACCACTGGAAGATGAGAGACCTTACAGAGAAGTTCTGCCTTCTAGCTGTTTCTACCAAGGTGAGGCCTTGTTAGCCTGCAGCTCCCAATGACCCAGCAGATGGGTGCCTATGAGTAAGCACAGAACTGCCCAACCAAACCACAGCATCATGAGAAACAAGAGATTGTTGTGGTTTTAAGCCATTAAGATTTGGGGTGACTTGTATGAAGCAATTAGTAACTAAAACAGAGATCCTTGTTGTGGTAAGCAGCTAAGATTTTGGGGTCACTTATTGTTAACCTCAGCATAACTTGGCCTATATTGATTAATAAAGCTAACAATGTGGTTTAAAATGTTTTAAATTACTTTTTTGATATTTCATACCTAATTTACTTTATTATTATTATTATTTTAAATTGAAATGTAGTTGATTTACAGTGTTGTGTTAGTTTCTGGTGTACAGCAAACTGATTCGGATATATCTGAATCAGCTTGAATATACTTCCCTATCCTATACAGTAGGACCTTGTTGTTTATGTATTTTATTTATTTATTTATTTATTTTTTCACCCTAAATATTTTATTTTATTTCTTTTCTGTTTTTGGTAATGTATTCTTTTTAACATCTTTATTGGAGTATAATTGCTTTACAATGGTGTGTTAGCTTCTGCTGTATAACAAAGTGAATCAGCTATACATATACATATAGCCACATATCTCCTCCCTCTTGCGTCTCCCTCCCACCTTCCCTATCCCACCCCTCTAGGTGGACACAAAGCACCCTGATCTCCCTGTGCTATGTAGCTGCTTCCCACTAGCTATCTATTTTACATTTGGTAGTGTATATATGTCCACGCCACTCTCTCACTTTGTCCCAGCTTACCCCTCCCCCTCTCCATGTCCTCAAGTCCATTCTTTATGTCTGCGTCTTTATTCCTGTCCTGCCCCTAGGTTCTTCAGAACCATTTTTTTTTTTTTTTTTTTTTTTAGATTCCATATATATGTGTTAGAATACGGTATTTGTTTCTCTCTTTCTGACTTACTTTACTCTGTATGACAGTCTCTAGATCCATGTACCTCACTACAAATAACTCAATTTCGTTTCTTTTTATCGTTGAGTAATATTCCATTGTGTATATGTGCCACATCTTCTTTGTCCATTCATCTGTTGATGGACACATAGGTTGCTTCTATATCCTGGCTATTGTAGATAGAGCTGCAATGAACATTGTGCTACATGACTATTTTTGAATTATGGTTTTCTCAGGGTATATGCCTAGTAGTGGGATCGCTGGGTTGTATGGTAGTTCTATTTTTAGTTTTCTGAGGAACCTCCATACTGTTCTCCATAGTGGCTGTATCAATTTACATTCCCACCAACAGTGCAAGAGGGTTCCCTTTTCTCCACACCTTCTCCAGCATTTATTGTTTGTAGATTTTTTGATGATGGCCATTCTGACTGGTGTGAGGTGATATCTCACTGTAGTTTTGAGTTACATTTCTCTAATGATTAGTGATGTTGAGCATCCTTTCATGTGTTTGTTGGTAATCTGTATATCTTCTTTGGAGAAATGTCTATTTAGGTCTTCTGCCCATTTTTGGATTGGGTTGTTTGTTTTTTTGATATTGAGCTGTATGAGCTGCTTGTAAATTTTGGACATTAATCTTTGTCAGTTGCTTCGTTTGCAAATATTTTCTCCGATTCTTAGGGTTGTCTTTTCGTCTTGTTTATGGTTTCCTTGGCTGTGCAAAAGCTTTTAAGTTTCATTAGGTCCCATTTGTTTATTTTTGTTTTTATTTCCATTTCTCTAGGAGGTGGGTCAAAAAGGATCTTGCTGTGATTTATGTCATGGAGTGCTCTGCCTATGTTTTCCTCTAAGAGTTTTGTAGTGTCTGGCCTTACATTTAGGTCTTTAATCCATTTTGAGCTTATTTTTGTGTATGGTGTTAGGGAGTGTTCTAATTTCATACTTTTACATGTACCTGTCCAGTTTTCCCAGCACCACTTATTGAAGAGGCTGTCTTTTCTCCACTGTATATGCTTGCCTCCTTTATCAAAGACAAGGTGACCATATGTGCATGGGTTTATCTCTGGGCTTTCTATCCTGTTCCATTGATCTATATTTCTGTTTTTGTGCCAGTACCATACTGTCTTGATTACTGTAGCTCTGTAGTATAGTCTGAAGTCAGGGAGCCTGATTCCTCCAGCTCTGTTTTCCTTTCTCAAGATTGCTTTGGCTATTCGGGGTCTTTTGTGTTTCCATACAAATTGTGAAAGTTTTTGTTCTAGTTCTGTGAAAAATGCCAGTGGTAGTTTGATAGGGATTGCATTGAATCTGTAGATCGCTTTGGGTAGTATAGTCATTTTCACAATGTTGATTCTTCCAATCCAAGAACATGGTATATCTCTCCATCTGTTTGTATCATCTTTAACTTCTTTCATCACTGAATTATAGTTTTCTGCATACAGGTCTTTTGTCTCCTTAGGTAGGTTTATTCCTAGGTATTTTATTCTTTTTGTTGCAATGGTAAATGGGAGTGTTTCCTTAATTTCTCTTTCAGATTTTTCATCATTAGTGTATAGGAATGCCAGAGATTTCTGTGCATTAATTTTGTATCCTGCTACTTTACCAAATTCATTGATTAGCTCTAGTAGTTTTCTGGTAGCATCTTTAGGATTCCCTATGTATAGTATCATGTCATCTGCAAACAGTGACAGTTTTACTTCTTCTTTTCCAATTTGGATTCCTTTCATTTCTTTTTCCTCTCTGATTGCTGTGGTTAAAACTTCCAAAACTATGTTGAATAATAGTGGTGAGAGTGGGCAACCTTGTCTTGTTCCTGATCTTAGTGGTAATGATTTCAGTTTTTCACCATTGAGAGCGATGTTGGCTGTGGGTTTGTCATATATGGCCTTTATTATGTTAAGTTCCCTCTATGCTACATTCTGGAGGCTTTTTATCATAAATAAGTGTTGAATTTTGTTGAAAGCTTTTTCTGCATCTATTGAGATGATCATATGGTTTTTCTCCTTCAATTTGTTAATATGGTTTATCACATTGATTGATTTGCATATATTGAAGAATCCTTTCATCCCTGGGATAAACTCCACTTGATCATGGTGTATAATCCTTTTAATGTGCTGTTGGATTCTGTTTGCTAGTATTCTGTTGAGGATTTTTGCATCTATGTTCATCAGTGATATTGGCCTGTAGTTTTCTTATTTTGTGGCATCTTTGTCTGGTTTTGGTATCAGGGTGACGGTGGCCTCGTGGAATGAGTTTGGGAGTGTTCCTCCCTCTGCTATATTTTGGAAGAGTTTGAGAAGGATAGGTGTTAGCTCTTCTCTAAATGTGTGTTAGAAATCGCCAGTGAAGCCATCTGGTCCTGGGCTTTTGTTTGTGGAAGATTTTTAATCACAGTCTCAATTTCAGTGTTTGTGATTGGTCTGTTTATATTTTCTATTTCTTCTTGGTTCTGTCTCCGAAGGTTGTGCTTTTCTAAGAATTTGTCCATTTCTTCCAAGTTGTCCATTTTATTGGCATAGAGTTGCTTGTAGTAATCTATCATGATCCGTTGTATTTCTGCAGTGTCAGTTGTTACTTCTCCTTTTTCATTTCTAATTCTATTGATTTGAGTCTTCTCCCTTTTTTCTTGATGAGTCTGGCTAATGGTGTATCAATTTTGTTTATCTTCTCAAAGAACCAGCTTTTAGTTTTATTGATCTTTGCTATCATTTCATTCATTTCTTTTTCATTTATTTCTGATCTGATCTTTATGATTTCTTTCCTTCAGCTAACTTTGTGGTTCTTTGTTCTTCTTTCTCTAACTGCTTTAGGTGTAAGGTTAGGTTGTTTATTTGAGATGTTTCTTGTTTCTTGAGGTAGGACTGTACTGCAATAAAATTTCCTCTTAGAACTACTTTTGCTGCATCCCATAGGTCTTGGGGCATCGTGTTTTCATTGTCATTTGTCTCTAGGTTTGATTTCCTCAGTGATCTCTTGGTTATTTAGTAATGTATTGTTTAACCTCCATGTGTTTGTATTTTTAACAGATTTTTCCTGTAGTTGATATCTAGTCTCAAAGCGTTGTGGTAGGAAAAGATACTTAATACGATTTCAATGTTGTTAAATTTACCAAGGCTTGATTTGTGACCCAAGATATGATCTATCCTGGAGAATGTTCCATGAGCACTTGAGAAGAAAGTGTAATCTGCTGTTCTTGGATGGAATGTCCTATAAATATCAATTAAGTCCATCTTGTTTAATGCATCATTTAAAGCTTGTGTTTCCTTAATTATTTTCATTTTGGATGGTTTCTCCATTGGTGAAAGTGGGGTGTTAAAGTCCCCTACTATTATTGTGTTACTGTCGATTTCCCCTTTTATGGCCGTTAGCAATGGCCTTATGTATTGATGTGCTCCTATGTTGGGTGCATAAATATTTACAATTGTTATATCTTCTTCTTGTATTGATCCCTTGATCATTATGTAGTGTCCTTCTTTGTCTCTTGTAATAGTCTTTATTTTGTAGTCTATATTGTCTAATGTGAGAATTGCTACTCCAGCTTTCTTTTGATTTCCATTTGCATGGAATATCTTTTTCCATCCCCTCACTTTCAGACTGTATGTGTCCCTAGGTCTGAAGTGGGTCTGTTGTAGACAGCATATGTATGGGTCTTGTTTTTGTATCCATTCAGCCAGTCTATGTGTTTTGGTTGGAGCATTTAATCCATTTACATTTAAGGTAGTTATTGATATGTATGTTCCTATTACCATTTTCTTAATTGTTTTGGGTTTGTTATTGTAAGTCTTTTCCTTGTCTTGTGTTTCCTGCCTAGAGAAGTTCCTTTAGCATTTGTTGTAAAGCTGGTTTGTTGGTGCTGAATTCTCTTAGCTTTTGCTTGTCTATAAAGGTTTTAATTTATCCCTTGAATCTGAATGAGATCCTTTAGAGTAATCTTGGTTGTACCTTTTTCCCTTTCATCATGTTAAATATGTCTTGCTACTCCCTTCTGGCTTGCAGAGTTTCTGCTGAAAGATCAGCTTTAACCTTATGGGGATTCCCTTGTATGTTATTTGTTGCTTTTCCCTTGCTGCTTTTAATATTTTTTCTTTGTATTTAATTTTTGATAGTTTGATTAATATGTGTCTTGGCGTGTTTCTCCTTGGATTTATCCTGTATGGGACCCTGTGCACTTCCTGGACTTGATTGACTATTTCCTTTACCATATTAGGGGATTTTTCAACTATAATCTCTTCAAATATTTTCTCAGTCCCTTTCTTTTTCTCTTCTTCTTCTGGGACCCCTATAATTCAAATGTTTGTGTGTTTAATGTTGTCCCAGAAGTCTCTGAGATTTTCCTCAATTCTTTTCATTCTGTTTTCTTTATTCTGCTCTGTGATAATTATTTCCACTATTTTATGTTCCAGCTCACTTATCCGTCTTCTGCCTCAGTTATTCTGCTATTGATTTCTTCTAGAGAATTTTAAATTTCATTTATTGTGTTGTTCATCATTGTTTGTTTGCTCTTTAGTTCTTCTATGTCCTTGTTAATCGTTTCTTGTATTTTCTCCATTCTATTTCCAACATTTTGGATCATCTTTACTATCATTACTCTGAATTCTTTTTCAGGTAGACTGCCTATTTCCTCTCCATTTGTTTGGTCTGGTTGGTTTTTGCCTTGCTCATTCATCTGCTGTGTGTTTCTCTGTCTTCTCATTTTGCTTTAGCTACTGTGTTTGGGGTTTGTTTTTCACAGGCTGCAGATTCGTAGTTCCCATTATTTTTGGTGTCTGCCCTCAGTGGCTAAGGTTGGTTCAGTAGGTTGTGTAGGCTTCCTGGTGGAGGGGACTGGTATCTGTGTTCTGGTGGATGAGGCTGGATCTTGTCTTTTTGGTGGGCAGGACCGCATCTGGTGGTGTGTTTGGGGTGTCTGTGACCCTATTATGATTTTAGGCAACCTCTCTGCTAATCGGTGGTGTTGTGTTCCTGTCTTGCTAGTTTTTTTGCATAGGGTGTCCAGCACTGTAGCCTGCTGGTCGTTGAGTGGAGCTGGGTCTTAGCGTTGAGATGGAGATCTCTAGGAGGGTTTTCGCTGTTTGATAATGCATGGAGCTGGTAGGTCTCTGGTGGACCAATGTCTTGGACTTCACTCTCCCACCTCAGAGGCACAGGCCTGACACCTGGCCAGAGTACCATGACCCTGTCAGCCACACGGCTCAGAAGAAAATGGAGAAAAAAAGAAAGAACGAATGAGAAAAATAAAATAAAATAAAGTTATTAGAATAAAAAGTAAAAAAATTCTTAAAAATAATAAAATTATAAAGTAATAAAAAAAAGAAAGAAAGAAATAAGATAGCAACCAAACCAAAAAACAAATCCACCAAAGTTAACAAGCGGTAAAAACTATACTAAAAAACAAAGAACAAAAAAACACAGTCAGAACTGTAGGACAAATGGCAAAAGCAAAGGTATACAGACAAAGTCACACAAAGAAGCATACACATACACACCACAAAAAGAGAAAAAGGAAAAATAATATATTAAAAAAAAGGAAGAGAGCAACCAAGTCAATAAACAAATCTACCAATGATAATAAGCTCTAAATGCTAAACTAAGATAAATATAAATCCAGAAACAAATTAGATGCAGAAAGCAAACCCTAAGTCTACAGTTGCTCCCAAAGTCCACTGCCGCAATTTTGGGATGATCCTTTGTCTCTTCAGGTATTCCAGAGATGCAGGGTACATGAAGTTGATTGTGGAGATTTAATCTGCTGCTTCTGAGGCTGCTGGGAGAAATTTCCCTTTCTCTTCTTTGTTCGCACAGCTCCTGGGGTTCAGCTTTGGATTTGGCCCTGCCTCTGCATGTAGGTCGCTTGAGGGTGTCTGTTCCCACCCAGACAGGACGGGGTTAAAGGAGTGGCTTATTCGGGAGTTCTGGCTCACTCAGGTCAGGGGAAGGGAGGGGTACAGAATGCGGGGCGAGCCTGTGGTTCCAGAGGCCGGTGTGACGTTGCAACAGCCTGAGGTGCACCATGTGTTCTCCCGGGGGAGTTGTCCCTGGATCATGGGACCCTGGCAGTGGCTGGCTGCAGGGACCCCCGGGGGGTAGGGCAGGTGTGGATAGTGACCTGTGGTTGCACACAGGCTTATTAGTGGCTGCAGCAGCAGCCTTAGCGTTTCATGCCCGTCTCTGTTGTCCATGCTGATAGCTACAGCTTGCGCCCATCTCTGGAACTCATTTAGACGGTGCTCTGAATCCCTTCTCCTCAGTCACCCCGAAACAATGGTCTCTTGTCTCTTAGGCAGTTCCAGACTTTTTCCTGGACTCCCTCGTGGCTAGCTGTGGCACACTAGCCCCCTTCAGCCTGTGTTCATGCAGCCAACCCCAGTCCTCTCCCTGGGATCTGACCTCCGAAGCCAGAGCCTCAGCTCCCATCGCCCACCCATCCCGGCTGGTGAGCAGACAAGGCTCTTAGGCTGGTGAGTGCTGGTCGGCACCGATTCTCTGTGCAGGACTCTCTCCGCTTTGCCCTCTGCACCCCTGTTGCTGCGCTCTCCTCCGTGGTTCCGAAGCTTGCCCCCCGCCACCCCCATCTCTGCCAGTGAAGGGGCTTCCTAGTGTGTGGAAGCTTTTCCTCCTTCACAGCTCCCTCCCCAAGGTGCAGGTCCCATCCCTATTCTTTTGTCTCTGCTTTTCCTTTTTTCTTTTGCCCTACCCAGGTACATGGGGGAGTTTCTTGCCTTTTGGGAAGTCTGAGGTCTTCTGCCAGCGTTCAGTAGGTGTTCTGTAGGAGTTTTTCCACATTTAGATGTATTTGTGGGGAGGAAAGTGATCTCCACATCTTACTCCTCTGCCATCTTGAAGGTCTCTCTGTGGGTTCTTTATCTTTGATTTCTTGGTCTCCATTGCCCCTTGTTATGTGAGAGTAGCGGTTCACAACAAACAAAAAACCTGCTGCTTAATGATTCTGTTTTTAAACATTATGAATCATTTTGCAAGGAAATTTCTGACTTCTCAGCATGTTAGATCTGCCCAGCAGGTTTTACCCTTTAACTGGAGGAGGGAGAGGGAGCCCCGAGTTTCAAACCCAGTCCATCAACCCCTTTTTGCTGAAATTCTTGCCCCATTTTGAGGGAAAGATAATGTGAGTAATGTCCTTTCCTGCAATTTGAAAGAACAGACAAGCATGGCTTACAGGGAAATCCTTGGTGATTGAAAATATCATCAGAAACAGCCTCCTGGTGTTCACATTCAATGACTCTTGGTGTCATTTCCAAGTGTTCTGACGAGTTTCAATTGAGCGCTGCACTTTACAGAGTTGGCTCAAGCCCACAACAGTGTGTGTGTGTGTGTGTGTGTGTGTGTGTGTGTGTGTTGGTGATGGAGGAGCCAGAGGCAGGCAGGTGTCATTTAGTCACCTGCATTTGAAGCTGAGACAAGCCCCAGACAGGACTGGCAGATTTGCTTCTGGTGCCGTTACCAGTGACTGCCTCCAAATCACCTCAAGCTGCGTCTGCATAGTGCCAGAACGATGTGCTGATGAGGAAACAATATCAGCTAGGATGGTCATCTGAGTCATAGAGACAAACAGTCACAACAGCAGGAAAAATTCCAACCAAAAACACAGTGGCTGGACCAAATTCAATTGTGGGAAAAAAAAGAAATATAGTAAAAATACTGTTTTTACTTCTATTTTTTATTTTTAAGAAAAATAATCCCCATTCCTTTATTAAACACAGTTATGCCTACTTCTTCATGCTAAATAAGTATAGGTTAGTTAGGTTAGATTTTCCTGTTCTAGAACTTCATATGAGCTGACTCATATAATAGTGTTTTGTGTCTGGTTTCTTTTACTAGAATAATGATTTTGAGGTTCATCCATGTTATGTGTGTCAATAGTTCATTTCTTTTCATTGCTGAGTGGTATTCTATTGAAGATATATACTACAATTTCTTTTTTTTTTAATTTAATTTATTTATTTATACAGCAGGTTCCTATTAGTTATCCATTTTATACATATTAGTGTATACATGTCAATCCCAATCTCCCAATTCATCACAGCACCCGCCCCCCTCCCTGCCACTTTCCCCCCTTGGTATCCATACATTTGTTCTCTACATCTGTGTCTCGATTTCTGCCCTGCAAACTGGTTCATCTGTACCATTTTCTAGGTTCCACATATGTGCATTAATATACGATATTTGTTTTTCTCTTTCTGACTTACTTCACTCTGTATGACAGTCTCTAGATCCATCCACGTCTCAACAAATGACCCAGTTTTGTTCCTTTTTATGGCTGAGTAATATTCCATTGTATACATATATACCACATCTTCTTTATCCATTCATCTGTCGATGGGCATTTAGGTTGCTTCCATGACCTGGCTATTGTAAATAGTGCTGCAATGAACATTGGGGTGCATGTGTCTTTTTTAATTATGGTTTTCTCTGGGTATATGCCCAGTAGTGGGATTGCTGGGTCATATGGTAGTTCTATTTTTAGTTTTTTAAGGAACCTCCATACTGTTCTCCATAGTGGCTGTATCAATTTACATTCCCACCAACAGTGCAAGAGGGTTCCCTTTTCTCCACACCCTCTCCAGCATTTGTTGTTTGTAGATTTTCTGATGATGCCCATTCTAACTGGTGTGAGGTGATACCTCATTGTAGTTTTGATTTGTATTTCTCTAATAGTTAGTGATGTTGAGCATCTTTTCATGTGCTTCATGGCCATCTGTATGTCTTCTTTGGAGAAATGTCTATTTAGGTCTTCTGCCCATTTTTGGATTAGGTTGTTTGTTTTTTTAATATTGAGCTGCATGAGCTGTTTATTTATTTTGGAGGTTAATCCTTTGTCCGTTGATTCATTTGCAAATATTTTCTCCCATTCTGAGGGTTGTCTTTTCGTCTTGTTTGAAGATTCCTTTGCTGTGCAAAAACTTTTAAGTTTCATTAGGTCCCATTTTTTTATTTTGGTTTTTATTTCCATTACTCTAAGAGGTAGATCAAAAAAGATGTTGCTGTAATTTATGTCAAAGAGTGTTCTTCCTATGTTTTCCTCTAAGTGTTTTATAGCGTCCGGTCTTAAATTTAGGTCTCTAATCCATTTTGAGTTTATTTTTGTGTATGGTGTTAGGGAGTGTTCTAATTTCATTCTTTTAGATGTAGCTGTCTATTTTTCCCAGCACCACTTATTGAAGAGGCTGTCTTTTCTCTATTGTATATCCTTGCCTCTTTTGTCATAGATTAGTTGACCATAGGTGTGTGGGTTTATCTCTGGGCTTTGTATCCTGTTCCATTGATCTATATTTCTGTTTTTGTGCCAGTACCATATGGTCTTGATTACTGTAACTTTGTAGTATAGTCTGAAGTTAGGGAGTCTCATTTCTCCAACTCCATTTTTTTCCCTTAAGACGACTTTGGCTCTTCTGGGTCCTTTGTGTCTCCATACAAATTTTAAGATTTTTTGTTGTAGTTCTGTAAAAATGCCATTGGTAATTTGATAGGGATTGCATTGAATCTGTAGATTGCTTTAGGTAGTATAGTCATTTTCACAATATTGATTCTTCCAATCCAAGAACATGGTATATCTCTCTATATGTTGGTATCATCTTTAATTTTTTCATCAGTGTCTTATGGTTTTCTGCATACAGGGCTTTTTTCTCCTTAGGTAGGTTTATTCCTAGTTATCTAATTCTTTTTGTTGCAATGGTAAATGTTTCCTTAATTTCTCTTTCAGATTTTCCATCATTAGTGTATAGGAATGCAAGAGATTTCTGTGCATTAATTTTGTATCCTGCAACTTTACCAAATCCATTGATTAGCTCTAGTAGTTTTCTGGTGGCATCTTTAGGATTCCCTATGTATAGTATCATGTCATCTGCAAACAGTGACAGTTTTACTTCTTCTTTTCCAATTTGTATTCCTTTTATTTCTTTTTCTTCTTTGATTGCTGTGGCTAGGACTTCCAAAACTGTGTTGAATAATAGTGGTGAGAGTGGACAACCTTGTCTTCTTCCTGATCTTAGAGGAAATGCTTTCAGTTTTTCACCATTGAGAATGATGTTTGCTATGGGTTTGTAGTACATGGCCTTTATTATGTTGAGGTAGGTTCCCTCTATGCCCACTTTCTGGAGAGTTTTTATCATAAATGGGTGTTGAATTTTGTCAAAAGCTTTTTCTGCATCTATTGAGATGATCATATGGTTTTTCTTCTTCAATTTGTTAATATGGTGTATCACATTGATTGATTTGTGTATATTGAAGAATCCTTGCATCCCTGGGATAAATCCCACTTGATCATGGTGTATGATCCTTTTAATATGCTGTTGCATTCTGTTTGCTAGTATTTTGTTGAAGATTTTTACATCTCTATTCATCAGTGATATTGGTCTGTAATTTTCTTTTTTTGTAGTATCTCTGTCTGGGTTTGGTATCAGGGTGATGGTGACCTCATAGAATGTGTTTGGGAGTTTTCCTTCCTCTGCAATTTTTTGGAAGAGTTGAGAGGATGGGGGTTAGCTCTTTTCTAAATGTTTGATAGAATCCACCTGTGAAGCCATCTGGTCCTGGATTTTTGTTTGTTGGAAGATTTTAAATTACAGTTTCCATTTCCTTACTTGTGATTGGTCTGTTCATATTTTCTATTTCTTCCTGGTTCAGTCTTGGAAGGTTATACCTTTCTAAAAATTTGTCCATTTCTTCCAGGTTGTCCACTTTATTGGCATAGAGTTGCTTGTAGTAGTCTCTTAGGATGCTTTGTATTTCTGCGGTGTCTGTTGTAACTTCTCCTTTTTCATTTCTAATTTTATTGATTTGAGTCCTCTTCCTCCTTTTCTTGATGAGTCTGACTAATGGTTTATCAATGTTGTTTATCTTCTCAAAGCACCAGCTTTTAGTTTTATTGATCTTTGCAATTGTTTTCTTTGTTTCTATTTCACTTATTTCTGCTCTGATCTTTATGATTTCTTTCCTTCTACTAACTTTGGGTTTTGTTTTTTCTTCTTTCTCTAGTTCCTTTAGGTGTAAGTTTAGATTGTTTATTTGAGATGTTTGTTGTTTCTTGAGGTAGGATTGTATTGCTATAAACTTCCCTCTTAGAACTGCTTTTGCTGCATCCCATAGTTTTTGGATCGTCCTGTTTTCATTGTCATTTGTCTCTAGGTATTTTTTGATTTCCTCTTTGATTTCTTCAGTGATCTCTTGGTTATTTAGTAGTGTATTGTTTAGCCTCCATGTGTTTGTGTTTTTAATGTTTTTTTCCCTGTAACTGATTTCTAATCTCATAGTGTTGTGGTCAGAAAAGATGCTTGATATGATTTCAATTTTCTTAAATTTACTGAGGCTTGAATTGTGACCCAAGATGTGATCTATCCTGGAGAATGTTCCATGCGCACTTGAGAAGAAAGTGTAATCTGCTGTTTTTGAATGGAATGTCCTATAAATATCTATTAAATCCATCTGGTCTATTGTGTCATTTATATGTTGTGTTTCCTTGTTAATTTTCTGTTTGGATGATCTGTCGATTGGTGTAAGTGAGGTGCTAAAGTCCCCCACTATTATTGTGTTACTGTCGATTTCCTCTTTTATAGCTGTTAGCAGTTGCCTTATATATTGAGGTGCTCCTCAATACATAAGTGAGCCTGTGTCTTTTGGTTGGAGCATTTAATCCATTCACGTTTAAGGTAATTATCGATACATATGTTCCTATTACCATTTTCTTAATTGTTTTGGGTTTGTTTTTGTAGGTCCTTTTCTTCTCTTGTGTTTCCCACTTAGAGAAGTTCCTTTAGCATTTGTTGTAGAGCTGGTTTGGAGGTACTGAATTCTCTTAGCTTTTGCTTGTCTGTAAAGCTTTTGATTTCTCCATCGAATCTGAATGAGATCCTTGCTGGGTAGAGTAATCTTGGTTGTAGGTTTGTCCCTTTCATCACTTTAAGTATATTATGCCACTCCCTTCTGGCTTGTAGAGTTTCTGCTGAGAAATCAGCTGTTAACCTTATGGGATTTCTCTTGTATGTTATTTGTCGTTTTTCCCTTGCTGCTTTCAATAATTTTTCTTTGTCTTTAATTTTTGCCAATTTGATTACTATGTGTCTTGGCATGTTTCTCCTTGGGTTTATCCTGTATGGGACTCTCTGCACTTCCTGGACTTGGGTGGTTATTTCCTTTCCCGTGTTAGGGGAGTTTTTGACTATAATCTCTTCAAATATTTTCTTGGGAACTCTCTCTCTCTCTTCTCCTTCTGGGACCCCTATAATGAAAACGTTGTTGCATTTAATGTTGTCCCAGAGGTCTCTTAGGCTGTCTTCATTTCTTTTCATTCTTTTTTATTTATTCTGCTCCGCAGCAGTGAATTCCACCATTCTGTCTTCCAGGTCACTTATCCGTTCTTCTGCCTCAGTTATTCTGCTATTGATTCCTTGTAGTGTATTTTTTATTTCAGTTATTGTATTGTTCATCTCTGTTTGTTTGTTCTTTAATTCTTCTAGTTCTTTGTTAAACATTTCTTGCATCTTCTCGATATTTGCCTCCATTCTTTTTCCGAGGTCTTGGATCATTTTCACTATCATTATTCTAAATTCTTTTTTCTTGAAGGTTGCCTATCTCCACTTCATTTAGTTGTTTTTCTGGGGTTTTATCTTATTCCTTCATCTGGTACATAGCCCTCTGACTTTTCATCTTGTCTATCTTTCTGTGAATGTGGTTTTTGTTACACAACCTGCAGGATTGTAATTCCTATTTCGATTTTTTAAAGGAATACTTTCTGGGTAAGTCATATTCTTTGTTGGTAAAAAGGCTGACTGCATAGGTTAAAAAAAAATTCAAGGCAATATTCGAACCCCTTTCTTCATCCTGAGGAACCAGTTCCATAGGGTCTCATTCACATGGAGGTGGATTCAAAACAGCTGAAGTTGTACACATCTAATTGGATGGAATTTGAGTCCTTCCCTGAAGCTGTTAAAAAAAAAAAAAAAAAAAAAAAAGCAGGGTCCAGAAACATGATGAAGTGTCTTTCAGCCGACAAATATATGAAACTGCTGCTCTGAGCACTAACAGGAGATTCTTGTAGCAGCCTTCAAGCCCACACTACTGAGGCTGTGTTGAATCAGCATTTTTTTTTGTCTTATAGAAAGAAGGAATGCACAGACGAACACAGGTACAGCAGTAAAAACCACAGTGAATAATTCCAGCCATTGACAAATCTCAAGACTTGATTTTCCTTGCACTTGACTCTCTGGGAAGTAGTAGGAGAAAAAGCAAGAGGTAGGAATGTACCCAGTTAAGTCCCGAGGTTGTCACTAATGCTGTCAACACGCTGCCCATATCCATTTAGCAGTAACTGTTCTAGCACATGCCCACGGCTTCCAAGTTCGAGCATCTGTGACTTTCTTGCAGGCTGAACCTGTTGGAAGCTTCATGCCCTTGGGCATAGCCCCCAGCCAATGACTGATGGAAGTAGGTGTATAAGTCTACTGCTTACCTACTCCTCAGGTAGCAGAACTCTGTGGCATGTTCTACAGTGTCTGCCAGCATGACTGAGCTTGCCCACGGTGGTCACTTGGTTGATGGCTCACCCATTGTTGCTTTCCTTCTCTCCCTTGTCTCCCTTTCCTACTTCACTTCTGTTGCTTCCTGGGATCATCTCTCAAATAAAGTATTTGCACTCAAATCCTTGTCTTAAAGTCTATTTCTGGGGAAATCCAACCAAGACAGGGGAAATTTTTCTGTTAACTGAACATTTTTGTGACATCCGATTCTTTGTCCTACTGCTTTGGCTGTAGATTCAATGTGTATTAAAGCTGAGAGTGCAGAAATCCCTGCTCCAATGGTGTATCTCATGGAAGAGGAAATGGAAGCTCAGGGCACACAGCCAAGTGGCTACAGAGATGAGACCAGAAAAGAAGCCAGTGGTCCTGACCCCCAAGTTGGCATTATCCCATTCCCCACAGGTAGCTGTACTGGGCATCCTTTAACTCCCATATTTAACAAAGTATTCCTTACCCCAGGGTTGCAGCTTGAGAAATCACTGATTTTCACCTCTCTCTACAAGGCAGGACTTTATATCAACGTCTCTATCTTTTTTTTTTTTTTTTTTTTCACATTCTTGTGAGTCACATTTTCTTAGACTGGCAGATCATCATGTGATTCCATTTTTCTTTTATTAATTTAGGCAAATATTTATTGAATACCTAGTTGGGTCCAGGCATTGTGCTGGGTATAGGATGTATCACAGAGTACCACAGTCCCTGCCCTCACAGAGTGTACAGCAACTGCTAATCTTTTTACTGTCTCCAAAGTTTTGCCTTCTCCAGAACATCATAATTGGAATCATACATTATGTAATCTTTTCAGATGGGCTTCTTTCACTTAGTAATAAGCACTTAAACTTCCTCCATGTCTTTTCATGGATTGGTAGCTCATTTCTTTTTTTTTAAAATTTATTTATTTTTGGCTGTGTAGGGTCTTCGTTGCTGTGTGTGAGCTTTTCTCTAGTTGCTGTGAGTGGGGGCTGCTCTTGGTTGCAGTGCACGTGCTTCTCCTTGCGGTGACTTCTCTTGTTGTGGAGCATGGGCTCTAGGTGGGTGGGCTTCAGTGGTTATGGCACGAGGGTTCAGTAGTTGTGGCTCTCAGGCTGTAGAGCACAGGCTCAGTACTTGTGGTGCATGGGCTTAGTTGCTCTACGGCATGTGGGATCTTCCCGGACCAGGGCTTGAACCCATGTCCCCTGCGTTGGCAGGCGGATTCTTAACCACTGTGCCACCAGGGAAGTCCCAGTGGCTCATTTCTTTTTAGCGAAAAATAATATTCTATTCTCTGGGTGTACCATACTTTATTTATCCATTCACCTAGTGAAGCACATCTTGGTTTCTTCTAAGTTTTGGAAATTATAAATAGAGCTGCTATAAACACTATGTGCATGTTGGCGTGGACATAAATTTTCAACTCCTTTGGGTAAATTCCAAAGAGCATGATTGCTGGGTATCTTTGAATATTTAATCTATAGATTCCCCTTCCATATCTTTTTTTTTCCACATCTTTATTGGAGTATAATTGCTTTACAATGGTGTGTTAGTTTCTGCTTTATAAAAAAGTGAATCAACTATACATATACATATGTCCCCATATCCCCTCCCTCTTTCGTCTCCCTCCCACCCTCCCTATCCTACCCCTCTAGGTGGTCACAAAGCACTGAGCTGATCTCCCTCCCTGCCATCTCTTTTTATCCTTGCAATTTATTTGTTGAAGAAACTGGGTTTTTGTCTTATAGAATTTTTCACAGTTTGGATTTTTCTAACTGCATCCCAGTGGTGTTGTTTAATATGTCCCTCTATCCCATTTATTTCCTATTAATTGGTCATTAAATCTGGAGGTGTTACTAGATTCAAAGTTGATTTTTTTGGTAGGAATACTTCATGGGGGTTGTTGTGTTCCTCCAGGAGCCTTTCATCAAGCTGTCCTGAAGATGGAATGTTGTAAGGCTAGTGAGGGAGGTAGTTTTGATCTGGGGAGGGATGCTCCTTAGGTCTTCAACTTATGCTAGAGAGGTGGCTTTTGACCTCACTTATGTGTAAAACCAGTCACCAGTTGGATGTGTGTGTGTGTGTGTGGGTCTATGTGTCTTTATGTATAAGTTTGGTCTCTAGGATGAGAAAACAATGTGGAATTTAGATGGTAGCTTAATCAGGGTGTGCTGAATTTTCTGGCTCCCCAAGGAAATAGGACCTACTAATGAGAAATAAAACATTCTGATATCAATAGTAAAGATTATATGAAAATAATATTACTATAGTAAGGAATTGTGTAATAATAATATTACACAATAAGGAATTGTAGCCACAAACACCAAGGAAAACAGTGTTTCAGTTTCTGAGCTGACATTACTGGGCAAAATTGTAACCATCTCTCTCTTTAGGTTTTCCTTCTGTATGTGCAATTACATTAGTTGTTGTATTTAATACATAGGATATTTGTTCTTAGACTTTTATGACTATTGCTAATTAACTGTACAGTCTTTTATTAGTGTTTGAAGTTCTAATTACTGCAGTACCAGAAAATTTTAATATCATGTAGAATGTAGAATGCGTTGCTTCTTTATTGATTTCTTGGTTTTTCAACTCAAGTTATGAATCTCAGTGAGTTAGTATTCATTAAAAGAGGACACCCCAGTTTAAAGCCCTTCTCCTTTGTTAGTGAACAAAGGGGTAGAGAAATGATTTTTTGGCACTGAGGTTAATGTTGAATAGCTTCTTGCACATCCCATGCCAGTGGCTGGTTTTCAAGGAGTTGAGTGAGTTTCTGTGCCTGGCAAAGAAATGCCTGTGTAATACATCCCACCTGCTCCTGGCAGGCTGGTTCTCCTCCTGACCTGTCCACAGCCCACACTCACTGCCCTGTCTTGGCACCATGTGTTCTCTCAGTGGGACCATTCTCTTTGTTTCCTAGCCACACTTAACCTTCTTTTTAGGTCTTGTTAGACATCACTCTCTTCATTAAGCCTTCCCCAGTCCCAACTCCCCCAAACTCTCTAGTTTTAACCTCAGTTTAGCATGTGAATTTATCTCTTGTCATTCATCAGTTGCCTCTTCTGTGTCATTATCATGCCTCTAACGGGAATGTAAACTCTGGGAGGGTAAAGATTACCTCATGGATGTCTTCAGAACACCCACAGCCCTGTAAAGGTGCAGACGTTTAATAATCTGTTGATGGATTGTTCCCTATTTGTGGAAGATGACGGGTATAGAGAGAAATTTCAAAATGAAACTTATGACCTATGTCAATAGCTATAAATATAGAATCGTAAGATCATTGACCATTGGTTCAGACATGCATTAAGGGCTATCCTAAAGTCTTGTATTCCCTCCTTTCCAAAAAATACATATTGGGCACCTCCTGGGAATCAGGTACTATGTTGACACTAGGGATGCAAAGAAGACAAAGGCATAGAGCTCATAGTCCGGTGGAAGAGAGGCAGTCTTGTAAGTGTGTAGCTGTACTATGAACGGCTAGTACCATGGTAGATGTAAGTCACAGGTGATGGGATACCAGAGGGAAGGGTAAGAAAATCCTCTTGGGGGTTTTCCTTCATCCCTCTGCCTCCTTATTGACTTTGGTTGGTAACTTTTCCTAAGAATGGGATTTTGTGACATTACTGAGTAATGGTTTCTGGCATGATTATCCCTTAACGTTGGGAAGGAGCAGTTTCACATGTAGCTTTAGAGCACAAGCCCTGGAGCGAGATCTGGATTCTAGTCACAATGCTGCCACAGTCTAGGGGTGGCCTTGAGAAAGCTTCTTAACATCTCCAGTCCCCAAGTTTCCTTATTTGAAAAAGGATAATCATTATCTAATCATATGAGTAAGATGAGGATTCAGTAAGATGATTCAGGAGTTGCAAGTCTGAATGCTCAGTAAATGTTAGCTGTTATAATATGGCTAGAAAATGTTCCTTTTATCTTTACTCCCTTTTTTCTCCCTCTCCCTACAACTTAAGCCATATTTCTCTGCTATCATGCATGCCGTTCAGTCTCAGAGAAATATCTCATTGGACTCTAGGGCTTTAATTTCAGTACCAGGAGCACTATTTAGAGGGATAGAAGACAGTGAGGGCACAGGAACTTGGAAGTCCCTGGTTCTGAGCCTGCCTTCCATCACACTTGCTGCCTCTGCTGGGCTTACTCTTTACCAAGTGCAGAGCCAGGGGGTGAGGATTTCTGTCTGTCCCATTGGGACATAGAGGGTGAACGAGTTAACATTTACAAAGTGCTCTGAGTTCCTTGGAGAAAAGGCACAATCTAAGTATTCTCATTAGTGCATGAATAATAGATGAGCATAAAGCACTTTGCAAATCTGAAGTTCTTTAGCAATGCTAAATAATACTTGCACCAACCTACCTGTGAGTGGAGGAGCTGGTTTTTGGAACTCTGATGGTTCTAGTTTTGGTTGTCACTAATTTGAGGCATGATGGTAGGCAAAATCATTTTCCCCCTCTGGGTCTCAAGAACAGGGGGGTCAGAATGGCTGAGGTTGAAGGTAACTCTTATTTAATTCAGTGATTCCTTTTACGGTTCTTTGTTTAGATGGAGAAAAGGCTACAGCAGGAGTCAGGGCAATGCCATTTGTAGGAGGGGGAGGATAGCTTCTCCAAAACAGGGCCAGCTATTGGGTAGAGATTCTGAGCAGCGGCTGCGCCTGTTCCTTCCTCCTCCTTGATGCCTCTGAGAATGGGTTTGCTTTTCCTCTGCCTGTGGAAGGGATGGGGGTCCTTGCATCCAGGACTGTGGAGAAAAGATCTCCTGGATCTGGGTCCTATAAAAATTCCTAACAACCCTATCCCTTAAAAATTGTGGTAAAAGCACATAACATGAAATTTACCATCTAAACCCTTTTAAGTATATAATTCAATAGCATTAAGTACATTCACATTGTGGTGTAACCAATCTCAAGAACTCTTCTCATCTTGTAAAACTGGAAGTCCGTACCCATTAAACAACTGTGGCAACCACCATTTTACTTTCTGTCTCTGTGGATTTGATTATTCTTGGTACCTCACACAAGTGGAATCCTACAGTATTTGTCTTTTTATGACTGGCTTATTTCACTTAGCATAACATCCTCAAGGTTCACCCATGTTGTAGCATGAGTCAGAATTTCCTTCCTTTTTAAGGCTGAATAATATTCCATTATATGCATATACCACATTTTTTTTTAACCACATTTTTAAATTCATCTATCAATGACACTTGGGTTGGTTCCTCCTTTTGGCTATTGTGAGTAAGGCTGTTATGAACATGGGTGTACAAATATCTCTTTGATACCCTGCTTTCAGTTCTTTTGAGTGGAGTTCCTGGATCATATGGTAATTCTATTTTCAACTCTTTAGGAAATGACCATATTTTTTTGTTCTCAAAAATGTAGAGTTGGAAAAGAATTTTTGATGACCTCAGATTCTCCACTCTGCATTGTTATCTTCATCAAGGGCCTGCTATCACCTGTATTGACTGAATTATGATCCTGAAGATAATTTGCATTTTTTTCATGAGGATTACATAATCTTAGAATCTTGGGCTTGAATGGAACCCTAAAGACTTGCTATTCAGTGAAGAATGCTTTATTTTGGACACATTCAGGGCCCAGGAGCTCATAGTCTTATAGCATAAGCTCTCCTGGAGTTGGGCAACTCTAATTGGAGATCCCAAGTTAAAACTTCCCCCCATTGGTCCAGTGGGACCACACAGAACAAGTCAAAGTCCTCTTCCACACCCAGACCCAATGGCATTTTAAGGCCATAAGTCGTCTCATCTTCAGCCCACACATTTGTCCTTGACCTTTCCTTATGAGGCACTTCTCATCATCTTTGGCTTCAGAGATAAAATTAGGTATGTGGCACCTTTTCAGAACTCCTGACGTGTCAAACAGAGGCCTGGGTTACTTCACCTATGCTGGCTCTCCTGGTTGACACAAAACACAGTCAGGCCCCACTTACTTTAAACCACAGCTCTCTGCTCCTGTAAAGTCTGCCAAATATAACATTTGGGAAAATGTTGGGAAGGTGGGAAGATGATGATGTTTCCCTCAGAATGTGCATAGGAAATGGACATCTCCTTTCAAGTCCGGCCTGGTTAAATATTGTATCAGCAGGGAAGTGTTTGACTGAAAGTAACATCTGACTCACAGTGTCTAAAGTAATAAAGACGTTTAATGAACTCAAATAGCCAGAGGTCTAGGCAGTTTTAGATTTGGTGTGGTGGCTCAGCCATCTGAGTCAGCTAGAAACTGGTTCTTTCTCCATATTGCTCAATTAACCCCATCTTGTCTGCTTGTTCTTAGGCTTCCTGTCTGATGGTCACAGTGGTTGCTTCAGCTGCAAACAGCACATCTTCATGTTTAAGGTAAGAGGAGATGAAAGACTTCGACCTTATCTCTTTCTCTCTCTCTTTTTTTAAACAGGGAAATTTTTTCTTCCACAAGGCTCCTCCAAACAAACTTCCCCTGATATATCTTTTCCCAGATCTGAGTCCCACCTACAGCAATTACTCACTCCATTCCAAGAAATGGGGTTGCTGTGCTCGTCTTGGACAAATCACAGCTGATCCTTTGGAAATAAAGACACCATGCTGTGTGAACAACTGGATCCCTAAGGAAGCAGGGAGAATGCCGATGGGCTGGTGATTGGCAGTGTTGACCACAAATGTATTACTCAGAAGAATCGAGAGTGACCACAATTTTATTTAAAAACTTGTGATTTACAGAGTCATGTTTAATTAAGGGATTTTAAACCTTATCAGTTAAACTTATCAGGACAGAAAGATGAGATACTTTGCTACATTCCTTAAATATTTCTTTCAGCCCTCATTCACTGTTTCTCAGATATACTGCAAAAATGATGATTATAATAATATACCTGAGTAACATTTCATGGTTCACAAATTATTTTCACATACATTATTCATTTGACCCTCACCAAACCTGTGTGGGGGTAGGTAAAGTATTATTATAATTTTCATTATTTTTTAATTGGGCTTAGGTTTAGAGGGCTGAGTTCATCATACTTATTACACGGCACATTAAGTATCTAGTTTGTATGCTGCCCCTCTCTTGTTTTCATAATTAATTAATCAATACACTATCTTTTATCTCTCTCTTTCTCTCACTCCCACTTCTCTGCCTCCACACAGACAATCATTCTAAATGTGTCCGATGTTTATCTTGTTATTTATATGTGCATATCTAAAACGTATATTTTGTTTAGCATGTGTGCAAATTTTGTTTACATAAGTGGCAATTTTCTTTAGCTCTCACTCTTGTTTGTATTTTTTTTATTCAACATTGTGTTTACAAGAGTGATCTGTGTTGCCATGTGTATCTACTCCCTTGCCTCTAAATGTTGCATAATATTCCACCTTGTGAGTCAGTCATGGTTTACTCGTCTATGCCCCCTAGTGGAAACCTTGGTAGCCTCCAACTCTGGCACACAAACATCTGCACTGCTGATGAGCCTGGATGGGAATTTCTGTGGGAAGCAAACTCAAGAGAACGGTTGCTGAGTCATAAGACAGACACTTAAATTGAATAAGTACCACCAAAAAGTCTCTTTAGAAAGGCTGCACAGTCTATACTAACAGAAATTGTTCACATTTTATTGGAAGCTGGGTCTGGAGGACATTTCAGTTGATCAAGCAGAAAAAGTGAATTGGGATGTCGAGAACCCAAATCCAGGTCTTCTGACTCCAAAGCCTTTTCGTTTTCCAGGGCATCAATCTGTAAGTCTCTGGATCGTAATACTGAACACTTACAAGATTTCTTGGGGCTTTTATTATTTAGCGAATACCTTGAATTTCAGAAATAGCTTCGCTGGTGTTAATGGCAAGTTGCAGGCTGAAGAACGAATGAAGGTAAATGGGAACCTCATGTTCTGTGATCCTGTTCAACTTGGTCTGGGTCCTTTTGACTGCTTTACACATGTTATTACATTCTTTCGGGCAGTATTTGACAAAGAGGAAGTGCTCTATAGCTACATTCTATCCCTCCCACCTGCCAAGGGCCAGACTGTAATACGTTTATGTCTGTTTGACTTGAGAGTCAATGAGGAGTCCTAGAGTCAGATAGTGTTACAACCAGAAGGGACCTTAGAGACTGTCAAGTTCAATACTCCCATTTTACAGCTGGGGAAAGGGAGGCTCCAAGAGAGGAAGCCACTTGCCTGAGGTCACATAGCCAGAGGTCACCTGAAAACCAGCCCATCTCCCTTTCCACTTCCCCAGACAGAGAGACTTTCCCCTGCTCAGGAATCCACAGTGTAACCTTAACAGCTGGAGGTGTGTGTGTCCCAAACAGTGTTGTACTGGTACATGTTTAACAACCACCTTTCTGGGGGGAAAAAGACCCCGAACAAACCCCAAGTGTGGCATTTGCCAATTTCTCCTACCATGGCCATTTCAAGCTGCCGAAGGGATGTCACTGAATGTGGCCTTGGGAGTGATGGGCCGTAGCCACCATTAGGAGGCATTTTCACCACAGATTTGATAAGAGTAAAATCCAGTAAAATGATTAAGAAGTGATGAGCTTTGACTCTTTATTACCTCTGTCTTTAGTATGTTATTTGGGTGTAAGTTTATATAATTTAATGTCTAATAATGGCTGTGTTTAATGCTAGCCCATAAAATTCCTGAACATTTAACACTCAGTTCTCCTGAGCCAGGGTGACCTAGCTCCAGGACACCTTTGCCTGGAAAGTAATGAAACCTGCTTCTCGGTGTGGCAACCTGTTCTCCTGGTTTATAAATTTGTCTGGATTCTTTTGAACACTTTGGGGGAAACACGAAATGTGAATATAGTGAAAGAAAAAAAGAGGATAAATGAGTTATTCTGGAGATACATTTTCTGGATAGCTGAAGGCTTAGCTCTAAGCTCCCAAACTATAAAAGCTTTAACTCTTACAGATAGACTTTTCAAAGAATTGTGTCTCACCCTCTTCTATTTCATTACGCATGAGGCATTAGAGCTTATTGCCTTTTTTATTGGCAGCAGGGGCAGGTAGAGGTGTGGAAAGATATTTGCCCCTGGAATAAATGACCCCAGACCGCTGTGTGGTTGGGGCTCTTGACTCACTTTCTAGAGTTTTGAAAATTTTATTCTCACTCAGTGTCCAGAGCTATGACTTCTTCCGAATGTCAATGTGTCTGTCTCTAGCTTCTCCTCTGCTCTTTTTAATTGACTAGAGATACAGGGAGCCAAACCTATTGGAATCATGTTAAAAATGTTGTTAACCTGCTGGGATATGGGCCTGATGAGTAAAATGCTTAAAATGTTAGTGCATGGATATTGCAATATTTTTTTTTTTTTGGCTGCTCAGAAGGCTTTTGGCTTAACTTTTGGTTCCCGTAGAATCTCTGGAGAGGAGGCATTCCTCGATTACTATGCTCCAGATCAGTGAGTATTGCTACAATTACATTCTTATTATAAATCAGAATGTACTGTATCACCATGCATGTATTACACAGAAGAAAGCAAAAGTCATCTCTGGGCCAGGCAATATGTCAGATAAAAAGTAGAGTAGTCCTGGCCTGCATTTTGAGGAACCCCACAATGCCGTAGGAACATGAAGTGTTCCAAATGGTGAACTTTGTATTGAACAGTAAGAATTCAGTTGGTAAAGTTTGGGGCACATCTCCTTGCTCTAAAAGGGATTCTTGGACTCTTTCAGCACAGACCAGGTGATGGATGGGGAAGCAGATTTAGTGTTTGAGAGTTCCCGCACCTGGAGTGAGGGCGGTCCCTCTGCGCATCTGCCCATTCTTGGGGCTGGGGAGGAAGTGGACTGCACCTGGCCACCTGGCACTGCCTTTCAGCAGAGCCCCCTGCCCTTGTTCCACTGGTCTGTCCATTCCTTT
Organism: Eubalaena glacialis; assembly: GCF_028564815.1. Lineage (NCBI taxonomy): Eukaryota > Metazoa > Chordata > Mammalia > Artiodactyla > Balaenidae > Eubalaena > Eubalaena glacialis. The sequence goes on along the minus strand of NC_083730.1, from coordinate 27,540,166 downwards.
GTCTATAACAATGCTAGGTAATTGTCTTCCTACTTTCAAAGAGGAAGTGGTTTTCCCCACTTCTGTGTTCTTTCCCAACTGCAGGAAAGGCAGCCTCAGGTGCTGATGGCAAACCAGCTCTTCCATGCAGAAAAGAGACACCTCACCCCATTCCCAATACCTCCCTCCCTTACGAATTTGCCTCGCTTCCCTTTGGACCCTTAAAGCTTTTGGGAATCCTCAAGGGCCCCCCTCTCATTATACTTCCTTTCCTTAAGCCCTTATTAACTCCTTGGATAAGATGCATTTGATGAGCCTGGGACAAAAGCAGAGCCCAGTGCTTGGGGTGGTGTATGGAGGGCAAGAGCCAGCAGGTGAGCAGGCCCAGAGACAAATTTCCTTTCCTGGGCTGGCCTGGGGCTGGTTGCCGTTGACATCATTCAGGCAACTTTTTTGAAGTCTCTGGAACTGGGGTCACACCACATAGGGCAGCGGGGAGCCCAGTAACCAGGGCTTGCTCCCGCACGCCCCGCCTCCCTGGTCTAATTAACAAGTTGGGTCCTTTCCAGCTCTTTTACGTGGCTCTCATGGGGCTGGGCTCCACTGGGGGCGGGCAGACAGTCTTACTTTAAGCAGCGTATCGATCTTCACGTGGTCATGTGCCCCTCTTGGGGGAGCACTCTCATGTTTTAAGTGCAGGCAGTTACTCTCTTGACTGGCTTGTAAACAGGTTTTAATGGGGCTATTAGTGTAAAAGGACAGGAAACTTTCAAACACAGCCTCTTAAATATTCATGAGGATGTTAAATCTGGTGCTTAATCACCAGTGTTTGCACACAGCTAACGGGGAGGGAGGACAGCTGACAGGCTGCCTTCACTCTGAACAATTGACAGGACATTAATAAACGCTCTTACAGGCATGATTAATGGCCAAGAGAACAGGACTTTGTTATAAACAAACGGAGCCCCTCTCCTTTGGGGACTCCTTTTTTGGGGAGGGAGTGTCCATGTGGGTATGGGAGTGAGATTTAGGGGGAGATGGAGGCTGGAGGGGTGTCACAGACAAGACATATTTTTTCCCTTCAGAAATAGTTAACTGGATACCTCCCCACCTATCCAATCTGACTGTCCATCTCCCAGGGAATGGTTTCCTCAAGGGAAATATTCCAAAAACTTAAGGAGAGAATCTCCAAAGAATTCCCTACCTGGAGAATTCTTAACCAACCTTGGCAGGGCCATGAGGTAAGAGCCTGGGCCCTCATTATGGGAGCTCCCTGGAGGGTCATTATCAGCTGCCTCTTCAATACCTGATCTCACTTGCTTTCAGATTGCAGTTAAATGTGGACAAAGATGGTCCGCTGTGGCTGAGGGGCTCCTGCACGCTGGCCCCCACCCAGCCTAACTTTCTATGTGTGCATTTTATTTCCTGGAGCATCATCATTCTCTTACTTTTCTCTGTAACATTTGATGTAAAGCCCCTGCTGAAAATGTATGGGAAGAGTGCTTTTTAACTAGTAAATGGTCTGCACTTCTGGAATGGACCTTGGAGACTGTCTGGGCCCATCCTTGCTCCCGCTAGAAAAAGACACTGAGGCACAGAGAGGTGAAACAACTTGTTCAAGGACACATAGTAGTGAGGCAGTGACATAGGGCACTGGATCCCAGGTACCTGACTCCTAGTCGACCCTCACATCAGCATGATGTGACTTCTCCAGAGAAAGCCAGAAGGAACAGACACCCAGTTGCTTCAGAAGTACTGCAATTTCAAGTATGCCAGATCTGATAGCAAGATCTGTGCTACTGGAATCCAAACCAGTTTAAGCATGGAAAGTTCTGGAAAATATCCCACAGTTTCTTTGTAGTAGGAAATCCCAGCCTCATTATCTGAGACCAACTCAGAAATTCAAAACTGTTTCCTCCCTATAAGTGCCAGTTGGGGTTTTTGGCTGACAAGTTCCATTTAGAAATGAAACCAAGGCATAAAGTCAGAAATCCATAAAAATCTGTTTTTACAAGCTAGAAAAAACCCCACTATGCTTTATAATGGTAGAAAAGGGCAAGGAAATCAATGTCTTTCATAAAACTCTTCCCAGTCCCCAGGCCTTGCTGCCCACATTCCACATACACCTATCAAGCCCTTCTTGTGCACATGCTACCAAATTAGGGGCTGGGGTGGGGAAGGTTGTCATGAAGATGGATAACAAGTGTCTCCACTCCCAAGATACACTTCCTCTAGTTAGCAATTTAACTCTAGGGTCATGTCATAAGACTGATCACAGTACCAGGCTGAACTTTTTGCAAATATTGCTTTCATCACCTCTGCTCAAGAATCTAAGGTGGCTCCCACTACATCTGGGTCCAGCCCAGACTGGCTTGCCTCTGCACAGCCAATCTGAGATTCCACTTAGAGCCAAATATATCCTTTCTTTCTAGTCAGTGGACCAGGGAACATTCTACAGGCACTATGGATGATGATCCTTAATCATAGATTTGTTTAGAGACTCAGTGCAACATTTTTTTTTTTAATGGAGTGCCAACTAGCAATGAAAAATCAGCCTCTCTTGCTAAACAGTTTGCATTAATGACTTCCATAAGAGCCAATCTATTGATTTTTTAAAAAAACAAAACTCCACTTGTCTCTTTCATCTGGATATATAGCTGGTAGGTGCTGTTGGCAAAGCAACCATTTTGAGAAATAGTTTTCTTTTCGTAATTAGAATGAATGTATTCTGACAGTTTTTACCAATAATGGTTGCAATGTTTGGTACAAATGCAAAGCACAGATGAAGCTTTAAACCCCAGTGGAGTTGGGCACTGTTTTCTCAATTAAAGGCTGATTGTCAGCTCTATGAAGTACAAGGGCAGATTCCACATTTTGTTACATTATCAAACTGACACCAAATATTGGACAACACAACATTGATTTCACAGCACACAACTTTGGATTGACATTATTCCTTATTCTATAACATTATTTTTGGTTTGTTTGTTTAATCAGCCAAGTGTAGTAGGATTCAGCATGGTTCACTGAAGACGCTTGGACTAGGATGTAGGAAGTTTAAGTTCTACTACCAGTAGTTTCCCTAAATTATTATATATATTAGGCAAACCTCACTTTCCTTACCTGTAAAATGGGTGCAGTGAAACCTGACATATCAATCTGTTGTTTTAAGTGAAGTAATGCATACATTACCTACTTGCTGTTTCCATTTGATGTCTCACAGGCATCTAAAAAGGAAAATTTCCCATACTGAACTTAAAATCTCCCCCCAAAACCTATTTCTTCTCTGACATTCCCAAATCAATCAGTGGCATCACAAACTACTCAAGTGCTCATACCAGAAACTGGAGTCATCCTCTCCCTGCATTGTAGCTAATCAATAACACATTCCATTCTGTCTTTTAAGTGAGTCTCAGATCTATTCACTCCACTGACCAGCCTAGTCCAAGCCGTTATCATCTCCTGCCTGGGTGTCTGACTGCAGTCACCTCCTTACTCTCCTGCTGCACCTAGTATTGCCTCCTCCACGTTGGACCCCACACAGAAGCCAGAGTCATCCTCTTACAGTGTAAACCCACTTGCATCACTCTCCTACTTATAACCCTCCATTGGCTGCCCAAGACCATTAACATGGCCTGACAGGCCATGACAGTCTTATTCCTACCTGCCCCTCAGTCTCATTTCGATCTCATTCCACTCCAAACACACTGCTCTCTTCCACTTCTTATGTGCTTCTTTGTAGACCCAGAGCCTTCACAGTACAGCTCTCTCTTGGGGAAGCTCATAACCTCATCTTTGCCTGGATGGCTCCCGCTGTCTTTGAGATTTCAGTGTAAATATCAAAAGCCACTCTTGGAGAGGAGACTCCCTGCTCCCACTCCCATTCCCCAGTAGGATTGATTTTTTAAAAAATTTATTTATTTTTATTTATTTAATTTTGGCTGTGTTGAGTCTTCGTTTCTGTGTGAGGGCTTTCTCTAGTTGCGGCAAGTGGGGGCCACTCTTCATCGCGATGCGCGGGCCTCTCACTATCGCGGCCTCTCTTGTTGCGAAGCACAGGCTCCAGACGCACAGGCTCAGTAGTTGTGGCTCACGGGCTTAGTTGCTCCGCGGCGTGTGAGATCCTCCCAGACCAGGGCTCGAACCTGTGTCCCCTGCATTGGCAGGCAGATTCTCAACCACTGCGCCACCAGGGAAGCCCAGGATTGATTCTTACTATCATTATCTTCTGTAGCATTTAAAAAAATTGTAGGGAATTCTCTGGCAGTCCAGTGGTTATTACTTTGCGCTTCCACTGCCGGGGGCCCAGGTTTGGTCCCTGGTCGGGGAACTGGGATTCCACAAGTCGTGTGGTGTGGCCAAAAAAAAAAAAAAAAATTGTAATATGAACATTTATTGGTGTGATTACTTGGACTGTAAGCTCCAAGAGCACCACTTTGTTCTCTCCTGTGCCTCCAGTACCTTGACAGAGTGCACATGACATGGTAGATACAGAAAGATAACAGGATGACTGCCTTGAACACCAAGCATCAATACAAATTCAAGTTATTTTCATCCTTATGTCTGTGGGACACAAAATTGAGTGGCAAGATGAGATGTTTCCGTGAGTAAGAAATTTTTTGTTGGTAAGTTAATAGAGACTCATCTTGAACTAATTTAAATCTAAAGGCGAAGTTTATTCACCCCAGTAACCTAACTATACAAAGGGTAAGACTGGAGTTGGCCTGAGGTACTCAAAAGATGGTGGTCAATGTCTACCTTTTTTCCCTCTGTCTCTCTCATTCTTTTTTTTTTTTAAATAAATATTTATTTAATTAATTAATATATTTAGGCTGAGCCGGGTCTTACTTGCAGCATGTGGGATCTTTAGTTGTGGCATGCAAACTCTTAATTGTGGCATGCATGGGGGATCTAATTCCCCGACCAGGGATTGAACCTGGGCCCCCTGCATTGGGAGTGCAGAGTCTTACCCACTGGACCACCAGGGAAGTCCTTGTCTCTCTCATTCTTGTTTGACTTCACTCTTTAATGCAGACAGATTTCTCCATGGGATAGAGAATGCTGCCGTGGGGAACTCTAGATTCACAATTTTTTAGTGCTTCCTGCCAGAAGACCCCAGGGAGGGATTCTGATTGATCCTTCCTTGGGTCACAAGCCCATCCTTGGTCTCTGTGGCTGCTGTCCCCACTCCAGTCAAGAGGATGGAGCCATCACTAGTCTACCATAGAACTTCTGGGCTTAGGATCTGTTACCAGAAGGGTGGGGAGAGGTCTGGGCCTGACAGTTCAAGACAATGGCCACCATACATGTGAATTCTGCTGGAAAGGAGACCATTGATCTGGATTCTAATGTTCATGAATTGAACCTCGTTTTTTCTGGCTCCTGCCACAGCTCAGGTTCATCAGAAGACCCAGACAGAGATGGCTTTACCTGTGCATAGAGTGGGCAACCAGCCTCTCTGTGGAATGACTTCCACAAAAGGAGTCATTCTTTGGGTTGGGACAAGAGTCCAAATGGTTAATTACAATTCAGGAACCCATATAAGAAGTCAGCCTTGTAATTCATGGTGTCAATAGCCAACCCAAACATTGTTATCCCTTATTTCTAGGGAGTTAGTGGTGGAGACTTGAAGTCTTTTTATGGAGGCATAAAATGGCAGTGAGGATCCTGCCTGGTGGCAGTTGAATTAATAAGTGAGGTGTGAAAGATGATATATTTCCACCAATCCTTCATAGTTCAATTAAATGTCACCTCCTCTCTGAAGCTTTTCACTGTCCCCTCATGAGGGCTAATAGTTAAAGTTCTATTCATAGAATGTTATGAGATTTTAGTGAGTTAATACATATGAAGCACTTAGAATGGCACTGGGCACATTGTGAGCACTCAATAATTGTTATTTTGATAGGATGAAAGGAAGACTATAGTAACAGTGGCTACTAAAAACAGATGTCACAGCCTTTCTATGTCCTGGGTCTGTATATGTTTTTCCACTTGATACATGTTAACTTTTGCTTTAAGAGCTTGCCTGGGAACCACACTATGGGACTTTCCGGTCCAAAATCACTGTGCTGGGGCTGGGTTATCTCATGCATGGCCATTTTTTGGCTGGGCTCCTATAAGAACTTTACAAAGTTTAGATAGAGTTTCTAACATTTTGTGCTTAAGTCTCACTGGTACATCTTGTTTAAAATGTAGTTTTCCTGAGTCCCACCTGAGAAATCCTGATTCAGTAGTTCTAGGGGAGGGGCCCAGGAATGTCAATTTCTAGCCACGCTTTAGTGATTCTCCAGTAGGTGGTTTCATGGACTATGGTTTGAGAAAATGACCCAGAGGAAGGAGCAGTAAGGCTGAGGAGGGATGAGGAAAATGAGAAGCACTTATTCTGTAGTTGGGACTTCCCAAAGTCCCAAAGTGTCCCCAACCAGGAAAAGAACTCCATCATGTTTCCCTTATGTGCCAGCCAGAATGAGTGTCACATAGGTGTGAAGCATCTACTGTACCTACTGGTCCACTCGGCTTATGGCCATCTGGGCCAGTGACAGGGTCACAGCTCTTCAAGCCATAAACTCAGCACTTATTCACTGTTGTGCTGCCCATTTGAAAGAGAGGATGGTAGTGGGTGGGGGCATGGAGTGCTAGAAGTCCCATGGAATGAATGTCATTGTGGACATCATGGTGGCTGCTCCCTAGGGTCCTGTTGTCTTGTATGAAGAGAATTCCAGGAAGGTTCAGGAATAGATTTTGAATGGTCAGATGCAATTCCAAAGACTCTGCTCTTTGGGTAGGAGTTGGTGTGTATTAAGGCAGCCTGTCAGAGGAACATGCATTACCAACTCTTATGCTTTTGTATTAAGCATTATTTCTCATCTTTACAGTCAGATTAATGGAGATTAGTGGTTCCACTTAAGAGTTTAAACATTGTGCTGACCCAAATTTTTGGAGCCATCATAACATGGTGCTATATGTTCAAAGCCTGGACCAGCTGGTAGTCAAGTGGGGGAGGGGGAGGTCTACATTTTCACAAAGTGATTTCATTAATTGTTTTGTGTAAGAAAGCTGGGGTGCCTCTTTATACATAATGCATATATGGCACTGTCTCTACTTTCCACACACTTAAATGCCCATCAGTCCAGTCCAGTGATGCTCCTTTGCTAAGAGGACATTTAATAATCAATGGTCACTCATGCTTGCCTCCCCTTGACTTCTGTGGGTGAAGCCCAGTCCCTGAAGTCCCAAATGGTTTCATTAATGTCTTTTATCCACTCAATAGACAAAAATAAACCTCTCCAAAGCTCTTAGAAACCCACCACCCTGTATGTAGGAGGGAAAAAGAGGACGGCTGTTAATAAATAAACTTAAATATCTCCACAGGAGCCCACAGCTGTGACCCAGAGAACATAAGAACCATACCCAGCCTTCCTTTCAGGTCAGAGTTACTTTTTATTCATTGACAGATTTAGTAATTGAAAACTCTATATCTTAGTTCAGGCTACTATAACAAAATACCATAGATTCAGTGACTTAAGCAACAAACATTTATTTCACATCGTTCTGGAGGCTGCGAGGTCCAAGATCAAGGTGGTGACAGATTCTGTGTCAGTGAGGACCCTTTCCTGGTTTGCAGACTACCATCTTTTCGTTGTGTCCTCACATGGCCTTTTCCTTGGTGAGTGCACATTAGGGGAGAGAGAGAGAGATCTTGTGTCCCTTCCTCTTTGTATAAGATATTAATCCCATCATGAGGGCCCCACCTTCATCTAATCCTAATCACCTTCCAAAGACCCCACCTCTAAATACCATCACAATTGGGGGTTAAGACTTCAACAGATGAATTTGCAGGGATGGAGGAGGGACACAATTCAGTCCATAGTACTCTATGGCTGTTATAAAGTTGAAGAGGATGTCACACATGAATTCTACTTTAAAGTGAACTGTCTGTTTTTCTTGGCAAGTGTATTCAGGGCTATTAGGTTATTCATTTGTATGTCCTCAAAGTGGAAGAACTTAGTTGGAAACAGTCAAAACTTATTTGGAGCCAAATCTGGTGAATAAGATGAGTGATCAAGCTGGACAAGAGCATATTTGTCTAAAGACAAAATAATGTGACTGGTTTTGTTGCGTGGCCAGCAGGAGCCAGAGGTTACCAAGAAAGGAAGCCCCCAAATGCTTGGCATAATGGCTGCATCAATAGATACAAAGATTAGTATGGGGCAGAAAAGGAATCAGAATTTTGTGGAGGGAGGGGTACGTTTAAATTGAAAAGGCTCTGACCATCCCCTCTCCCCCAAATCCAGTTGTGAATCACTGGTCTAAACTGTCAAAGGGATGTCCTGGAAGATGAGCACTCATTTAATATGCAGGAGTATTTGTTCTAAGAAATGTTCTCTTTACCTTATAACCATACATGACATGGAAGAATTTTTTTTAAAGTGACTTCATGGTTTTTTTTAGGAGTCTCTATAAATATCTTCATAGTTTTATCTTTCATAAAAAATTCCCCACAATACAAAGTATGTATAAAGTATATAAAGTAAACTGTTATTTTAACTACAACAGCATCAACCAATTCCCCTACAAATGCTGATGGTGTCAATAGAGTTGTGGAGAGAGGTAGTCATTGTCATTATTTTCTCATGTTATAGAGGAGGAATCTAAGACTCAGAGGGGAGAAGTTGCTTGGCCAAGGCCACACAGCTGGTAAAGGGCAGAGGCAGGATTAATTTACATGTGTATGACTTAAAATTCACGCTGATGGCAATAAGATTTCTGTCTTTAGCCCCATTTCCTGCAAATCAGGAGGGAAGGGAGGTGGGACTTGTTACAATCAAGCTTGTTTGGGCAGAGCTCTCCCTTTGGCCTGGTTCTTCTAGGGAGCCCAGATCGAGCTCTTGAGGCTTGAAGATTCACATTAGCAGAGTGCTTTAAATGTTGGGTTGGAGATAAAACTTCATTAGTGCCGAAAGGCCTGGAATTCTTGCATAGAACCAGGGAACTGAGGGAAGTAAAGCAATACCATTTTCTTACTTCTGTTGGCCATGATTGTTTGAAATATCTTTGCTGTGAAACATTAAAGTAGCAGTTAGGTTCCCTGTTATGCATTACTCCTCCTCTCTAACTCTGTGTGCTTCTGATAGTCTGGCTTTCTTGCTGTTTCCCTGATCTGATGCCCCACAGCAGTGTTAAATCTGTTCTCTGAAGTTACTGATACATCATTGAACTTATGGAATGCTCCAGAGTCCCCTTTATTCTGCCTCTTTCTTGAAGTAAGTCAGTTAGTGTACTTCAAGGATTTAACAGTTTCTGTCATTGGAGATCTTCTCAGGCCTTGCTACTAAATGTGCAGTCAGTAGACCAACTAGAAGCATCAGCGTCAGCATCACCTGGGAAATTATTAGGCAGAATCTTAGCCTCCACCCCAGACATGCTGAGTCAGAAGCTGCATTTTAATGAGACCCCTAGGTGACTTTTAAAATTTGAGAAACAATGCTCTAATGAACCCACACAATACTTCTGTGCTCGTGGATGTCAGCCTTCTGACACAGGTGACACTTCCCAGGGGTCTGCGGTTGGTTTGGGGTGGGAGGGAACCTGGAAGAGAGGGAAAGCTTGGATTGGAAGACCCAAGGATTCCTGTTTCTTTCTTTCCTTCCTTTCTTTCCTCTGAGAGTCAAAACCACCCATATGAACTCTTTGGATATTATCTAATATGCTCCAGGCAAGGGGAAAGAAAGGTAAAATGACTGTTTTCTTATAATCATGCATTCTTAAAAAGGAAAGAGATTTGGATATCTTCTGTTTACTTCCTTGAATAGAAGTTGCTTCTATAGCATCTCAGACACACAACATCCTGCCCTTGTTCAAATACGTCCAACGTTGGGGAGCTCACTGCTTGCTGGGCAATCGTTTCCCTTTTTTCTTTCCAACAAACATTTGTCAAGTGCCTCCTGGGGGTCAGGCTGTGTTAGGGCATAAAGAAAAAGATGTCAGTCTGTTCCTATCCTCAGGTGGTTAACAGTTTGTAACGTCAGCTCCATGAATGTATCATATCCTCTCTAAGTCTTCCCCAGGCCAATTAAATCTATGGTGGTATGTATATACATACCAGTTTTGGAATTAGTGTTGAGTATAAATCCTAGCTGTATAATCTTGGATCCCTCTGAGCCTCAGTTGTTTCATCGATATTAGGATTATTTTGTTGGTAACAATAACACAGCTCTGATTAGCATTAGCAAAAAGGAAGATTTATTGGCCCATGGAATCAAAGGAATGGTTGAACAGACAAAACAAAACAGCTAGGCTTCAAGAACTGCTGCAAACCAAGACTAGGAATCCACGTAGTTCTCTCTGTCTCTTTCTGCTTGCCCTGACTATTGACTTTAGTCTCCAGAGTGGGAAATATGACTACATCTTACAACTCTGAGGGCCTCTAAGGAAGTAATTAAGTTTAAATGAGGTCATAAGGATCTGAGAGGATTTGTGCCTTTATAAGAAGAAACACCAGAAAGCTTGATTTCTCTCTGTCCACACATGCACAAAGGAAAGGCCATGTGAAGACACAGCAAGAAGGCAGCCGTCAACAAGCCAGGAAGAGAGACCTCACCAGAAACCCACCATGTTGGCATCTTGACCTTGGACTGTCACCCTCCAGAACTGTGAGAAAATAAATTTCTATTGCTTAAGCCACTCAGTTTGTGATATTATTACGGTACTCTGAGCAGACTAATACAATTTGCCTTTCCCCAGTGAGTAATGGAGTGGGACTTCTTTTCATGTACTTTATATACCTTCTCGGGAGAAATGCTAGTTCAAATCCTTTGCCCATTTTGAAAATTTTTTTTTTTAATCTTTCTGTTTATGAGTTGTAGGAGGAATTGTTTTTCATTTGTTTTATAATTTCTTATACTTTTATTACAGATTATTTCTTTTTCATCCCCAAATCCAGTCAACCACTGGTTCTCACTCCCACTTATCACTTGAATGTATCCTCACTGCTGCTGCTGTTATCCAGGCTACAATCCCCCCTCCTTTACTGCTTTTGCCTGTTTTCTGTCCCTGCCTGGATCCATTCTCCATACCACAAACAGAATATCAAATTCATCATGTCACTGCCCTACTCAAAACCATTCAGTTGGTCTCTAATTCCTTGTAATGAATTTTAAACTCCTTTACATGGCTTTTAAGACCCTCCATAATTTGCCTCCTATCTACTCATACCTCCAGCTATTCTCCCCCTAAAAATCTAGAGCATCTCTCTCTCTCTCTCTCTCTCTCTCCGGGGATACACTGGGGTACATTTCAAAGTCAGTTCAGACATCACTATACTTCACACTAAACCATTTCAGCATGCATGTCATTTATTTATATTTTTATGTAAAATTTATACACAATAAAATGCACAAATCTTAAGTGCATTATTTGATGACTTTAACCAATGCCTGCAACTGTGTATTCCAACCCCCTGTCAAGATCTAGAACACTACTACCATCCCAGAAAGCTTCCTCATGCCCCATCCTGTCAGTCCCCAACTGAACAACCCCTGTCTACACACTCCTAATACTCAGCTCAACCAGGGACTAGTATTGTTCTGATTTTTGTCTCCATAAATTAGTTTTGCCTTTTCCATAACTTCATTCTTTTGTTAAGGCTTCTTTCTTTCCCTCAGTATGATGCTGAGATTCATCCAAGTTGTTGCAGTATCAGTAGGTGGTTTTCTTTTTTTTTTTTTTTTGGTTGTTACTAAGTGGTATTTTACTGTATGCCTATAACATAGTTTAATTATCCACTCTCCTCTTGATGAACATCTGGGCTATCTCTAGTTTTTGGCTTTTATGAGTAAAGCTGCTATAAATATTCCTGTACAAGTCTTTTTTGTGGACGTGTTTTCATTTCTCTTGGGTAGCTATTTAGGCCTGAAATTTCTGGGTCATATGGTAGGTCTATATTTTGTAAGAAACTGCTCAACTGTTTTCCAAAATTGTTGTACCATCTTACATTCCTATCAATGATGTATGAGAGTTTTAGTTGCTCCACATTATTGTCAGGATTTGATGTTGTCAATCTTTTTAATTTTAACCATTATGGTGACATTGTGGCTTTAATTTATGTTTCTCTAATGACTAGTGTTGAAAAATATTATTAGTGTTTACTAGCCATTTGTATATCTTCTTGTGTGAAGTATCTATTGAAATCTTTTTTTTTTTTTTTGGCCACGCCATGCGCCATGTGGGATCTTAACTTCCCGACTAGGGATTGAACCCATGCCCCCTGCATTTGGAATGAGGAGTCCTAACCACTGGACTGCCAGGGAAGTCCCTCTGTTGAAATCTTTTGCTCATTTAAAAAAGTCAGGTTTAATGCAGTATAGCTTACATACAGTAAAATTCACCTTTTTTAGGTGTATTTTTTTATGAATTTTGAAAACATAGTCATATAACTATCACAATCATCAAAATATAGTTACCATCACTGCAAAATTTTCCTTGTGCCTCTTTGTAATTTATACCTTCTCCCCACCCCCTGCTCCTGCAACCACTAATCTATGTTCTGTTCCTAAGGTTTTACCTTTTCCAGAATGTCATAAATATAGAATCATGTAGTATATAGACATCTGATTTTATTGCCCAATTTTAATTTTGTTGTTTGTCTCCTTACTGAGTTGTAGGTATTCTTATGTATTCCAGATACCAGTTTTTTGTCATACATGTTTGGTGAATATTTTCTTCCAGGGTGTGGTTTGCCTATTCTTTTTCTTTTTTTTTTTTTAATGTATATCAATTTTATTTCCTTTTTTTTTTAATCAGTCATCAATTTTATACACATCACTTTATACATGTCAATCCCAATCGCCCAATTCAGCACACCACCATCCCCACCCCACCACAGTTTTCCCCCCTTGGTGTCCATACGTTTGTTCTCTACATCTGTGTCTCAACTTCTGCCCTGCAACCTGGTTCATCTGTACCATTTTTCTAGGTTCCACATACATGCGTTAATATACGATATTTGTTTTTCTCTTTCTGACTTACTTCACTCTGTATGACAGTCTCTAGATCCATCCACGTCTCAATAACTCAATTTCGTTCTTTTTATGGCTGAGTAATATTCCATTGTATATATGTACCACAACTTCTTTATCCATTCGTCTGTTGATGGGCATTTAGATTGCTTCCATGACCTGGCTATTGTAAATAGTGCTGCAATGAACATTCGGGTGCATGTGTCTTTTTGAATTATGGTTTTCTCTGGGTATATGCCCAGTAGTGGGATTGCTGGGTCATATGGTAATTCTATTTTTAGTTTTTTAAGGAACCTCCATATTGTTCTCCATAGTGGTTGTATCAATTTACATTCCCACCAACAGTGCAAGAGGGTTCCCTTTTCTCCACACCCTCTCCAGCATTTGTTGTTTGTAGATTTTCTGATGATGCCCATTCTAACTGGTGTGAGGTGATACCACATTGTCGTTTTGATTTGCATTTCTATAATAATTAGTGATGTTGAGCATCTTTTCATGTGCTTCATGGCCATCTGTATGTCTTCTTTGGAGAAATGTCTATTTAGGTCTTCTGCCCATTTTTGGATTGGGGTGTTTGTTTCTTTAATATTGAGCTGAATGAGCTGTTTATATATTTTGGAGATTAATCTTTTGTCCGTTGATTCGTTTGCAAATATTTTCTCCCATTCTGAGGGTTGTCTTTTCGTCTTGTTTGTGGTTTCCTTTGCTGTGCAAAAGCTTTGAAGTTTCATTAGGTCCCATTTGTTTATTTTTGTTTTTATTTCCATTACTCTAGGAGGTGGATCAAAAAAGGTCTTGCTGTGATTTATGTCAAAGAGTGTTCTTCCTATGTTTTTCTCTAAGAGTTTTATAGTGTCCAGTCTTACATTTAGGTCTCGAATCCATTTTGAGTTTATTTTTGTGTATGGTGTTAGGGAGTATTCTAATTTCATTCTTTTACATGTAGCTGTCCAGTTTTCCCAGCACCACTTATTGAAGAGGCTGTCTTTTCTGCATTGTATATTCTTGCGTCCTTTGTCGTAAATTAGGTGACTATATGTGTGTGGGTTTATCTCTGGGCTTTCTATCTTGTAACATTGATTTATATTTCTGTTTTTGTGCCAGTACCATACTGTCTTGATTACTGTAGCTTTGTAGTATAGTCTGAAGTCAGGGAGTCTGATTCCTCCAGCTCCGTCTTTTTCCCTCACGACTGCTTTGGCTATTCGGGGTCTTTTGTGTCTCCATACAAATTTTAAGATTTTTTTATTCTAGTTCTGTAAAAAATGCCATTGGTAATTTGATAAGGATGGCATTGAATCTGTAGATTGCTTTGGGTAGTATAGTCATTTTCACAATATAGATTCTTCCAATCCAAGAACATGGTATATTTCTCCATCTGTTTATGTCATCTTTAATTTCTTTCATCAGTGTTTTATAGTTTTCTGAGTACAAGTCTTTCATCTCCTTAGGTAGGTTTATTCCTTGGTATTTTATTTTTTTGTTGTGATGTTAATGGGATTGTTTCCTTAATTTCTCTTTCTGATTTTTTGTTGTTAGTGTACAGGAATGCTAGAGATTTCTGTGCATTAATTTTGTATTCTGCAACCTTACCAAATTCATTGATTAGTTCTAGTAGTTTTCTGGTGGCATCTTTTGGATTCTCTATGTATAGTATCATGTCATCTGCAAACAGTGACAGTTTTACTTCTTCTTTTCCAATTTGTATTCCTTTTATTTCTTTTTCTTTTCTGATTGCTGTGGCTAAGACTTCCAAAACTATGTTGAATAATAGTGGTGAGAGTGGACAGCCTTGTCTTCTTCCTGACCTTAGTAGAAATGCTTTCAGTTTTTCACCATTGAGCATGATGTTTGCTGTGGGTTTGTTGTATATGACCTTTATTATGTTGAGGTAGGTTCCCTCAATGCCCATTTTCTGGAGAGTTTTTATCATAAATGGGTGTTCTATTTTGTCAAAAATCTTTTTCTGCATCTATTGAGATGATCGTATGTTTTTTTATTCCTTAATTTGTTAGTATGATGTATCACACTGATTGATTTGCATATATTGAAGAATCCTTGCATCCCTGAGATAAATCCCACTTGATCATTGTGTATGATCCTTTTAATATGTTGTTGGATTCTGTTTACTAGTATTTTGTTCAGAATCTTTGCATCTAGTTCATCCGGGATATTGGTCTATAATTTTCTTTTTTTGTGTGGTATCTTTTCCTGGTTTTGGTATCAGGGTGATGGTGGCTTTGTAGAATGAATTTGGGAGTGTTCTTCCCTCTGCAATTTTTTAGAAGAGTTTGAGAAGGATCAGTGTTAGCTCTTCTCTAAATGTTTGACAGAATTCGCCTGTGAAGCCATCTGGTCCTGGACTTTTGTTTGTTGGAAGATTTTTAATTACAGTTTCAATTTCATTACTTGTGATATGTCTGTTTATATTCTCTAATTCTTCCTGGTTCAGTCTTGGAAAATTGTACCTTTCCAAGAATTTGTCCATTTCTTTGTGGTTGTCCATCTTATTGGCATATAGTTGTTTGTAGTAGTCTCTTACAATCCTTTGTATTTCTGCGGTGTCAGTTGTGATTTCTCCTTTTTCATTTCTAATTTTATTGATTTGCACCCTCTCCCTTTTTTTTCTTGATGAGTCTGGCTAAGAGTTTATCAATTTTGTTTATCTTCTCAAAGAACCAGCTTTTAGTTTTATTGATCTTTGCTATTGTTTTCTTCATTTCTGTTTCTTTTATTTCTGCTCTGGTCTTTATGATTTCTTTCCTTCTACTGACATTGGGTTTTCTTTGTTCTTCTTTCTCTAGTTGCTTTAGGTGTAGGGTTAGATTGTTATTTGAGATTTTTCTTGTTTCCTGAGGTGAGATTAAATTGCTATAAACTTCCCTCTTAGAACTGCTTTTGCTGCTTCCCATAGGTTTTGGGTCTTTGTGTTTTCATTGTCATTTGTTTCTATGTATTTTTAAATTTCTTCTTTGATTTCTTCAGTGATCTCTTTGTTATTTAGTAACACACTGTCTAGCCTCCATGTATTTGTGTTTTTTACAGTCTTTTTCCTGTAATTGATTGCCAGTCTCATAGCATTGTGGTCATAAAAGATGCTGGATACGATTTCAATTTTCTTAAATTTTTTTTTTTTGAATTTTAGAATTTTATTTATTTTGTTATACAGCAGGTTCTTATTAGTTATCCATTTAATACATATTAGTGTATATATGTCAATCGCAATCTCCCAATTCATCACACCACCCCCCCCGCCACTTTCCCCCCTTGGTGTCCATACGTTTGTTCTCTACATCTGTGTCTCGATTTCTGCCCTGCAAACTGGTTCATCTGTACCATTTTTCTAGGTTCCACATATGTGCATTAATATACGATATTTGTTTTTCTCTTTCTGACTTACTTCACTCTGTATGACAGTCTCTAGATCCATCCACGTCTCTACAAATGACCCAATTTCATTCCTTTTATGGCTGAGTAATATTCCATTGTACATATGTACCACATCTTCTTTATCCATTCGTCTGTCAGTGAGCATTTAGGTTGCTTCCATGACCTGGCTATTGTAAATAGTGCCGCAATGAACGTTGGGGTACATGTGTTTTTTTGAATTATGGTTTTCTCTGGGTATATGCCCAGTAATGGGATTTCTGGGTCATATGGTAATTCTATTTTTCGTTTTTTAAGGAACCTCCATACTGTTCTCCATAGTGGCTATATCAATTTATATTCCCACCAACAGTGCAAGAGGGTTCCCTTTTCTCCACACCCTCTCCAGCATTTGTTGTTTGTAGATTTTCTGATGATGCCCATTCTAACTGGCTTGAGGTAATACCTCATTGTAGTTTTGATTTGCCTTTCTCTAATAATTAGTGATGTTGACCAGCTTTTCATGTGCTTTTTGGCCATCTGTATATCTTCTTTGGAGAAATGTCTATTTAGGTGTTCTGCCCATTTTTTGATTGGGTTTTTTTTTTTTTTGATATTGAGCCTCATGAGCTGCTTGTATATTTTGGAGATTAATCCTTTGTCAGGTGCTTCATTTGCAAATATTGTCTCCCACTTTGAGGGTTGTCTTTTTGTCTTGTTTGTAGTTTCCTTTGCTTTGCAAAAGCTTTTAAGTTTCATTAGGTCCCATTTGTTTTTGTTTTTAGTTCCATTACTCTAGAAGGTGGATCAGAAAAGATCTTGCTATGATTTATTGCAAAGAGTGTTCTTCCTATGTTTTCCTCTAAGAGTTTTATAGTGTCCGGTCTTACATTTAGGTCTCTAATCCATTTTGAGTTTATTTTTTTATTTTTATTTTTTTCATTGAGTTTATTTTTGTGTGTAGTGTTAGGGAGTGTTCTAATTTCTTTCTTTTACATGTAGCTGTCCAGTTTTCCCAGCACCACTTATTGAAGAGACCGTCTTTTCTCCATTGTATATCCTTGCCTCCTTTCTCATAGATTAGTTGACCATAGATGCGTGGGTTTATCTCTGGGTTTTCTATCCTGTTCCATTGATCTATATTTCTGTTTATGTGCCAGTACCACATTGTCTTGATTACTGTAGCTTTGTAGTATAGTCTGAAGTCAGGGAGTCTGATTCCTCCAGCTCTGTGTTTTTCCCTCAAAACTGCTTTGACTATTCAGGGTCTTTTGTGTCTCCATACAAATTTTAAGATTTTTTGTTCTAGTTCTGTAAAAAATGCCACTGGTAATTTCGTAAGGATTGCACTGAATCTGTAGATTGCTTTGGGTAGTATAGTCATTTTCACAGTATAGATTCTTCCAATCCAAGAACATGGTACATCTCTCCATGTGTTTGTATCATCCTTAATTTCTTTCACCAGTGTCTTATAGTTTTCTGCATACAGGTCTTTTGTCTCCCTAGGTAGGTTTATGCCTAGGTATTTTATTCTTTTTGTTGCAATGGTAAATGGAAGTGTTTCCTTAATTTCTCTTTCAGATCTTTTATCATTAGTGTATAGGAATGCAAGTGAATTCTGTGCATTAATTTTGTATCCTGCAACGTTATGAAATTCACTGATTAGTTCTAGTAGTTTTCTGGTGGCATCTTTAGGATTCTTTAAATTTAGTATCATGTCATCTGCAAACAGTGACAGTTTTACTTCTTCTTTTCCAATTTGTATTCCTTTTATTTCTTTTTTTCTCTGATTTCTCTGGCTAGGACTTCCAAAATTATGTTGAATAATTGTGGTGAGAGTGGACATCCTTGTCTTGGTCCTGATCTTAGAGGAAATGCTTTCAGTTTTTCACCATTGAGAATGATGTTTACTGTGGGTTTGTTATATATGACCTTTATTATGTTGAGGTAGGTTCCCTCTATGCCCACTTTCTGGAGAGTTTTTATCATAAATGGGTGTTGAATTTTGTCAAAAGCTTTTTCTGCATCTATTGAGATGATCATATGGTTTTTCTTCTTCAATTTGTTAATATGGTGTATCACATTGATTGATTTGTGTATATTGAAGAATCCTTGTATCCCTAGGATAAATCCCACTTGATCATGGTTTACGATCCTTTTAATGTGTTGTTGGATTCTGTTTACTAGTATTTTGTTGCGGATTTTTGCATCTATATTCATCAGTGATATTGGTCTGTAATTTTCTTTTTTTGTAGTATCTTTGTGTGGTTTTGGTATCAGGGTGATGGTGGCGTCATAGAATGAGTTTGGGAGTGTTCCTTCCTCTGCAATTTTTGGGAAGAGTTTGAGAAGGATCAGTGTTAGCTCGTCTCTAAATGTTTGATAGAATTCACCTGTGAAGCCGTCTGGTCCTGGACTTTTTTGTTGGTAGATTTTTAACCACAGTTTCAATTTCATTAATTGTGATTTGTCTGTTCATATTTTCTGTTTCTTCCTGGTTCAGTCTTGGAAGGTTATACCTTTCTAAGAATTTGTTCATTTCTTCCAGGTTGTCCATTTTATTGGCATAGAGTTGCTTGTACTAGTCTCTTAGGATGCTTTGTATTTCTGTGGTGTTTGTTGTAACTTCTCCTTTTTGATTTCTAATTTTAATGATTTGAGTCCTCTCCCTCTTTTCCTTGATGAGCTTGGCTAATGGTTTATCAACTTTGTTTATCTTCTCAAAGAACCAGCTTTTAGTTTTATTGATCTTTGCAATTGTTTTCTTTGTTTCTATTTCATTTATTTCTGCTCTGATCTTTATGATTTCTTTCCTTCTACTAACTTTGGGTTTTGTTTGTTCTTCTTTCTCTAGTTCCTTTAGGTGTAAGATTAGATTGTTTATTTGAGATGTTTGTTGTTTCTTGAGGTAGGATTACATTGCTATAAAATTCACTCTTAGAACTGCTTTTGCTGCATCCCATCGGTTTTATGTCATTTGTCTCTAGGTATTTTTTGATTTCCTCTTTGATTTCTTCAGTGATCTCTTGGTTATTTAGTAACGTATTGTTTAGCCTCCATGTGTTTTTTTTTTTTTTTAATTAATTAATTAATTAATTTATGGCTGTGTTGGGTCCTCGTTTCTGTGCGAGGGCTTTCTCTAGTTGTGGCAAGCAGGGGCCACTCTTCATCGCGGTGCGCAGGCCTCCCACTATCGCGGCCTCTCTTGTTGCGGAGCACAGGCTCCAGACGCGCAGGCTCAGTAATTGTGGCTCACGGACCCAGCTGCTCTGCGGCATGTGGGATCTTCCCAGACCAGGGCTCGAACCCATGTCCCCTGCATTAGCAGGCAGATTCTCAACCACTGTGCCACCGGGGAAGCCCCTCCATGTGTTTTTGTTTTTTACATTTTTTCCCCTGTAATTGATTTCCAATCTCATAGCATTGTGGTCAGAAAAGATGTTTGATATGATTTCAATTTTCTTAAATTTACTGAGGCTTGATTTGTGACCCAAGATGTGATCTATCCTGGAGAATGTTCCCTACTCCCTTGAGAAGAAAGTGTAATGTGCTGTTTTTGGATGGAATGTACTATAAATATCAATTAAATCTATCTGGTCTATTGTGTCATTTAAACTTGTGTCTCCTTATTAATTTTCTGTTTGGATGATCTGTCCATTGGTGTAAGTGAGGTGTTAATGTCCCCCACTATTATTGTGTTTTGTCGATTTCCTCTTTTATTGCTGTTAGCAGTTGCCTTATGTATTGAGGTGCCCCTATGTTGGGTGCGTATATATTTGTACTTGTTATATCTTCTTCTTGGATTGATCCCTTGATCATTATGTAGTGTCCTTCCTTGTCTCTCTTTTTTTTTTTTTTAAACATCTTTATTGAAGTATAATTGCTTTACAATGGTGTGCTAGCTTCTGCTTTACAACAAAGTGAATCAGTTACACATATACATATGTTGCCATATCTCTTCCCTCTTGCATCTCCCTCCCTCCCACCCTCCCTATCCCACCCCTCTAGGTGGTCACAAAGCACCGAGCTGATCTCCCTGTGCTATGCGGCTGCTTCCCACTAGTTATCTATTTTACATTTGGTAGTGTATATATGTCCATGACACTCTCTCACCCTGTCACATCTCACCCCTCCCCCTCCCCATATCCTCAAGTCCATTCTCTAGTAGGTCTGTGTCTTTATTCCCATCTTGCCACTAGGTTCTTCATGACCTCTTTTTTTTTTTTTTTTTCCCTTAGATTCCATATATATGTGTTAGCATACTGTATTTGTTTTTCTCTTTCTGACTTACTTCACTCTGTATGACAGACTCTAACTCCATCCACCTCATTACAAACACCTCCATTTCATTTCTTTTTATGGCTGAGTAATATTCCATTGTATATATGTGCCACATCTTCTTTATCCATTCATCCGATGATGGACAGCTAGGTTGCTTCCATGTCCTGGCTATTGTAAACAGAGCTGCAATGAATATTTTGGTACATGACTCTTTCTGAATTATGGTTTTCTCAGGGTATATGCCCAGTAGTGGGATTGCTGGGTCATATGGTAGTTCTATTTTTAGTTTTTTAAGGAACCTCCATACTGTTCTCCATAGTGGCTGTATCAATTTACATTCCCACCAACAGTGCAAGAGTGTTCCCTTTTCTCCACACCCTCTCCAGCATTTATTGTTTCTAGATTTTTTGATGATGGCCATTCTGACCGGTGTGAGATGATACCTCATTGTAGTTTTGATTTGCATTTCTCTAATGATTAATGATGTTGAGCATTCTTTCATGTGTCTGTTGGCAATCTGTATCTCTTCTTTGGAGAAATGTCTATTTAGGTCTTCTGCCCATTTTTGGATTGGGTTGTTTGTGTTTTTGTTATTGAGCTGCATGAGCTGCTTGTAAATCTTGGAGATTAATCCTTTGTCAGTTGCTTCATTTGCAAATATTTTCTCCCATTCTGAGGGTTGTCTTTTGGTCTTGTTTATGGTTTCCTTTGCTGTGCAAAAGCTTTTAAGTTTCATTAGGTCCCATTTGTTTATTTGTGTTTTTATTTCCATTTCTCTAGGACCTGGGTCAAAAAGGATCTTGCTGTGACTTATGTCATACAGTGTTCTGCCTATGTTTTCCTCTAAGAGTTTGATAGTGTCTGGCCTTACACTTAGGTCTTTAATCCATTTTGAGTTTATTTTTGTGTATGGTGTTAGGGAGTGTTCTAATTTCATACTTTTACATGTACCTGTCCAATTTTCCCAGCACCACTTATTGAAGAGGCTGTCTTTTCTCCACTGTATATGCTTGCCTCCTTTATCAAAGATAAGGTGACCATATGTGCGTGGGCTTATCTCTGGGCTTTCTATCCTGTTCCATTGATCTATATTTCTGTTTTTGTGCCAGTACCAAACTGTCTTGATTACTGTAGCTTTGTAATATAGTCTGAAGTCAGGGAGCCTGATTCCTCCAGCTCCATTTTTCGTTCTCAAGATTGCTTTGGCTATTCGGGGTCTTTTGTGTTTCCATACAAATTGTGAAATTTTTTGTTCTAGTTCTGTGAAAAATGCCAGTGGTAGTTTGATAGGGATTGCATTGAATCTGTAGATTGCTTTGGGTAGCAGAGTCATTTTCACAATGTTTATTCTTCCAATCCAAGAACATGGTATATCTCTCCATCTATTTGTATCATCTTTAATTTCTTTCATCAGTGTCCTATAATTTTCTGCATACAGGTCTTTTGTCTCCTTAGGTAGGTTTATTCCTAGGTATTTTATTCTTTTTGTTGCAATGGTAAACGGGAGTGTTTTCTTAATTTCACTTTCAGATTTTTCATCATTAGTATACAGGAATGCAAGAGATTTCTGTGCATTAATTTTGTATCCTGCTACTTTACCAAATTCATTGATTAGCTCTAGTAGTTTTCTGGTAGCATCTTTTGGATTCTCTATGTATAGTATCATGTCATCTGCAAACAGTGACAGCTTTACTTCTTCTTTTCCGATTTGGATTCCTTTTATTTCTTTTTCGTCTCTGATTGCTGTGGCTAACACTTCCAAAACTATGTTGAATAATAGTGGTGAGAGTGGGCAACCTTGTCTTGTTCCTGATCTTAGTGGAAATGGTTTCAGTTTTTCACCATTGAGGACAATGTTGGCTGTGGGTTTGTCATATACGGCCTTTATTATGTTGAGGAAAGTTCCCTCTATGCCTACTTTCTGCAGGACTTTTATCATAAATGGGTGTTGAATTTTGTCGAAAGCTTTCTCTGCATCTATTGAGATGATCATATGGTTTTTCTCCTTCAATTTGTTAATATGATGTATCACGTTGATTGATTTGCGTATATTGAAGAATCCTTGCATTCCTGGAATAAACCCCACTTGATCATGGTGTATGATCCTTTTAATGTGCTGTTGGATTCTGTTTGCTAGTATTTTGTTGAGGATTTTTGCATCTATGTTCATCAGTGATATTGGCCTGTAGTTTTCTTTCTTTGTGACATCTTTGCCTGGTTTTGGTATCAGGGTGATGGTGGCCTCGTAGAATGAGTTGGGGAGTGTTCCTCCCTCTGCAATATTTTGGAAGAGTTTGAGAAGGATAGGTGTTAGCTCTTCTCTAAATGTTTGATAGAATTCGCCTGTGAAGCCATCTGGTCCTGGGCTTTTGTGTGTTGGAAGATTTTTAATCACAGTTTCAATTTCAGTGCTTGTGATTGGTCTGTTCATATTTTCTATTTCTTCCTGGTTCAGTCTCGGCAGGTTGTGCATTTCTAAGAATCTGTCCATTTCTTCCAGGTTGTCCATTTTATTAGCATAGAGTTGCTTGTAGTAATCTCTTATGATCGTTTGTATTTCTGCAGTGTCAGTGGTTACTTCTCCTTTTTCATTTCTAATTCTATTAATTTGAGTCTTCTCCTTTTTTCTCTTGATGAGTCTGGCTAATGGTTTATCAATTTTGTTTATCTTCTCAAAGAACCAGCTTTTAGTTTCATTGATTTTTGCTATTGTTTCCTTCATTTCTTTTTCATTTATTTCTGATCTGATCTTTATGATTTCTTTCCTTCTGCTAGCTTTGGGGTTTTTTTTGTTCTTCTTTCTCTAATTGCTTTAGGTGCAAGGTTAGGTTGTTTATTCGAGATGTTTCCTGTTTCTTGATGTAGGCTTGTATTGCTATAAACTTCCCTCTTAGAACTGCTTTTGCTGCATTCCATAGGTTTTGGATCGTCGTGTCTCCATTGTCATTTGTTTCTAGGTATTTTTTGATTTCCCCTTTGATTTCTTCAGTGATCACTTCGTTATTAAGTAGTGTATTGTGTAGCCTCCATGTGTTTGTATTTTTTACAGATCTTTTCCTGTAATTGATATCTAGTCTCATAGCGTTGTGGTCGGAAAAGATACTTGATACGATTTCAATTTTTTAAAATTACCAAGGCTTGATTTGTGACCCAAGATATGATCTATCCTGGAGAATGTTCCATGAGCACTTGAGAAAAATGTGTATTCTGTTGTTTTTGGGTGGAATGTCCTATAAATATCAATTAAGTCCATCTTGTTTAATGTATCATTTAAAGCTTGTGTTTCCTTATTTATTTTCATTTTGGATGATCTGTCCATTGGTGAAAGTGGGGTGTTAAAGTCCCCTACTATGATTGTGTTACTGTCGATTTCCCCTTTTATGGCTGTTAGTATTTGCCTTATGTATTGAGGTGCTCCTATGTTGGGTGCATAAATATTTACAATTGTTATACCTTCCTCTTGGATCGATCCCTTGATCATTATATAGTGTCCGTCTTTGTCTCTTGTAATTGTCTTTATTTTAAAGTCTATTTTGTCTAATGTGAGAATTGCTACTCCAGCTTTCTTTTGATTTCCATTTGCATGGAATATCTTTTTCCATCCCCTCACTTTCAGTCTGTATGTGTCTCTAGGTCTGAAGTGGGTCTCTTGCAGACAGCATATATATGGGTCTTGTTTTTGTATCCATTCAGCGAGCCTGTGTCTCTTGGTTGGAGCATTTAATCCATTCACGTTTAAGGTAATTATTGATATGTATGTTCCTATTACCATTTTCTTAATTGTTATGGGTTTGTTTTTGTAGGTCCTTTTCTTCTCTTATTTTCCCAGTTAGAGAAGTTCCTTTAGCATTTGTTGTATAGCTGGTTTGGTCGTGCTGAAATCTCTTAGCTTTTGCTTGTCTGTAAAGCTTTTGATTTCTCTGTCGAATCTGAATGAGATCCTTGTCGGCTAGAGTAATCTTGGTTGTAGGTTCTTCCCTTTCCTCACTTTAAATATATCGTGCCAATCCCTTCTGGCTTGTAGAGTTTCTGCTGAGAAATCTGCTGTTAACCTTATGGGAGTCCCCTTGTATGTTATTTGTCTTTTTTCCTTGTTGCTTTCAGTAATTTTTGTTTGTCCTTAATTTTTGTCAATTTGACTACTATGTGTCTCCACGTGTTTCTCCTTGGGTTTATCCTGCCTGGGACTCTCTGCGCTTCCTGGACTTTGGTGGCTATTTCCTTTCCCATGTTAGGGAAGTTTTCAACTATAATCTCTTCAAATATTTTCTCTGGTCCTTTCTATCTCTCTTATCCTTCTGGGACCCCTATAATCCGAATGTTTTTGTGCTTAGTGTTGTCCCAGAAGTCTCTTAGGCTGTCTTCTTTTCTTTTCATTCTTTTTCCTTTATTCTGTTCTATGGCAGTTAATTCCACCATTCTGTCTTCCAGGTCACTTATCCATTCTTCTGCCTCAGTTATTCTGCTATTTATTCCTTCTAGTGTAGTTTTCATTTCAGTTATTGTATTGTTCATCTCTGTTTGTTTTTTCTTTAATTCTTCTAGGTCTTTGTTAAGCATTTCTTGCATCTTCTCGATATTTGCCTCCATTCTTTTTCCGAGGTGGTGGA
Organism: Eubalaena glacialis; assembly: GCF_028564815.1. Classification (NCBI taxonomy): domain Eukaryota; kingdom Metazoa; phylum Chordata; class Mammalia; order Artiodactyla; family Balaenidae; genus Eubalaena; species Eubalaena glacialis. The sequence goes on along the minus strand of NC_083730.1, from coordinate 27,514,914 downwards.
TCATCTTCACTATCATTATTCTGAATTCTTTTTCTGGAAAGTTTCCTACCTCAACTTCATTTAGTTGTTTTTCTGGGGTTTTATCTTGTTCCTTCATGTGGTACATAGTTCTCTTCCTTTTCATCTTGTGTATCTTTCTGTGAATGTGGTTTTTGTTCCACAGGCTGCATGATTGTAGTTCTTGCTTCTGCTGTCTGCCCTCTGGTGGATGAGGCTATCTAAGAGGCTTGTGCAAGTTTCATGATGGGAGGCTTAAATTTTGTGAGGCTTGACTTATGACCCAAGATGTGATCTATCCTGGAGAATGTTCCGTGTGCACTTGAGAAGAAAGTGTATTCTGAAACTTTCAGGTGGAATGTTCTATAAATATCAGTTAAATCTATCTGGTCTATTGTGTCATTTATAGGTTGTGTTTCCTCATTTATTTTCTGTTTGGATGATCTGTCCCTTGGTGTAAGTGGGATGTTAAAGTCCTCTACTATTATTGTGTTACTGTTGATTTCCCCTTTCATGGTTGTTAGCATTTGCCTTATGTATTGAGGTGCTCCTATGTTGGGTGCATAAACATTTATAATTGTTATATCTTCTTCTTGGATTGATCCCTTGGTCATTATGTAGTGTCGTTCCTTATGTCTTGTAACAGTCTTTATTTTAAAGTCTATTATATCTGATATGAGTATTGATTCTCCAGCTTTCGTTTGATTTCCATTTGCATGGAATATCTTTTTCCATCCTTTCACTTTCAGTCTGTATGTGTCCCTAGGTCTGAAGTGGGTCTCTTGTAGACAGCATATAGATGGGTCTTGTTTTTGTATCCATTCAGCCAGTCTATGTCTTTTGGTTGGGGCATTTATTCCATTTACATTCAAGGTTATTGTCAATATCTATGTTCCTATTACCATTTTCTTAATTGTTTTGGGTTTGTTTTTGTGGGTCTTTTTCTTGTCTTGTTTTTCCCACCTAAAGAAGTTTCTTTAGCATTTGTTGTGAAACTGGTTTGGTGGTGCTGAATTCTCTTAGCTTTTGTTTGTCTGAAAAGCTTTTGATTTCTCCATTGAATCTGAATGAGATCTTTTCTGGGTAGAGTAATCTTGGTTGTAGGTTTTTCTCTTTCATCACTTTAAGTATATCCTGCCACTCCCTTCTGGCCTGCAGAGTTTCTGCTGAAAAATCAGCTAATAACCTTATGGGGATTCCTTTGTATGTTTTTTTTTTTTTTTTCCCTTGTTGCTTTTAATATTTTTTCTTTGAACTTAGTTTTTGTTAGCTTGATTAATATATGTCTTAGTGTGTTTTTCCTAGGGTTTATCCTGTATGGGACTTGTGCTTCCTGGACTTGGGTGACTATTTCCTTTCCCATGTTAGGGAAGTTTTTGACTATAATCTCTTCAAATATTTCCTCTGACCCTTTCTTTTTCTTTTCTTCTTCTGGGACCCCTATAATTCGAAATTTTGTGCATTTAGTGTTGTCCCATAGGTCTCTGAGGTTGTCTTCAATTCTTTTCATTCTTTTTTCTTTATTCTGCTCCTCGGCAGTTATTTCCACCATTTTGTCTTCCAGCTCACTTATTCGTTCTTCTGCCTCATTTATTCTGTTATTTATTCCTTCTAGTGTATTTTTCCTTTCAGTTATTGTGTTGTTCATCTCTGTTTGTTCTTCAGCTCTTCTAGATCTTTGTTAAACATTTCTTGTATTTTCTCACTCTGTTCCTCCATTCTATTTCTGAGATTTTGGATCATCTTTTCTATCATTACTCTGAATTATTTTTCAGGTAGATTGTCTATTTCCTCTTCATTTATTTGGTCTTGTAAGTTTTTACCTTGCTCCTTCACCTGTGACATATTTTTTTGCCCTCTCATTTTTTTTTTTTTTTTTTTTTTGGATGGGTGGGATTGTGTTCCTGTCTTACTAGTTGATTGGCCTGAGGCTTTCAACACTAGAGTTTGTCAGCTGTTGGGTAGAGCTGGGTCTTGGTGCTGAGATGAACACCTCTGGGAGACTTCACACTGGTGAATATTCCCTGGGGTCTGAGGTTCTCTGTTAGTCCAGTGGTTCAGACTAGGAGCTCCCACTGCAGGAACGTCAGCCCAACCCCCAGCTCTGAACCAAGATCCTGTAAGCTGCGTGGGTTGGCAAAAATAAAAAATAGAACAAAAATAGGAGAACAATAACAAAGAATAAAAAATAAAATTAGACTGGGAAATGGTTCGCTTGGGGGTTCCTCCTGTCTCCTTGGGCATTGAAGTTCCCCACCAGTCTCCGGCAGGTGCCCTAGTTGTGGGGAGATGCGAACTCCATGTCTTCCCACACTACCATCTTGACTCAGCCCCTCCACATCCTGTATTTTTATTTGCTAAAACTGGCAGTCTATTTATTTATTTATTTATATTTTTAAATTGAAATATAGTTGATTTACAGTGTTTTAAGTGTACAGCAAAGTGATTCAGTTATATATATATATAAATAAATATATGTATCTTTTTCATATTCTTTTCCATTATACGTTATTACAAGATATTGAATATAGTTCCCTGTGCTCTATAGTAGGTCCTTGTTGTTTTAAAACTGGCAGTCTTAATGTGATGGCACTTACCTCAGTACCTGACACCAATATATTTAGTAGTATCTGACACCCAGTATATAGAGTAGACACCCAATAAATATATGTTAAATTTAACTTTAAGCTGTTTAACTCTATAGTGGGGGAAGAGGAATAAACCTAAAGGTAGGAGGAGTTATAAAGTGTAATAAAGAATTTAGCCCTTGATATCATTGAAAGTTTCCTTTTGGAGTAAAGGCATTTCCTGCCAAGTGCAAAATTTGTGTTTAAATAAGTCCTCCTTCATGGTTAGAAATGTTCCCAGAATGATGCTGATGGGCTTCTGGATGATGGCGGTCCTTCAACATGAACAGTGGGCATAGTTCTGGGGTTAGTGAACCAGAAAGGAGATGCTATGCACAGTTTTGCTCCAGGGAATGTAATTTAAATATTCTTCCTTTCTCTTTCTTCTTTGTAGTCTGCAGAGTTTAAAAAATCCGGGTGACCACTTGTAGAAAAAATTTGGTACTAAAACACCCCAAGAACCATGCAGCTTGGTTCCCTACCCTGGTTCCCATCTGAGCCCTCTTGGGAGTCTGAATCATCCCCCCACCACCCCCCTTCTGGCCACCCCAAGGGCCCAGATCCCAGGATCATGCTTCCTGACCCTCTGTAGGAGGGGAGTCAGGGTGCTTCCAGCCCTAGGTGATATGGCTGTGTCTAGATGTGCTTAACAAATTGCCTGTTCACTCAATTACATTTTATTTAATCATCTGTAATCATATAAATTATGCCTGATGGTAGTAAATGTTCATGTCAGTTCTTAATTACAGATTGATTAATTGGCTGGGGTGATCTGTATTACTACTTATATAAGAATATATGAAGATGATGATAAATTAGGGCTGGTGATACTGAGCCCAGGAACATGGAAAATTTCCAATTGTATCCCACTTTTGGGGGATGGGGAAGCCATTCCCCCTTCCCTGTCTTATTCATATTAGATGCCTCCAGGAGGGTTTGCATTCTATTGATTGGTTGATTTTGGTAACATCTGAGTCAAGAAATATTTATTATTATTTAGTTTGTGTGTGTGTGTGTGTGTGTGTGTGTGTATGTGTAAATTTTTTTGCCATGCAGTGCTTTTCTTTTTGGCTGTTGGCAGAGATGAATAATGACAAGCTCATTAAGTTCAGTTGAGCTCATTACAGCCTGCTGGGCTCAGAAAGTTCCCAAGGTTGGATTTGGCCTGGAGAGAAGGAATCCAGAGAATGAAGAGTTGTGTGGGGGGGGGGGACTTTATCAGTGCCTATGGAATCATTCCCTATTAGGTGATTTCCTTTTTGTTTCCTTGAAAGATAGTATGTCCAATGATCCAGAATATGCCTTGAAATTTTTCTCTAGTAACATCAGACCTTTGTGGATGTCTTTACGGCAACTTGCCTTGGATGTGTAATTATTAGTTCTCAGCTTTTGAGAACAAAACCTAATTAGAATGTACTCTGCTTCCATCATCCTTGCTTCCCCCTCTCCCTCATACCTGAGGATACAGGCAAAGACGAGGCAACATGGGGTAAGGTGGAAAATCTGATAATCCAGGAGTGGACTCTGGTTTTAGAGAAGGAGCTTGTGACTTTATCCCAGGATCCTTGCTTCCTGAGAAGTGATGGGCAGAGGAAGAATGGCAGAAAAGTCTATGCTCTGAAAACACAGCATCCCAGGAGGTTGTTACTGGAGAAGAGGATCCCCTTGACAAACAAGCTACAATAGGAGCTCCTTCCATTTACTTTATTGGCTGAAGTTATCCAGCTGACTTTTTCTCAGGTCCCACTGGCCAAGATTGGCTGGTATGTGCACCCTAAATCAATCATTGTCAAAGGGACTAAGACAATTTGGATTGGTCCAGACCAATCATGATTGACTCTCTGGTGGTCTGGAGAGGAGGGTCACCTTTCCTGAATATATGGCCTGGTAGAGGGTGTTGCTTGAACTAAACTGAGGCTCTGTCAGCCACCAAGAAGGAGTGTATGTGTGAGTGTTGTGTGTGTGTGTAGGATTAGGGGCAATTGGCTGTTCCGGGAAAATCACATGAAGACCCTGAAATGCAGGAACCCCGAATCTCCCATATCAGATCCATAGGAACGAAGATTCAAGTGCCTCAGAAGAAAAACACAATAAATAAGGCATATACTCCAATATGACTTGGCTTTTATTCAGTTCTTCTCATTTTGTTCTTCATAATAATACCTTGCAGTTATAGACGGCTATCACAACTTTATTCTGCACATTACCTGGAGGTGTCAGATGGTTAATCTATTAAAGAAACCATGCTAGTGTGTGTGATGTAGGTGGGACATGTGGAGGACACTGTTAGTAATCTACCCAGCATTCATTCTCCCAGGTCTTTCTTTCAAGTTGAACCCTGGTTGACACCATCCCAGCGTCTGAGGAGGACCCCCATGACTCTGAGCCAATTGGGAGCTGACAGTCCCTTGGTGGCGGTTACAGGTTCAAGGATGGGCAAGTTGGCTTAATCATTATGAAGGCAAAAACTGGAGTCCTGCCTGGGGAAGAAGTTCTTCTTGCTCTCCTGCTGGGTGGGAATAAGGAAGTATATAGCCTTGACTGCCACTGGCAGCCATATTGTGAACATGAGGGGCACAAGCATTGAATAGAATAAGAGCTGAGAGAGGGGAAGAAAGTAGGGCCTCAGTCGCATCACTGAGCCAAACCTGGAGCCTCTGACCTTGCTAAGTAAGATGACAACTTTCCTTATGACTTAAGCCAATGTGAATTGAGGCTTTTTGTTACTTGCAGCTGAAAGCATCCCCTTACTAAAACAGGCATCCATTATTATTTTCTTTTACAAATGAAGAAACTGAACAAGAGAAAGTAAGTGAGCTGCCTCAGGTCTTACAGCCAAGAGAGTGAAGGAAGAATAGAAGCCCAGTCGTTGACTCCAAGGTGGCTTTTTTCCCCCCACCTAATTCCCTCCTATAATGGGGATTACTTCTCAGTGATCACAGTTATCTTGAGTTGATCTGGGGAGGCTGGGGAGAAGGGTGAAATGTTTCCTAGGAGTCCCAGTAGGGTGGGGCTGAGAGATCTAATTCTCCCTGGGTTGGCTGCTGGCTGCCATCTGGATGAGATAATTATTACCCTGCACTGTCTTTGTTTAACTGGCTCTGTAGTGAGAACAATGGATTCCAATGAATTGTGCTGGTAAATAATATCTTCTGCTTCCTGGGGGAAACTTACAAAACAAAGGATGAGGGTGCCCTCCCAAGAGGGAGGGAATAGGATGGAGAAGGAGAATAGACTCAAGAGCCATGGCAACAGTACCTCTGAGGTTGGTCAAGGGGAAAGGTCAGGCTCATGCAGACCTAGCGTCTAGACCACTGACAGATCCTGTCCTTTGGGGCTACACTACTTCATTCTCCAACCACAGCCTGGGTGATTCCACAGGGAGCTCAGTAGCTGAAATGGCTCCTCAGAGTTGTCCTACATTGTGCTGAGGTAGCCTGGACTTTGTATACTTGCCTTCATTAGTCACTGGATGTAGGATGCCCCTGGAAGGATGTGACTTTTTTTTTTTTTTTTGGAGCTGTGACCATTTTTATTTAGTTCATGGAGATGTGCATGGTGAGGGGGTTTATGTTTTGGGGAGACAGGGCAGTTTGCTAGTGGAACTCCAAACTTGGCTACATGAATATCATCTTATTTAGCTCTTAGCAATTTGCTTGAACTGTCTCAGGTGTGTGCTAAAGCGAGGCTATGGCTTCCAAGCTAGCCCTCATTCTTCAGTTTCCTTTCTTTTTGAGCAAATTCCTTGCTAGTACTTCTGTTCATATGAAGATGGTAGGGTCAAAGGTTGAAAGATGAGGATTACTCAGGAGATGGTGGAGTCCAGGATTTGTTACACACCCTCAGTTAGGAAGTGTGCTCAGAACTCTTTCTTTGAAATGAGTGTTTGAATCAGTTGTTTGAGTGATGGATAAAGGCTTAGCAACAGGAAGTGTTTATAGTGGGCTTTGCAGATCAGTTCTTGGCCAACCAACCAGCAGCAATTGTACTTGGGGTGAGCTGTAGCAAGTAGAAACTGCTAACCTTTCCTTGAAGATCTTTTGCTTGAGTTAAGGAGAAAGAAGCCAACGCAGCAGGAGGAGATTCTTGAAGTAGCAAAGCTGCTCAGGTAAATCTTGTCAAATGTGATTGAGAAGGTTAAGGAAATGCTGATTTTCATTGGATGATACATAAAAGGCTATTCCCAACTCTACATGGGGCTATGGGCACTAGGAGATACCCAAGGATATGTGAATTGTCCGTGATAAATACATAATTCCATTTAGGATCTGTCCTGATCGGTTATCATTCTTCTAGCATCATTTGGCATTTAGCGTTTGGAAACGATAGGGAAAGGCATTTTGGCTGCAGCTCACAATGACCAGATCTGGCTAACTCTGTAGTTCCTAAGCAGTTAGGTGACCATGCACCATGAGTGCAAGTATTCACAGCTGAGCGAGTATGTGATTGTTCTAGCACCTAATGGTACTGGGAGGCCGCAGTACAGTTATCCTACCTGCATGGCTTCCCCAGAGTGAGGCTGCTTCTCCTCCCGGTCTGCTCTCTCCATGCCTGGCTCCTGGTGAGTTGGTCTGGAATGAGTCCCGCATTTTCTTTTAGGGCCGTGCCAATAGCATCTCCCCCTGAGATAGCAATATGGGGACCAGAACACTGGACTGGCAGAGATACCTTCTTTTCAAGGCTTGCTCTGCTATGTAGTTGACTGTGTGACCTGGGACAAGTACTTGGTCTCTCTGAGCTCTAGTAGGGATGTGACTTGAGCAAAGCAGTTCTTTGCAGCTGAAGCAGTCCTGAAGGGCTGACAGCTGAGAGCTGACCGCTGACCACACTCTGGGCAGCTGGAGCCACCAGCACTTGAAAAAGGATCTGGGCGGTGTGTCTCTGTGTCCATCACACCTGCCCCCAACATCACCTAGTGAGAATCTCCCATCCTTGAATCCTTCTCCTCTGGGGATCATGACTCCATTTTCTTTCCCATTCATGAGGACATCACAGGAGGAGTGTCTAAACAGAGAGACTCTGTTGCAGCATCTCGTTCCATGGCTCCTGCCCGCTGTGAGCCCAGGTGGTGGTGGTGATGCTCAGAAACCGGCAGCCCAACCTTAAGGCTTAGGGGCCACCTCTCAGCTTTAGAAGGAGGACTTATAAGGGGGGAGGCAGTTCTGGCCTTTAAGTGTGGATAGCTGGAATGAGTGCTGACTGAGACCAAAAGTGGGACCTGACCCCAGTGTGATGTGAATTGGTTGCAAAGCCTGACTTTGCCTGTTTTTCCGCATCTGTAGAAATCAGATAACATCTCCTTTTCTTTTTGTATGAGATTTTGCGAAGGGGAACATAGTAACAATGTAAAAACCAAAACTTAAAAAATCTGCAGAACTGTGGCATAGTGCCACTAACATGTTTGTTATCAGTAGAGGTGGCTGATGGACTGTGTAAAAGCCATACCCCGTGTACCATGGCCCCATCCTGGAAACGACAAATGCAAAATGCAAAGCATTTGAATAAGGGCAAATGACTTTCCCTGGGCACCAATTCCCCCTGAAGGAGAACCCTATGCCTTCTTCCCTAGAAGGTCCAGCTCAAATCTCACCTCTCTGCTGCTCAGTGATGGGCTGTTTCTCTGATCCACTTGCCTTGCCTTGAGTTTACTCCTTTCACACTCGCCATGGTGGTCTTCCAGAAGTCTGGGTTTGGTGTGTAACCCTGGCAAGCTGGTCAGCTCTTGGATGGCACGGGTTGCCTTTCTTCTCTTTCTTGTCTGGAACCTGCCTAACTCAGGGTTGGACAGACAGGGCTTTGGGTAGCTGAGTTGTTCTCTGACTACAGCCCACAGTTGTGAGGAACCCATAGTGTGAGTGCCTGTGGGTGTCCAGAGTGGGCTGAGAGATGCGCATGGCAGGTCATGGACTTACAGACTCATAGTCTGTCAGCACTGGAAGAGACTTTAGTGATTATTTGTCATATGTCCTGCCACTTCTCTCCCTTTTTCCACCAATCAAATATTCAACAAATATTTTTGAAGTACTTTAAAGATGCCAGGCCCTGTTCTGGGGTCAGGAGGTATAGCATTGAACAAAATCCCTGGCCTTGTAGAATTTTTATGCTGGTTGGCACATAATAAACAAATGAGGCAAGAAAATACATATTGTGTCAGCTGGTGATAACTGTGCAAAGAAAAATCAAGCAGATAAGGGGAAGAGAGAGTACCAGAGATGGAGAAGGGGCAGGGGGTGATATTTTAAATAAGACGATCAGGGAAGGTGACATTTGAGTAGAGTTCTGAAACAGGTGAAGGAGCAACCATGTGGATGTATGAGAAGAGCATTTGTCTCTGGGGATGTGAACAGCATGTGCAAAGACCCTGAAGTGGGTGCTTGCTCGTAAGCTTGAGGTGTGGCAAGGAGACCAGGGGCAGGAGTGGTAGGTGGGAGGTAAGCAGAGAGGTAGTGGGGTGGGGGTGGGAGTGGCACACACCACAGAGAGCTTCTCGGGCCTTCACAAGGACTCTGACCTTTGCTTTGAGTGAGGCGGGGAGCCTTTGCAGGGCTCTGAGCTGAGAAGCGCCATGACCTAACTTGGGCTTAAAAGGATCCCTCTGGCTGGTGAGTGAATAGACCCCAGGAGGCAAAGGGTGGAGGCAGGGAGATGTAAGTGGTCCATGTAGTCATCCAGGCAAGGGGTGAGGGTGGCTTGGACCAGCTGGCAGCAGTGAGGTGGTGAGAAGTGGATGGGTGCTGAAGCACCTTTTTTTTTTGTAAATTTTTTGGCCACGCCGTGGGGCATGTAGGATCTTAGCTCCCCGACCAGGGATGGAACCTGTGCCTCCTGCAGTGGAAGTAGAGGGAGTCTTAACCACAGGACTGCCAGGGAAGTCCCTGGAAGTATCTTGAAGGTAAAGTCAGGAGTTCATGACAGATGAGGAAACTGGTCCAGAGAGTGATTTGGACTGAAAAGGAGTGATTTACCTGAAGTTGTACAGCTAAGTGGCAGACCAGGACCAGAATAGCCAGTTTTAACTGATGTCTGTGTCTGAACCATGCTTCCCCTTGTGCTTCATGTGTCTTTCAGCTTATGGGTGTGAGCTTGTGTGTGGCTGTGTGTGTGTGAGTCTGAGTGTGTGCTAGTGTGTTCTTGCCTCCATGGGTATGGGGGGAGGGGGAAGCTGTGCTGGGGCAAGTGACAGCAACGGGAGAGGAGTGGGCAGGGGGCATTTCGGCTGACTGCCTCTTCTCACATCCGTCCTGCTCATGCCTCCTGGCACCTTCAGGCCCAGCTCCTTCCATGCAGGCTCTGCCGATCCCTGGTCCTGGCTAATCTGCTTTCATAAAGCAGCCCTTGCTCCATCCTCTCTGACAATGGAGAGGAAAGATTGAACCCTTAGGCCATCATTCTGACTCCTCTTTTTTTTTCACATGCAGTTCTCTTGGTCCAAGTCCCAGCTGACCAGCTCTGTGACTGGACATCTCTCTGTGGCTTGAGCTGAGATGGGGACTTGATTGGGTGGCAGATGGGGTAGGAGGGAGAGGACGGCTCACACAAGACCGTGGGCAGGAAGACTGACCTGGTGACATGCCTTTGCGTGTCTCCGGGAGGAAGTGGACACAAAAACGTCACTTGGGAGAGATACCCATGACATCAGAAAGGAAAAGGGATTCCCACTAGAACACTGAAAAGAACCCACTGGGCTGTCCCGAGGCCTGGGATTCCTCCTTGCGGTTTTGTGGGTGGGTGTCCCTGATTCTGGCACCAGCTAGCTGTGACGTGGGGTCAGGAATTGCTTCCCTTGGTTAGCTGTCTTAGATATGCTGTCCAGGAACTCGTACAGGACTTTAGTAAGTCCTTTCATACTTTAGCATGAGCTTCGTCTTCGGGTATTGACTGCACGAAGATGCAAGTGTCAGTCCCCAGTTATCATCCACCTGCCAGAGTGGACACCATAAAGGACTTTTCACTTGTTTGCCCCAAACCACTGCTTCCTAACAGGGTCCGTTACAATTACCTGGGAGCTCTAAAAAATTAATTTTATATAATATGAAAAAATGTAAAAAGCTATACAGTGACAAATCTTCCCTATCCCCCATAGTGCAATTCTCCTCACTGTGTTAGCACTGTTAGTGGCTCTGTGGTACCCTCTCAGAGTTTCTCATAAAAGCAAATATTAAAATAGATTTTTATTTTCTTTCACCCAGTTTTGTACAAAATATAGCTAGCATACTGTACACATTGTTCCACATTTCACTTTTTTCCTTAATATGTTTTGGATTTTTTTACACCGGCACATAGGGACTTTTGCATTCCACTTTGCATAGATGTATGGGGGGAGAATTCAAGAAATTCAGATTCTCAGACTCTACCCTAGGCTGATTGAATCTGAACTTCTCAGAGACTTACATTTTTAGAAAACTCTCCAGGTGCTTATAATGTAGACAAAACTCTTAACTAGTTGTCTAACCTACATAAACCATTTTGGTCAGCTAGGATGGTGTCCTTCCTCTGCCTTTCCTGAACAATTGTGGTAGGCTGAAAAATGTCCCTCCAAGATATGGTCACTTCCCAGTCCCTGGGACGTGTGAATATTACCCAAGATGGCAAAGATGTGACTGAGTTCAGGATCTTGAGCTGGGGTGATTATCCTGGATTATCCAGATAAGCCCTAAATGCAATCACAGGTATCCTTATAAGAGAGGGGCAGAGGGAGATTGCAGACAGACACGGAGGAGACCACGTGAAGATGGAGGCAGAGATTGGAGTGATGCAGCCACAAGCCAAGGAGCACTGGCCGCCACTAGAAATGGGAAGAGGCAAGAAACAGATTCTCCTTTAGAATCTCTGGAGGAAGCGTGGCCCTGCTGACCCCTGGATTTCGGTCCCGTGCTGCTGCTGTCACACTTCTGGCCTCTAGAAGGGTGAGAGAATGAACGTCTGTTGTTTTGAACACTAAGTTTGTGGTAATTTGTTCCAGCAGCCTCAGGAAATGAACACAAGCATCTACACACATTTCTGTTGCTAGAGAGCCTTTGCTTAGTGTCTTCCTCCTAGAGGAAGGGACACCTAGAGTCCTTTTCCTCCTTCTCTGTGCCTGTTGGTATTCTTCTAGTCTTTAAAGCTGACCAAACTCTTACCTCCTCCATGAAGGATTCCTGGACAGCCCATCTCTGACCTGCTATAAGGTCTATTGTTGGTTCCCATAAATGGTCTCGTATTTTCAGTTAAGCTCTTGTGTGGGTCTGGGTTTCCTCTGGAGACTGTATGCTACCTGTGGCAGGGATCTTTCTTGTTGTTGTTCTAAAGCCTGCGTGGTGAGGTATTACTTATGGTTCTAGGTAGTTTCACTGTAAGAATCTTTGCCATGGGCAGTTTAAACGGAGGCAGTTTCACTGCACAATTGGCCATAAGACAGTTTTGCCAGGAAAGATAAAATAATGAAAATAAAATAAAGAGGGACATTAAAAAGAATATAATGAAACACAAAAAATTAGTAACAAAACTTTTAAAAGATTTTATTGTCAAAAAATGAAAATACAAAAAATATTTGAATACATTTAGAATGTGTGTAGATTCATGGCTAAAGTTGTATTCGGGTATATCTTTTATTTTCTTAAATGTTGTAGCCTCTTTTTTTTTTTTTAATTTATTTATTTATTTTTGGCTGTGTTGGGTCTTCGTTTCTGTGCGAGGGCTTTCTCTAGTTGCGGCAAGTGGGGGCCACTCTTCATCGCGGCGCGCAGGCATTTCACTGTCGTGGCCTCTCTTGTTGCGGGGCACAGGCTCCAGACGCGCAGGCTCAGTAGTTGTGGCTCATGGGCCTAGTTGCTCCGCGGCATGTGGGATCTTCCCAGACCAGGGCTCGAACCCGTGTCCCCTGCATTGGCAGGCAGATTCTCAACCACTGCGCCACCAGGGAAGCCCGGGAAGCCCTCGGGTATATCTTAGAGAAAGCTATAATACTTCCTTTCTCAAAGTCAATCATTAAGAATTTAGGATCTAATATTGGATGTAAATTCTTCACAATGTTAAAAAATTTGTTGAAACTGTCTCCAGATTTTCCTGGAAGTAAAACAAACAGATGAGGGATGCTATTTCTTATCAATACATGTAATATATATAACTGGTCATACATATCTGGACTATATTTCAATGTTCCATCACATGCCTGGTCCTTATATTTCACTAAGTCATGTAAGCCAGATTCTGCACCAAATACCAAAATTCTGTCTACATCATGTTCTCCACTCTTAAATAGCAAATTTTTTTTTCACATTTTCAAGAAAATTATATTCATCAGGAATCATGTAAACATTTCTTTTTGGGGGGATAGGAGGCGCTTAACTCTTCTTTGGCCCCCAACTGCTAATATTGAGTGACGGATTTGGTACAGACAGCTGCTGTTTAAAATTTGCCATAGTTTGGTGAACTTTTGGTTCTGACGGGTGGGAGAGACGACTGTGCTCATGAAGGATCTTTAAACTGGCAAGTGATTGTTTTCTGGTGCAGTATGCAGCTTGGCTTTACACTCTCTTATTTCACACGTCTGGTAAGTTTCCTTATTACCATATTTTCTATCAAGTCGATATACATCTTGACTGGTTTGACCAAACTGTTAACCAGTTATTTTAACTTTTACAGCAAAATTGCCTTACTGCCAATTAGTTGTGTGATGAAACTGCTTATGGCAAAGATGTTTCTGGTGAAAATACCGGAAATGACTACTCACAGAGGACTTGGGGGCCATCGGTAACCTGACTGTATATACTCCTCCTCTTCCTCCTCCCTTTCCCTCTTCACTCTGCCATGTAACGTTGGCTTCCTTTTGTTTGTAGAGTTAGAAAATACTCAAGTTAGAAAGTGTTATGGCTGGATCGTCTACCCCCTAAATTTATACATTGCAGTCCTAATCCTCAGTACCTCGAAATGTGACTGTATTTGGAGAAAGGGCCTTTGAAGAGTTAACTAAGGTAAAATGAGGTCATATGGGTGGGCCCTAATCCAATATGACTGGTGTCCTTAAGAGGAGATTAGGACACAGACACACACAGAGGAAAGGCCACGTGAGGACACAGTGAGAAGTGGCCACCTGCAGGCCAGGGGGAGAAGCCTCAGGGGAAACCAAAGCTGCCGACACCTTGATCTTGGACTACTGACCTCCAGAACTGTGAGAAAATAAATTTTTGTTGCTTAAGTCTTCCAGGCTGTGGTACTTTGTTACAGCAGCGCTAGCAAACTGGTACAGAAGGGGCCTGCCTACTCTAGGAAGGAGTCCGTTTACAGCGTTTCAGAGAGCCTTGGCCTGGCTACGGTCAGCAAAGAGGAGCCCACCACTTCCTGTGGCAGTCCATTCTATTGTTGGGCAACTCTAGGTCACATTCAGTTCAGTTCAGTCACATTCAATGTTTCCTGCATACCTATCTGGTCTTAGGCACTGGTTGAGTGGTGAGGACACAGTCCTTGTCCTCTGGGAATTCACAGCTTGAAGGGGACAGCAGAAAAGTCAAGTCAACTGCGATAAGGACTGGACAAGAGATTAACCTAAGTGCGAAGGGAGCCTTGTGGCAGGATCCCTGTCCCATCCTGGGAGGCAGTGTGAGGGTGACACCGTGGCCCCAGAGGTGGAGATATTCAGTGGCATGTTAAAAAATCTCTATTAGTTTCTGTAGGCTGCAATAACAAATTACCACTACCCTGTGGCTTAAACAACAGAAATTTATTCTCTCACAGTTCTGGAGGCCAGAAGTCCGAAATTAGTTTCTCTGGGCTGACATGAAGGTGCCAGTAGGGAGGTGTTCCCATTGGAGGGTCTAGGGATGAATCCATTCCTTACCTCTTCCAGCTTCTGGTGGCTGCTGGCGTTCCTTGGCTTGTGGTCACTTCACTCCAGTGTCTCCCTCTCTCTTCACGTTGCCTTTTCCTCTTCTGTCTGTGTCAAATCCCCCTCTGCCTCTCTCTTATAAGGATACAAGTGATTGCATTTAGGGCCCACATGGACAATCCAGGGTAATCTCCTCATCTCAAGATCCTTAATCACATCTGCAAGGATCTTTTTTCCTTATAAAGCAACATTTACAGCCTTCCAGGGGAGGGATCAACACGTGCAACGTCTTCCTCCTTCTGTGGAGGAAGCAGCATGAAACCTGCAAGCTCTCTCTTTCAAAGGGACAGCCTTCCGGATGTGAAGAAAAGAGACGTGTTCCTTCTAAATCTCATTTGCCTAGGCGGGACCTCCTCAGTGTCTTTGCTGATTCTTAAGAGGCTGTTCCCACTCAGGGTGTGGACTTCGCAGATGAACTGGTGGTCTCTTGTCCCTGGCCCCTCACAGTGTGTGCTCATGCCAGACCCTCCCAGCATGTTTTGGGACAAATCTGATCCCTTGGGAAAATCATGTGAGAGATGTTATTTTTTGGTGTCTTCCTCCTTCAGTGGTGCTTTGTCTCTGCTCTCTTCAGGAAACTTCACTCTTTTACTGGACAAACATTTATTCAGCTCCACTATGTGTTGGTCCTGTTCCAGGTACTGGGGATAGAGTGTTGAATGAGACAGGCAGGTCCATGCCCTCCTGGAGCTTATCTTTTAGGGGGGAGAGGGAGAGGATACACTAGTGAACAAATAACAAGATCACTTTGCGGTACAGCAGAAATTAACACAACATTGTAAATCAACTATACTTCAATTAAAAAATATATAAAAAACAACTGAACAGGAGAATTTCTGACAGTGAGGGGTGCTACAAAGACAACAGCACAGGATGATGGGATAGGAAGTGGGTGAGTTTACATGGGGAGGTCCTGGAAGACCTCTCAGCCAGGTGACACTGAAGTGAGTCAGGGTGACAAGAAGGATCTCAGCACGGGTAATTCTGGGGTTGAACACTCAAGCCAAGACCCTGTGGAGGGAAGAGCTGGTGAGTTAATGGAACAGATGTGAGAGAAGGAAGTGGGAGAGGTTGACATTGGAGACACAGGAAGGGGTCAGCTCATGCAGGACATCGAAAAGCAGCTTCAGGACTTCAGCTTTTACTCTAAAGGACCCAGGAAGTTGTATTAGCTGGGGCTCACCCAGGTGTAGAGGCAGCAGATGTCAGTATCAGAGGGCAAATGGGTACATGAGTGTGGCCCTCAGGGGCTCTGATAGTTAATTTTATTTGTCAACTTGACTGGGCTAAGGGATGCCCAGATATCTGGTAAAACATTCTTTCTGGGTATGTCTGTGAGGATGTTTCTGGAAGAGATTAGCATTTAAATCAGTAGCCTGAGTAAAGAAGATCCCCCTCCCTTCACCAATGCAGGTGGGCATCGTCCAATCTACTGAGGGCTTGACTAGAACAGAAGGTGGAGGAAGCGTGGATTCACTCTCTCTGCTTGAGCCGAGACATCCATCTTCTGCCCTCAGACATTGGCATTCCTGGTTCTTAGCCTTTGGACTCATACTGGGACTTAGACCACCGGCCCCCTGATTCTGGGGCCTTTGGACTGAGATTTACATCATCAGCTCCCCTGGATCTCAGGCCTTTGGACTTGGACTGACCTACACCACTGGCTTCCCTGGGTCTCCAGCTTGCAGATGGCAGATTCTGGGACTTCTCAGCCTCCATAATTGCGTGACTATGATAAATCTCCTTTTATCTCTCTCTCTCTATCCCATTGGTTCTGTTTCTCTGGAGAACCCTGACTAATACAGGGGTCTGAAGATATACATCTGGCAGTTACAGACACACTAGACATAGTTAAAAACTTGGGCCTGAATAAGGTCATCCAAGGAGTAGAGACGGAGATGAGAAGAGATTCCTTGACTGAGCCCTGAGTGGCATATATTTAGAGATCAAGCAGAGAAGCAAGTCTCAATGAAGGGACAGAGAAGGAGAGCCCGGTGAGGCAGGAGGAAAACCAAGAGGGAAGACCATATCTCAAGAGTGGTGAGTTGTCAGCATTCGCCTGCCCTCTCTCCCTGTCAGGAGAGTTGTTGATGAACGAATTCCTTTGGGTTGTGTATTCTCTTAGGTGAATGTTTTGGGGAGGAATCAAAACCTTGACTAAGGGTTGCAGTATGAACGCTGTACTGCAGAGAGGGTTTTCCTGCCACGTCTCTGGGTCTTTGTCATGTCAATTTCTAATCTTTGTGAGGCTAGCCTTTTGGAGATAGAGTCAGGAGGCTGAATGAGATGGGCAGAGAGGAGCTCAGGATGCCATATTTATAACCATTTAAAAATTAAACTCAGCCTGTGACATGGGTGTTTAGAGAGTTACTACTTGTATTTTGGGAAGTTTGCCTCCTATCATCCTGTAGCACCCATGTTGCTTCTGCCTGGACACCTGCCATTGTCTCAAACACCTATCAGGCTGGGAACTAACAATCCAGACATTTCTTCCCCCAGCTAACCCTCCAACACTACCAATAAGACTTTTTGAAAACTATGTTACATGCAGTTATAAATAGTTCTACAGAAATTCAAATACAGATTTGATCCATTTAACCCCTGCGTGAATGGCAGACCTGAGTCGGGGGATGCTGGATTATGACTCTAAGGCTTTTTCAACTTTGGGAGCCTGTGATCCTATGACAAACCTGGTTAAAATGATTGAATGATGACCAGGTAAGGATTCATAAGTGCAGCCGTAGTGCAGGATTTCTTAATCAGCAGAATCTGTCATTGCTACATCATCAAAGTGATGTTAGCATGGCTGTAGGCCAAGGCCTCCTTTTTGTGAGCTGACCATCTATGCATCCTTTCCTTAAAACTACCTGTGAGATGAAGATCAAATCCTTTGGTGTGGCATTTGAGACCCACCTCAGTGTGACCCCAACTTCCTTTTGCTGAGTGATATTGATGCTGCCTCTTCCCACACCTGTCCTCATCCTCCCCACCTGACCTCTAGACTCTGCCTGTTCCTTCTCCCCTTGTGCTCTCCACCCACTGTCATCCAGGACCTCCTTGACTGCTTGCCTGGTGACCGCTTGCCTCCACATCCAAGAGGACTTTCTCCTTTGCTCGCAGCTGGATCTGCTCTGCCTCCCCACAGCCTGTGCTTCCAGTTCCTGGCCTCTTCTCCAACCTCTGCTGTGTTCACTCTTCCATGCCTAGCCTGTCATGAGATGGCACATTTTGCAAACACACTGCTATTGTCTCGTCCATCTTCCTGTGGCATGTACTTATTGTGCTTCCCCAGATGGTGTCTTTGCCTCCCACGTGGACCCCTCCTCTCTCTGCTCTTCCAACAAGTCTCTTAAGGGCTCGTTTTCCAAGAGGATGGCCCCTACTGCATCAGCCTTGGGTAAGCTTGTCTTTCTCTCCACTTACTCTCTATAACTTTCATTTGGCCTGTATCCCATGCTGTCTATTGACAGCTTTTGTATTTCTTTGAACACTCCTATTGTTTGACAATTCTATGGATGGAATTGTGTCACTTTGAAATTTATATGTTGAAGTCCTAAGCCCAATGTGACTGTATTTGGAGATAAGGCTTTTAGGACAAAATTGAGGCTAAATGAGGTCATAAGGGTAGGGTCCTAATCTGATAGGATTGGTAGCCTTATAAGAAGAGGAGGAGATCTCTCTCCCTCTCTCTCTCTCTCTCTCTCTCTCTCTGTCTCTCTGGACCAAGGAAAGTCTGTGTGAGCATGCCATTAGAAGGTGGCCGTCTAAAAGCCAGGAAGAGAGTCCTCACCAGAACCTGACCATCCTGGCACTCTGACCTTGGACTTGCCAGCCTCAGAACTATGAAAAAATAAATTTCTGTTGTTTAGGCCACCCAGTCTATGGTATTTTGTTATGGCAGCCAGAGCAGACTAAGACAATACCTTTTAGCATGTCTATGTCTTATATGCCCAAAAAACTGCCATCTTAGGTTGGGACTGTTTGTTTTAAACTTTTAAATTGAAGTTTAATATGCATATAGAAATATACATATATCATAGGTATGTAGCTTGCTGAATGTTTACAAACTGAGCACACCCATGTGACAGCATTGGGTCAAGAAACAGTGTATCACTAGCACCTCTGCAGCCCCCTTTATGCACCTTCCAGGCTTTGCCAGCCCCCAGAGCAGCTACCAGTCTGATTCCTAACATAGATTAGTTTTGCCTGGTTTTGTACTTTATGTAGAAAGAGTTACAGAACAAACTCCAAAGCGATTGAACTTCTTTGCACTCTCATCAGTGTGTGTGAGCAGATTTATTTTTTATTCTCCTTTATTCCACTTGCACAGGGAGAAGTAGATACAGGGTATTTCCTGGTCGTGTAGTGGTTAAGAATCTGCCTGCCAATGCAGGGGACACGGGTTCAAGCCCTGGTCCGGGAAGATCCCACATGCCATGGAGCAACTAAGCCTGTGCACCACAACTACTGAGCCTGCACTCTAGAGCCCGCGTGTCACAACTACTGAAGCCTGCACGCCTAGAGCCCATGCTCTGCAACAAGAGAAGCCACTGCAATGAGAAGCCCGCACACAACGAAGAGTAGCCCCCACTCGCCACAGCTAGAGAAAGCCCACGTGCAGCAACAAAGACCCAACGCAGCCAAAAACAAACAAACAAACAAACAAACATTAAAAAGAAAGAAAAGAAATGCTCATTGGATGAGTAGAGAGAGAAGGATTTTCTTGGGGTTCAGGCATTAGTGGACCCAAGGGTACATGTATGAATGAGGTAGGTGGGGTTAATCGGGACCTCAGCCTCCTTGCTGTCAGAACATTCAGGAACCCTCCTTAGCTGTTGAAAAAATGCTCCTTTTCTGTTGTTTGAGTCCTGGTTGCGGAGGCTGTGCTCCCATCATTGAGTCCTGGGTTTCCTGATTACCTTATTAACCATCTGCAATGGAAATTCATTTGGAGAAGAATTTGTCACTGCAATGACATGGAACCTCAGCTCTTTCCTCACATCAGGCATTTCTACACAGTAAGCCAGAAGGTTGGAAGGAAGTTAGAGGCAAGGAAGAATCAATCATGCATGCAGCTTTGGAAGCCATGTTCAGAGGATGACTACTCCGTTCCAGGGCCACCTGGGGAGGAGGAGAGAAATGGCAGGAGGGAGGAAGGCCCGTTGCCTCAAGCAACTCTGACCACTTGCATTCTCTGTGAAAGCCATTTACATCTCAGCAAAGCCCCCAGAATTCAGAAGAGGAGTGACGAGGCTAGTGGGAACTGCTAACTATGTGAAAAGTAATCAGTTCCGTTAGAATATTGAAGTTCTTGCAAGGAACCTCAGAGAATTTATAATTCCACTGTTCCACACAGAAGGAAACTCCCAGCATCTTCTCATCCCCACTTCTCTGGATACACACCAGGTTTAATGCTCCTTCTAAAATCTAGAGGCCAGAAGAAGGCACTGGAAGTGCAGGTGTGGTCTGTTTAATACACAACACAGTGGTGTCTTCACCTTCCTTGATATGGAAATTAAATCCACCTAAATATTTTAATTTGCTTTCTTATTTTGGCAACTTTGTTACATTGTTAATTCACACTGAGTTTATGGTGAACTGAAAAACTCATCCACCCCTTATCTTCTCAGTATAAGCTGCTATCTTGGTCTGTTTTGGCTGCTTTAACAAACTACCCTCAACTGGATGGTTTTAACCACAGATATTTACTTCTCACAGTTCTGGAGTCTGGGAAGTCCAAGATCAAGGGACCAGCAGATTCAATGTCTGGTGAGAACCTATTCTTTGTTTAGAGACAGCTGTCTTCCTTTTGTGTCCTTATATGGTGGAAGGACGGCAAGGGAGCTCTATGGGGTCTCTTTCATAAGGGCACTAATCCCATCCATGAGGGGTCCATCCTCATGACCTAAGCACCTCCTGAAAGTCCCACCTCCCAATACCATCACATTGTGAATGTCTTCAACATAAGAATTTTGGGGGACATGAACATTTTGTCTGTAATAGCTGCTGTCTTTCCCAGTTGGCCCCTTTGCAACTGTCATTGTTTTTAGCTTAATGGCAACACTTACATTTATCTTTGTTTAATTTCATCTTGAAGATTTTGGCCTAGAGCCTCAATCTGATCTTCAAGGTAAACTGAAGTTCTGTTTATTTCCTCTCTTAAATTCTCAAATCCTTTCACTTTTTGTACATGCTTTCTTTGCCTGTTTCCTCACCTGGAAGTCTCTCTCCTCTTTCTCTCCACACCCTCATTACCAGCCTTAGCTTAGGTAATTCCTACTCGTACTTTAGAACCCAGCTCAGATGTCCCTTCTGCCAGAAGATTTCCCTTGTACCTTCATGTTAGGTCAAGGCTGCCAGCTCTCTGCTTTTATTGCACCCTGAACATCTCCTTTTGTTCCTTATCGCAACTGTGTTTATGTAATTCATTGAGCAATGTGTTTAGTTTCTGATTCTCACTGTAGACTGTCAGCCCCATGAGGGCTTGTACCATGACTGTCTCATTCACTGCTGCATCCCCAGGGCTTAGCAAAATATTCACAGCTGTTGTTTAAGTCATGCAATCTGTGGTGTTTTGTTATGGCAGCCTAAGCAGACTAAGACAGCTTTCATTTAAAGAAAGGAGTCTATGGCCAAAAGTAAAAGCTTGAGAACCCCTGCTCCAGTCCAACCCATCCGTTCTGTAAATGAAAATGTTGATTAGGGTAAGATAAGTTATTAGTTGATAAGACTGGGACTAATTCTGGTCCTTACATAGTAACCGTTCTATAAATGTCATCTTTAATAATAATGTTATTGAGCTTCCCTGGTGGCACAGTGGTTAAGAATCTGCCTGCCAATTCAGGGTACACGGGTTTGAGCCCTGGTCTGGGAAGATCCCACATGCCATGGAGCAACTAAGCCCGTGTGCCACAACTACTGATCCTGTGCTCTAGAGCCCACGAACCACAAGTACTGAGCCCGTGTACCACAACTACTGAAGCCCGTGTGCCTAGAGCCTGTGCTATGCAACAAGAGAAGCCACTGCAATGAGAAGCCCAGGCACTGCAACAAAGAGTATCCCCGCTTGCCACAACTAGAGAAAGCCCACGTGCAGCAACGAAGACCCAATGCAGCCAAAAATAAATAAATAAATAAATATATAAAAAATGTTATCAATGATAAAAATCTTACTATTATTAAGACAAGGGGAAGACGACTTTGTAGGGTGGAAACTGAAGCATAGATATTTAGGACAATGCTCAGTGGCCTAGCAGGAGAAGAACGTAGAAGGAATAATGAGAACTGTGATAGGAAGGGATGAGTAATGTGAGTGGGATCTTTGTTACCCAGAATGTTTTGGCTGTTTGGGCTCTTGAATGAAGTGAGGGGGCTTTGAAACACAAACTCAGTGTAATTCAATCCAAGATTCTAAGTTCTACTAAAACAATGGAAAAAAGAATGGAATCCTAGGCTGGGCAGGGAGAAAGTTACAGGGAAAGTTACTGTGTCCCCACAGTGTCAGACTCAGAATTAGAGTCTCCCCATCAGCGATGGGTGCCTCAGCTTTAGAAGGCTCTAGCAGAGACTGGATGTCCAGCAGTTGGGGATGTGTCTAAGGAATTCCTGCTGTGCATGGGATGCTGGATCAGTTCTCCTGCTCACTGGAAGTTTCTAGGATTCTACATAAAGAACTTGATCTCCTAATGTGGGTCTTTTTAGGAGGTGGAGGCATGGAATGAGAAATGGGTCAGCAAGAAATGGAATGAGGAATAGACTTTGAGGATGGGTTGATTATGAACTAAAGGAGTGAGATAGCAGGGGGCACAGGGAGGGACAAAAAGGCTGGATTGACTCAGGGAGGAGACATTGGTCTTGGGGTTGAAGCCAGAGGTAGGAGAATATGGTAGAATGTGGCTCTCCCTAGAGACTGTCAGAAAGTTGAATTGATTGGTGCTCAGTCTTGGGGGATTAGGAGCAATTCTGTCTGAGGCAGAGGGTTGGACCAGGTGACTTCTCAAGATTTCCTTTCTCCTGATGATTCTGGGAAGACATTTCTCATTGTCTTGACAGTCCTGAAATGTCTTTTCTTAATGGGAAATTTATCTGCTGGATTCAATTTAACTGTTGCATTTGTATTTTGTACATGCACCTGCCCTGGGGCAATGGTTACATTTTAAATAAATCAAATAAATCAATAAATATGATACGCTTCATTTTAATCATTACATAATGCAAAAAATTATGATAATACCACATTAAGTTGCAAATTAAGACATGCAAAAGTAAGGAAAAGTGGAAATGAATGTTCTCCCAACAACATTAACTCCCCTGCCTTGTGATGTGGTATAATAAAGTCTATATTTATATCTGCCTACCTAGCAGTCTCTCATTCAGCAGAGACCAATGTGGGGGATTATTGCCATTATGAACCTTAACTTTTGTGTCTGATGGCTTGTTGTAAATGTGCCATATTAAATGAAGCATTAGCCTGACTCCTGCCAGGAAGAGAGAAGGGTGTGACGGTGGGAGCACAGGCTTTGCGAGGACTGCCTGGGTTAGGATGTCAGTTCTGCCTCTGAGCAGCTATGTGTCCTGCTCAATTTACTCAGCTCTCTGGACTCTTGTTTCCTCAACTGTAATACACAATTTTAAAATAAAAATTAAAAAACTTTTTTGCAGCATCGGGGCCCTTGCCCTCCCTACCCTCCCTGCCAGCATCAGCCAGGGCAGTCCCATTTTAATTGGTTTTATTGTAGTTCACTTATAATTTCATTTTGAAGAAAAAGATTCTGCTGCTTGAAAAAATTTCCCAATCATCACTCTAGTTCTAATTTTCCAGATGAGGAAGATCAGGGAGGTAAAGCAACTTACCCAAGATCACACAGCTGATTACTCTCAAGGAGACCTCCACCCCAGGCCACAACTCTCTCCCAGGCCAGCAACTTTTCAATTGACCTTTCTCTTGCCCCCAAATGAAAGCTCCCTTCTGGCTAGTGCCTTGTTCCTGGCTGGCACTTGATGCAGAAGGGCAGACTGGCTGTATGCATGCTACATATAGGAGGTCCCCAGAGCAGCAAGGGGTGATGGGAAAATCTTAGGTGTTAGAGTAAGGTGGATGCAAATTCTATCTCCACCAGTTGCTGCTCTGCGGCCTTGGACCATTTTGAATCTCAGTTTTTTCTTCTGTAAAATGGTGGAAAAGAATCCAACCTTTTAGGATCCAATGAAACCATCTATGTAAAACGCCGGTCACAGTGCTCAGCTCCTTGAAGGCACTAAAGAAACGTTAGCTGAATTTTCAAAACATGCTCTGATTTAAATAGTTATGTTTCCCCAATTTCCCCTGGAGCTGCCTCAAGAATTTCACTATTGAAATTTCCTCAATAGTGATACATTTGAATAGGTTAAGCATTTTTTTTTCTCCCCACTAAATAACCTTACCTCTCTTTTCACCTGTGGAGAACCGGGAAGAGGACCACGCTTGAGACCCCAATGCCTTTCATGGCTCCCATTGCTTGTGGGATTAAGCAGAATACCACTCTTTACAGCCTGCCAGCATTCCAGAGAGGGCAACCCACTGCTCTCTCAACAAGTCCTCAGTTTTGGCATCTCTTGCCTTTGCCCCTGCTGCGTCTTCCTCCTGGAAGACCCTCTGCCCCTTCTCTCTTGTACGCCCTTCCCCATTGCCCTGCCTCTGCTTGTCAAACCCAGTCTGCCCTCAAGGCCCATGTCCTCCTCTATGAATCTTTCCAGATTGACCCTGAATAATGGGCCATCTTCCGATTTCTGTCCCTGAGCCCCTCTTATGCTTCCTGAATGACCGTTGCTTTATTCTCCCATGTTAGGTAGTGTAGTCCTGCACCACTAGGTCCATAGTTTCTTGAGAACATGAGCTACATCTCGCTCATCTTTATTGCCCTTGTAATTATGATAAGCATAGAGCCTTCCATGCTGGATAAATACTGAGTTGAATCATAACTAAGTGTTCTTCACTTTATGATCATTTTCATATTACAGGAGAGGCTGGAGCAGGAGAAATGTGCTGGGTGCCTGGGGGAGGGGGCAGGGCTGGGGGACAAGGAGAGGTTCACAAAGGCCAAGATGAATGTTGAAGCCCAAGCTTTTGGGCACCACGATCTCACCAAAGGTGGGATCTGCAAAAATGCAACTAAGAGCCTCACCAAAATCAACCAGCGCCTGGGAGAAAAGAATGTTGGTTGTGTTGTTTACTGTTTCATTACTTCTCTGCAATCTTTGGAAACCCATCAGTGTAATTATCCCAGCCTCTCACCAGGGCCTGGAGTTTTTGAGTCCCATGGCTGGCATTATTTGGGCTCAAACTAGAGAAAACATAATTTGCTCTTCCTGTTTGTTTTATTCAAAGTCTACTGAATGAGGTTCATAATCACACTTGGGCTGCACCCCAAGGAGCCTCATGTTTTATAGATCCCACTTCCTGTGAAGGAGGGAATGGGTGCAGGATTGGGGAGGTGACTTCCTGTTTCATAAAAGGGGCATGAGGAAGGATAGGAAGATCATAGGTGCACCAAGAAACGAAGCTTTTGTGGGCAGAGTCAGGGCCGAAGGTGACACCAAAGAGATAGAAGATACACAACCTGTTCCTCAGGAACTTATGCTGAATCGGGTCCTGACTTGGTTAATCAGCTCCATAGCAGGGATTTATTGGGTGCTGGTACACACACAAAACTGAGCTAGAACAAACCAGTTTTGACCAAATCATGCTGGTATTCAGTCTCCAGTGCTGTCGCTTGTCCTATTGGGTTGTCTCCTCCCTTTCACTTATTTCCAGGTATCCAGGAGGGTTTCACTTGCATGTAATCCAGGCTGCAGGCCAACCATGTACGCGTCCTTCCAACCTTTAGACCAGAGCCAAGGGCCTCCCTAAGCAGGCTCCATGCTGCCTCCCTAGTTTATTTCCTTGCTCCTTCATTCACTGGCACCGCCTCTTTCCCTGATCTCTACTTTCCTGCCTTGGCTCATGGTATTCCATTTACTCATTCCTCCCTTCCACTCTTCCTTCCTTCATCAAAAAATTCGTATGCTAACATTTTCCTCTGGCCTTGACATCATTCCCTGCATCTCTCCTTGTCTAAATCCTTATCCTTCCAGTTCTTTCTTTTGTTTTTCAATATTTTTTTCAATTTTTACTTTCTTTAGATTAAGAATATTTAGTTAAATTCTTAAATATTCTGTTTACAAAAGTTCAAAAGTTACTTAGATTCAAAAAAATATCCTCCTTCAACCTCTCTACCAAATTAAAAAATATTGACGTATAATCGACATATAACATTATATTTTTTTCAGGCGTGCAACATAATGATTTGATATTTGTATATACTTTGTGAAATGATCACCACAATAAGCCTAGTTAACATTTATCCCCACATATAGTTACAATTTTTGGGCTCCTTTTTAAATTGAAGTATAAGTGATTTACAATATTATATTAGTTTCATGTGTACAGCATAGTGATTCAATATTTTTATAGATTATACTCCATATAAAGTTATTATAAAATATTGGCTATATTCCCTGTGCTGTACATTACATTCTTGTAACTTATTTATTTTGTACCAGTAGTTTGTACCTCTTAGTCACATCTTCTTTATCTCATCTATTGATGGACACTTACGTTGCTCCCATATCTTGGCTATTGCAAATAATGTTGCTATGAATATTGGGGTGCATATATCTTTTAAATTAGTGTTTTCATTTTCTTTGAGTATATACCCAGGAGTGAAATTACTGGGGATCTATTTTTAAATTTTTTGAGGAACCTCCATACCATTTTCCATAGTGGTTGTACCAATTTACATTCCCATCAACAGTGTAGGAGGGTTCCCTTTTCTCCACATCCTCACCAACGCTTGTCTTTTTTTTTTTTTGGCTGTGCGGGGTCTTCGTTGTGGCATGTAGGCTCTTCGTTGCAGTGCGCAGGCTTCTCTAGTTGTGGCACATGGGCTCTCTAGTTGTGGCGTGCGGGCTTATTTGCCCCACGGCATGTGGGATCTTAGTTCCTTGACCAGGGATTGAACCCACATCCCCTGCGTTGGAAGGCGGATTCTTAACCACTGGACCACCAGGGAAGTTCCAACACTTGTCTTTTTGATGATAGTCATTCTGACGCGTGTCAAGCGATACCTAATTCTGGTTTTGATTTGCATTTCCCTGATGGTTAGTGATGTTGACCATCTTTTCATGAACCTGTTGGCCATCTGTATGTTTTCTTTATAAAAATACCTATTTAGGTCCTTTGTCCATTTTTAAATCCAGGTTTTTAAAAAATATTGAGTTGTATGAATTCTTTATATATTTTGGATATAACCCTTTATTAGACATGTCATTTACAAATATCTTCTCCCATTCAGTAGGTTGCCTTTTTGTTTTGTTGAAGGTTTCCTTCACTATGCAAAAGCTTTTAAGTTTGATTAGGCCCCATTTGTTTATTTTTGCTTTTGTTTCCGTTTCCCCTGCCCAAGGAGACAGATCAAAAAAAAAAAAAAATACTGTTAAGACCTATGTCAAAGAGCATACTGCCTATGTTTTTCTAGGAGTTTTATGGTTTTAGTTCTTACAGTTACCTCTTTAATCCATATGGTGTGAGAAAATGTTCTAACTTCATTCTTTTACATGTAGCTGTTCAGTTTTTCCAGCACCACTTACCCAAGAGACTGTCTTTTTCCCATTGTATATTCTTGCCTCCTTTCTCATAGATTAATTAACCATACGTGTGTGGGTTTATTTCTGGGCTCTCTATTCTGTTTCATTGGTCTATGTGTCTATGTGTTTTTGTGCCAGTACCACACTGTTTTGATTACTGTAGCTTTTTAGTATAGTCTGAAGTCAGGGAGTGTGATACCTCCAGCTTTGTTCTTTTTTTCTCAAGATTGCTTTGGCTATTTGAGGTCTTTTGTGGTTCCATACAAATTTTAAGATTATTTGTTCTCGTTCAGTGAAAAATGCCCTTGGTATTTTGATAGGGATTACATTAAATCTATAGATTGCTTTGGGTAGTATGGGCATTTTGACAATATTAATTTTCCCAGTCCATGAACACTGGATATCTTTCGATTTATTTGTATTGTCCTCAAGTTCCTTCATCAGTGTCTTACAGTTTTCAGAGTACAGGTCTTTCACCTCCTTGGTTAAATTTATTCCTAGGTGTTTTATTCTTTCTGATGCAATTGTTTTCTTGATTTCTCTTTCTGATTGTTCATGTTTAGTGTATAGAAATGCAACAGATTTCTGCATATTAATCTTGTATCCTGCAACTTTACTGAATTCACTTATTCTAATAAGTTTTTGGTAGAGTCTTTAGGATTTCTATATATAATGTTATATCATCTGCAAATAGTGACAGTCTGTCTTTTCCCCTTTCAATTTGGATGCCTTTTATTTCATTTTCTTTTCTGATTGTTGTGGCAAGGACTTCCAATACAATGTTAAATAGAAATGGTGAGAGTGGACATCCTTGTCTTGTTCTTGATCTTAGAGGAAAAGCTTTCAGCTTTTCATCATTGAGTGTGATGTTAGCTATGGGTTTGTCATAAATGGCCTTTATTATGTTGAGGTATGTTCCCTCTGTACCCACTGTGTTGCTGAGAGTTTTAATCATGTATAGATGTCAAATTTTGTCAAATGCTTTTTCTGCATCTATTGAGATGATCATGCAATTTTAATTTTTCGTTTTGTTAATGTGATGTGTCAAATTGGTTGATTTGTGATATTGAACCATCCTTGCATTCCTGGGATAAATCCCACTTGATCATGGTGTATGATCCTTTTTATGTACTGTTGAATTCAGTTTTCTAATACTTTGTTGAGGATTTTTGCATCTATGTTCATCAGGGATATTGTTATGTAATTTTTTTTTTTGTAGTGTCTTTGTCTGATTTTGGTATCAGAGTAATGCTGGCCTTGTAGAATGAGTTTGGAAGTGTTTTCACCTCTTTAATCTTTTGAAATAATGTAAGAAGGATAGGTATCAACTCTTCTTTACATGTTTGGTAGAAATTCCCTGTGAAGCCATCTGGTCCTGGACTTTTTTTGTTGGTAATTTTTTGATTACTGATTCAATTTCAATACTGGTTAACCATCTGTTCGTATTTTCTATTTCTTCCTGATTCAGTTCGGGAAGATTGTATGTTTTTTCCAGGTTGTCCAATTTGTTGGTGTATAACTGTTCATAATATCCTCTTACGATTGTTTGTATTTCTGTGATATCAATTGTAATTTCTCCTCTTTAATTTCTAATTTTGTTTATTGGGGTCCTGTCTCTTTAAAAAAAAAATGAACCTGGCTAAAGGTTTATTTATTTTGCTTACCTTTAAAAAAAAATCTCTTAGTTTCATTGAACTTTTCTTTTTCTTTTATCTTCTTTTTTATTGGTCTCTATTTTATTCACTTCTGCTCTGATCTTTATTATTTCCTTTCTTCTGCTGACTTTGGGCTTTGTTCTTTTTCTAATTCTTCTGATGATTGTTTATTTGAGATTATTCTTGTTTATTTAGGTAAGCTTCTATCTCTCTAACTTCCCTCTTAGAAGTGCTTTTGCACATCTCAGATTTTGGAAAGTTGTATTTTTACAACTTTTTCTAAAGTTATTTTCTGATTTCCTCTTTGATTTCTTCATTGACCCATTGCTTTTTTAGTAGCAAGTTTAGTCTCCATGTGTCTGTGTTTTTTTCACTTTTCTTCCTGTAATCGATTTCTAATTGTGGCCAGAAAACGTGCTTGATATAATTGCAATATTCTTAAATTTATTGAGACTTGTTTTGTGGCCTAGCATGTGATATATCATGGAGAAAATTCCATGTGCACTTGAAAAGAATGTGTATCTGCTGTTTTTAGATGGAATGTCTTGTAGATATCTATTAAGTCCATCTGATCTAATGTGTCATTTAAGACCACTGTTTCCTTATTGATTTTCGGTCTGGATGATCTCTCCATTGATGTAGTACGGTGTTAAAGTCCCCTACTATTATTGTATTACTGTCAATTTCTCCCTTTATGTCTGTTGATGTTGCTTTATACATTTAGGTGCTCCTATATTAGATTCATATATGTTTACAAATGTTGTATCCTCTTCTCAGATTGACCTCTTTAACATTATATAATGCTCTTCTTTGTCTTTTATTATAGACTTGGTTTTAAAGTGTACTTCGTCTGACATGAGTATTGCTACCCCAGCTTTCTTTTCTTTTCCATTTGCATGGAATATCTTTTCCCAGCCCTTCACTTTCAGTCTGTGTGTCTTTATCTCTGAAGTGAGTCTCTTGTAGGCAGCCTATGATTGGTCTTTTAAAAAATCGAATCAACCACCCTATGTCTTTTGATTGGAGCATTCAGATCACTTAAACTTAAAGTGATTATTAATAGGTATGAACTTATTGCCACTTTGTTACTTGTTTTCTGGTTGTTTTTGTAGTTCTCTGTTTTGTCTTTCTTATTTTAGTCAATTCCCTTGTGGTTCATGCTTTTCTTTAGTGTTGTGTTTGGGTTCCTTTCTCTTTAATTTTTGTGTATCTATTATAGTTTTTAATTTGTGGTCACCATGGAATTCATATAAGTTGACCTGTAACTATATCTACCTGTTTTAAATTGATAGTCATCTAAGTTCAAACACATTTTAAAAGATCTACATTTTAGAATCTCCCCTCCTACAACATTTTATGTTTTTGATGTCATATTTTACATCTTCATGTCTATTCCTTAATTGTTTATTGTAGTTATAGTTGATTTTACAATTTTTGTCTTTAATCCTTTGTATTAGCTTATTTAAGTTGTTGATTCACTGCCTTTACGCCTTTACCAGTGAGATTTTTCCCTTCATGTATTTTCTTATTTCTTGTTATGGATCTTCTTTTTTTTTGGTCACAGAGACCCTTTAACATTCCTTGTAAGGTTGGTTTAGTGGTGATGAACTCTTAGCTTTTGCTTGTCTGGGAAACTCTTTATCTCTCCTTCAATTCTGAATGATAATTTTGCTGGGTAGGGTATCCTAGGTTGTAGGGTTTTACTTTCAGCACTTTAAATATATCATGCCATTCCCTTCTAGCCTGCAAAGTTTCTGCTGATAGAGTGGCTGATAGCTTTATGAAGGTTCCCTTGTACGTGACTCTTTGTTTCTCTCTTGCTGTCTTTAAAATTCTCTTCATCTTTAACTTTTAATTATGGTAGATCTTGGTGTGGGTCTCTTTGGATATATACCGTTTGAGACTCTGTGTCTTTCCTAGACCTGGATATCTGTTTCCTTCTTCAGATTAAGGAAGTTTTCAGCCATAATTTCATCAAACACATTTTCTGCCTCTTTTCCTCTCTTCTCCTGCTGGGACCCCTGTAATACTAATGTTTGTACCCTTGATGTTTTCCCAATGAGCCCTTAAGCTATCCTTATTAAAGTTTTTTTTTTCTTTTGCTCATCTGATTTGGTGATTTCCACTCTTCCATCCTCCAGGTCACTTATGCATTCTTCTGTATCACGCAATCTTCTGTTAATTCCTTCTAGTGTGTTTTTTATTTCAGTTATTGCGTTCTTTAGCTCTGATTCATCCTTTTTTATATTTTCTAGTTCTTTGTTGAAGTTCTTACTGTGTTCTTCTATTATTCTCCCAAGTTCAGTGAGCATTTTATTACTATTGCTTTGAACTCTTTATCAGGTAAGTTATTTATCTCCATTTCATTAAGATATTTTCCTGGGGTTTCATCTTATTCTTTCATCTGAAACATATTCCTTTGTTTTTTCATTTTGTTTGACTTTCTCTGTTTGTCTCTATGAAATTAGGTGAAACAGTTACCTATTCCAGTCTTGAAGGTGTGTCCTTGTGTGGGAGCATCCCTATGCAGGCTGCATGTGCCCAGTGGTTTTGGTGGGAGAAATGAATCTGAAGTGAGTGCCAGCCATATCCTCTCCTGGGTTGCGCTGGCAGCCACTACCTTGGTGGGAGGTAGGGATGGAGTCAGAGGTGCTAGAGTCAGAACCAGGTGTGAGCCAAAGCCTTTCCCAGGCTCAATGGTGGTCACCACTCTATGGGGGAGGGGGCAGGGCCAGGGCCCAAGGGGCTGGAGCAGGAACCGTGAGGGAGTTTGGCTTTTCCTTTATGTGATTGCAATCTCTGCCTTGGCTAGAGGCGGGGTTGGGGTCCAAGGGGTTGGAGCCACTCTTCTGATCTGGCTCCATTTTTACCTTGGTACTCACATGTGCAAAGGCAATGATGGCCTCCACCTTAGAGGGGAGTAGTGCTGGAGCAGGAGGGGATGAAGCAGGAGCCCAGTGCAGGCTGGGGTATGTGTTGAGGCCATCCTGGCAAGCTGGCCAGAGCACTAGGCAGTTTTCAATCTGGGGCCTCTGTGCTGGGACTGGAAGCAGTCAAGTCTGTGTGCATGTTCTGCAAGAGTGGACTTTCAGTTTCTTTACAGCCTTCTGGTAAACCTCACTGGTTTTCAAACCAGCTAAGGGAGCTTGTCTTCCCTGTGCTGGACCCCAGAACTGGGATGCCTAATATGGGGCTCAAACCTTTGGCTCCTTAGGGAAGTTCCCTGAGCCTGTGATGTCCCCCTCATCTTCTGGATCACCCACGAGGGGTAAGGGTCCTGACTAGATTGCTTCCCCTCCCCCCCCCACTAGACTCTGTGTGGTTCTTTCTTTATAGCCTTGGTTGTAGAAGAGCCATTCTGCTAGCCTTCATGTTGTTCTCAGTGAGAGTTGCTGTATATGTAGTTGTAGCTTTGATGTGTTTGTGGGGAGAGGTGAGCTCAGGATTTTTGACTCTGCCATCTTGATCCTGCTTCTGGTTCCTTCTTAAAGCTTTTATGGTCAATCATCTCACCACCACTCTTTATTTTGAGGTTCTTTTCCATTTTTATCTTGAACTTCAAACAGCACTGTCCTTATTCCACACTCAGCAATTCTTGACTGAGTGTCTCTGCTGCCTAGGGAATGTTCCAGATGATAACATAGAAACAGACAATGCACAGCACAGACCCTCAGAGCAGCTTACAGTCCAGTCTTGATTTGGTCTCTTTTAACATGAGTATTTTTAAGAAATATAAAACATAGTACATTGATGTAAAACATTCAGACAGTACAGAGTCTAAAAAGTGACAAGCCAAAGCACAACTTTGTGGAGCTTCTGGGTTGGTGAACATGTGGAGGTGCTGGGAGAGGGCAGGGAATCTCTACCCACCTTCCTGCATTCCTTGTCCTATGCATTTCTTCCATCTGGCTGTTCCTAAATTATATCCTTTTATACCAAACTGGTATAATGACATGATTGTCTATGTAGAAAATCCCAATGAATCTACAAAAACTCTCCTGGAACTTATGAGAACTAAGAAAAGAACAAATGAAACTCAAACTTAACAGAAAGAAGGAATCAACAGAGATCAAAATGGAAATAAATGGAATAGGGACTAGAAAAACGATAGAAAAGATTAAAAAAAGAAGAGTGGAATTTTTGAAAAGATAAACAAATTTGAAAAAACTTTAGCTAGACTAAGAAAAAAAGAGAGAAGGCTCAAATAAACTAGAAAATGAAAGAGGAGACATTACAACTAATACCACAGAAATACAAAGGATTATAAGTGAATACTATGAACAGTTAAACACCAACAAATTGGATAACCAAAAGAAATGGATAAATTTCTAGAAACATACAACCTACCAAGACTAAATCATGAAGAAATAGAAAATCAGAACAGACCAATAATGACTCATCGAAAACTTCCCAACAAAGAAAAGCCCAGGACCTGATGGCTTTACTGATGAATTCTATGAAACATTTGAAGAAAAATTAATACCAATCTTTCTCAAGCTCTTCCAAAAAATTGAAAAGAAGGGAAAACTTCCAAAATCATTTTATGAAGCTGGCATTACCCTGATCCCAAAGTCAAACAAGGACACTGTGAGAAAAGAAAATTACAGGCCAATATTCCTGATGAATATGAATCTAAGAGAGTAGATCTTAGTCATTCTCAACACACACACACACGTGCGTGTGCACACACACACACACACACACACACACCAGAAACTAGGTGAGGAGGTGATGGATGGGCTAATTAACCTGATAGTGGTAATCATGTCACAAAATATGCATTAATATATTAAATCATCACATTGTACACTTTAAGTATATACAATTTTATCTGTCAATTATACCTCAATGAAACTGTAAAAAAAAAGCACTTCTTTCCTTTCTCCTATTTCTACTCTCCAGAGGTAACTGGGGACACCAGTGTCTTCTGTGTTTCTTCTAGAAACATTTCAGACTTTTGCATCTTCTTCCTAATAATTTTGTGTGTGAGTCCCCATTTCCCAGTTGGGTCACAAACATCCAGACAAGGAGACTTAGTTTTCTCTCATGTCCCTCCACATCACCCTTCACAGACCTGAGCACACAGGACCTATACAAATAGATGGGCATGAAATTCAGGGACAGAGAAAATTCTTTGGGGAACTTGTACAGATCTTAGTATTTCCTGTGTGTAGCTTTTTGTCCCACCTAGGGGATAAGCTCCTGGAGGGCAGGGCCACCCAGACTGTCATCAGATTCCTTTTCCAGGCCCATGACTCTTCTGGGTTGCCTCCTCCAAGACCAGAGCTTTTGGGTGGGTCCCAGGAGTTCAAGGCATCCCCCGGCCCAAGCAAGGGCAGCCCCAGCCTCAACATTCCACATCCGGCCACTTACATCACTCCGCTTATATTATCAAAGAAATCTCAGAGGCCAAACACCTTTGCTGGCATGACACATCTTGTAAGAAATGCAAGGGGCCCCTTTCCCTTGATGTGGTATTTGACAGACACCCAAGAGAGAAGGCTGAGCTGTCGGAATGAGAGAGACGGAGAGGGAGCTGGGGAGAGCCGGAGTATCAGAATGAGCGATGTGCAATGTTCAGGGGTCAGCGCATTACAAAATGATTCTCGTTAATTATTCAGAGCCCACCATCTATCGTATGGCAGGTGTGGACAGCCAGGTTGGGATGTCTGCCTTTCTCTCTGAGCCACCGAGAGAGGGAAGCGTGGGGCAGCCTTGGGCCAGTCTTTGGATGGTGAATCTGGGGGTGGCCCCATCATGGGGGTCCCTGCAAGGAGTGGGACCAGGCTGAACAGGACTCCCCATCTTTGAGACTGCTGGCATTCAGTGCCGTAGTGGTAGTGGCTCCAGGGCTCTCTACAGGTAGAAGACAAAGAAAAATCACCCCTGGTAATACAACCTCAAATAAGATAATGTACAGGCAGGCTAAAGCCATCTGCTTAGGCAGAACGAGCCAAAGGGTGGCGAGACCTGGGGAAGAGAGAGGCTGTGTCTGGAAAAAAAAGTCCCTTAGCTCCCAGAGGAATAAGTTTTGCTCCCTCTCCAGCTTTTCCTCTTTGCTGAAATATCTCCCTCTCTCCCAAGCCAAGTCTAACTGTTCATTGTCTGCCCAGCGATGGCTGGCCTCCCCCAGCATGGCCTGCTTGCCCGATGCCTGGACACCACCTCCAGCACCGGATGCCTGACCTGCACAGCTGGACCCTGGGTTCTGAACGACATCCCCTGACCACGAGAGTCTGTCTCCGCTGCCCAGTTCAAGGAAGCCAAGCACGCTGGTTGCTGAAGAAGCGATTCTTACCCCCATTGGCTTGAATGAGATTATTGTCAGAGAGATACTGAGGAGAAAGCAGAACAGAAAAGATCTAAGTAAAAAAAGAACAAACCAGACAATCATGGAGCAGAGGCAGCAGATCTGGGCGGTCAGCGGTGTGGGCCTGGTGTCAAATGCACTGGGGTTGAACCCTGACCCTGCCGTTGGAGAGCTGGTCACTTGGGCAAATTTACTAATCTCATCCAGTCTCAGTGTTTTCATCTAGACGAAGAGCTGGTGGGAGAAGTGATGGGGCAGGAAGCCTTCCCGGCTCCACTGAAAGTGAGCCCCGGGGCAGCTGCTGGGCACCTGGCTGAGCCTGGGCCTTCTTCCCCTGGGCCATGCCAATTGCAGTCTCACCTGGGGCCTACCTCTTGAGCTTGGAAGGAATCTGAACACCGGGAAAAGCAAACAAACAGGCGACCGCCCCGCAAGAGCCCATGAGCAAGCAGCGCACTTGCTCCGGGAATCTGGAGGCCCTCGTGTCACCCTGGCTCTGGAGCTGAAGGCCGTGTGGTCCTGGACACACTGTGTTTCCTTCCAGAGTCTTGGTTTCTTCATCTTCAGCACGAGAGAGGTCAACATTTCCCAACTTTTAACATTCGCACAACTGGCCACCTTTAGGGAGCTGCACAGAGCCCAAGCGAGAGCCCCACGGGGCTCCTGAGGTGCAGGCAGTGGCTGAGTCTCTGCAAACGTCGTGAGGAGAAGGTGTGTGTGTCTACAGTTCTTGTGTGGTTTTGTTTGCTTCCTCTTGAAATCGCACCTCCTCCGGGATCCTTTACAAACTGCAGTGAAGAAAACGAAGGACTCCCCTTCCTTGTTCACCCTCCCACCGATGCAAGTGCCCTTGCCTGTGTGCAGTGTGGGTAATCTTGCCTAGTCATGCTTTCAGCCCGTATTTCCACTTCAAACGCCTGCACAGCCCCTGTGCGATCATCCCCACTGTGCCTGCATGATCTGTGAGATGTCACTTGCTCTCTGGTGCCCAGAGACCCTGTTTTTTCGTGGTCCCTCATTTGCTCTAATTATTTGGGGGCTGTTTGGCTCGTAGTTTCAGCGATGGCAGTGAAGATGTTCATGGTTCTATCTCCTTCCTCCTGGCTCATCAGTTGGCTGATTCCGAGTCTCCCCACCCCTGCTCCCCCACTAATATTTTCAATCTTCCTTACTGGAGGTTTGGCACCTCTGGTGGGGACTCCACACATGCTCTCGTCAAACTGGATACCATCCTTCCCCACTCTATGTGCCTAATCCTGGGTTAGGTTCTGAGGGTGCCACAGGGGATGCCCAAGGCATGGTTTTGGCATGTAAAAATTTTCTGATTAACTTGGTGAGAGAATGAGTGAATCATATGAGAGCATAATATCGAGAGCTCTCAATATTATGATAGGGTTCCCTTAAGTGTAGGAAGTAATTCAGAGAAGAGACAAAAGATGAAATCAAGCCAGTGGGAATTAGGAGAGGTGTGATCCAGTCCCAGAGATGGCACCCACTTGCTGTGTGACCTTCCCCTCTCTGGGCTTCAGTTACCTGATCAATAAAATAAGGAGATAGGTTATGTTAACTTAAACTCTAAGATTTAATAATTGTGAGACTTCTGGGATGAAGAGGGACTTAAGATTTGCCCCCACGTGAGGAGGCTTTGAATGAGGGACTAGAGGAGCCCGTGGGTACTTTCTTGAATTCGCTACTCAGCAAGTCCCAGGGCTGCCCCTTGGTCGCATCTCCTCATCATGACTGCACCCTCCTCTCGGTTCAATGCTACCTCCCCAGGTTGGCCTCAGTGCTTTCTCCCTCCCTCCTCCCCTCTTCCAAGCCTAGATTTTTCCAGTGTTTGTAATTGGTCCTCTGCTTCCCTCAGACATCGTTGAGTCAGCTCAGCCAATTCCCTCCCTCTTGATGCATCTCTTTTATCCCTCTGCTTTTGGACCTTCCTCCCCCACCATCCCTGCTTTCCCTTTCCCAGAACCTTGACTCCAGCTCATCCATCTTCGCGGAGCGTGGCTGGTCCTGGCGTTCCCCTTCCAGTGCATTCGGGGGACAGGTGCT
Source organism: Eubalaena glacialis (assembly GCF_028564815.1). NCBI lineage: Eukaryota > Metazoa > Chordata > Mammalia > Artiodactyla > Balaenidae > Eubalaena > Eubalaena glacialis. The sequence goes on along the minus strand of NC_083730.1, from coordinate 27,477,744 downwards.
GTTGGGATGCACACATGGAGAGAATGAGATACTCCCCCTCCCTGGATACAGGGAGGATAATGATCTGAGCGCCCCCCTCCCAGGGCATGATGAGAATCAGTGAGTTAATGCCCATAAAGTATTATAATTACTCCATGGAGTCATCTGATGGAGCGATGAGGAACTGGGCATCTGGCTCTAATTTACTTAGAGCTGGAGAATTCAAGCAGAAGTGGCAGCCTCAATTTTTTTTTTTTTTTTTTTTTCTTTTTGTACCAACCACTCACCCAATGCAGAGCAGTATTTCTAAACAGAGGCTGACATTGCCTAGTGAGATATAAGTATACTGAATTCTTGATCTGGGAGACCTAGATATCCTGTTCATTACAGATATCCTTGTCCACACCCCCCCACTGCCCCTCACCTTTGATGGATTAGGAAACGGTTCTGGGTCCTTCAGTGACATAATATCAACCACCCAGCTGATTGGTAATTGAATAAACTTCAACTCATTCTAGCCATGTGCCGTTTTCTGCCCCCCATCCTTCCTCCTTCCCTTCCTTCCTTCCTTCTTTCCTTCCTTTCTTCCTTCTTTCCTTCTTCCCTCCCTCCATCCTTTCCTTCCTCTTTCCCTCCACATGTATTGGTTGGGGTCCTTCTTACGGTGCAACCCCATGCTGGACATGACACCAGGTTTCCTCTTTTGGGTGCCCAGGCAGCAGGGGAAGGAGAAGAAATTGCCAACCTAGAACTCAATGGCACAGAGCCAGTTCCCTTAACAGAGTCACGCAGCCCTTGCTTCCCGTGCATCCGCCAGCCGTGTCTCCATCTATCGCCTCCCAGCGTCTGCCCCTGCCCGGTGCTGCTCTTTCTTCTACATCTTTTTTTTTGTGTGTGTCCAGGGATGGTCTAGGAACTTGGCATTCCCAGTTTCCCCTGGATTGGTCTTAGGAATTAAAGCATTTGGCTTTTTTTTTTTTTAAAGGAATTCCTTTTTTTAATTTTTATTATTTATTTATTTATTTTTGGCTGTGTTGGGTCTTCGTTTCTGTGCGAGGGCTTTTCTATAGTTGCGGCAAGAGGGGGCCACTCTTCATCGCGGTGCGCGGGCCTCTCACTATCGCGGCCTCTCTTGTTGCGGAGCACAAGCTCCAGACGCGCAGGCTCAGTAGCTGTGGCTCACGGGCCTAGTTGCTCCGCGGCGTGTGAGATCCTCCCAGACCAGGGCTCGAACCCGTGTCCCCTGCATTGGCAGGCAGATTCTCAACCACTGCGCCACCAGGGAAGCCCTCTTCTACATCTTTGCTCATGCTGTTCCTCCATCCACAGATCTCTTCCTCTTGCTAATGCACTGAGACACAACCTTCTCCTTTCAAAAGCCTTCCGAAAGCACGTCTCTGCCTCACCCCACACTCACCAAGGAGCATTTCATCCTGAATCCTGCTGACAGTGGACCGTGTCATTTAGCTGTTCATTCTATGCATCTCTCAGGCTCTTTTGGTTCTCTGCTGTCCAGACTTGCATGGCAGACAGACATGTTGTTACATGGTGGATTTGGTGGGGAAGACCATGCGCCTTGCTTCACTTGTTAGCTCTGCGAGGTCAGCACCAAACCGCTTTGCCTGGTATTCCTGGCTCATCAGAGTCTGTTCCCACCTTTCCAACTGTCTAGCCATCTCTTCGCCCACAGGAGCCCCAGCCTCTGGCTGTGTCATTTCCATCATACCTGCAAGCAAATGGCCATCCTTTGTAACATCAGGACCACTGCCCTGACCCTGCTCTGTGTCCACTTCACCCGGAACCCAGCCCCTTCAGCCGTGAACTTGGGTATCACGAATACTGACTATCTCAGTCCCTGCAGATGTCTCTCCTCTCAGACCTCCTCCCGCATTCCAGCTTTGTCCCTATTAAAACATGGAAGCCTTATTTCTGTCTTTAGAGTATAATACCTTGGAAGTAGAGATGTTAATTAGAATAGAATCCCAATAAACCTCAATTAATTCTAGTCAATTAATGATTTGCTGGTGTTACTAGGCTACTAATCTAATTTCTGGACTTTGGTGTTGAGTCTATTGCCTATGGTAGGCAGCTGAGGTCACAGGTTCTGCCTGGCCCAGACTCAGGGGTGGAAAGGTCATGAACTCTGGTTCTGGGGGGAGGTGAACCAAAAGAATTATTAGAAAAAAGTGGCAGCACCTCAAGTTAATGCCCATAAATAGTGAGTCCTTTGTAGCAAACAGTGTAGTTCTTAGGGTCCTGTTATAATTCTGTTAAGGGGAACGGTCATGTGTTAATATACATGAGCCTCATGCTTCCTGGGGACTCTCATTCGGCTAAAACATTGAACACACTTGTAAACCGAAGCACATTCTGCTCCCTGGCAGGTAATAATGGCTGGGAGAGAAAACAGCTACTTTCAGGTCAAACGAATAAATGTTTACATTGGTCAAAGAAATTAAAACATGACCCTAGTGAATGAATTTGTAAAGCATCATCCCCACCTGGGAGTAATTGTGCAACTGCTCTCTGTCACTTCTCTGCCCCCCAACTCCCTTGCCCACTTCTGCAGCTTCCTCTGTCTGACCATGGGAATCACTTCTGCTGGATCCTCTCTGGCCAAAACGCAGATTTAGCCAGAAACATTATACACACCTACAGATCCACAAACAGTGGAAATTAGGTGGGTCCTCAAAGATATCTGCCTGGGGCTGTGAAAAGCTTGAGTGGAAATGGCCCTTCTGCAAGATGGTCTGACCTCTTCGAGGTCAGGCTTGCCTGTGGATAAACTCCTGCAGGAATGACAGTCCTCCCATCACCCAGGCAGAGACCACTCTGGGCAGGCCTCTGCTGGGGTGGGGGGCAGCTGCCTCTACTATCTGGCCACTGGCTGCCCTTTCTCTGGGGTCCCCCACTAGCCCCTCCATGGGGCACAGAGTGCTCCTGCCTAGTCCTTTGGCCTCCTATGCCCAGCACGGGGGAGAGGCAGTGGCCTGTTCCCGGGGCCCTGAGCCACATCCAGCTTCCTGTCTCTTTTTCTTTTGTTGAAGCCAAATGCAACAATGTAATTAGCTTGTTACAATTAAAGTGACTCGACTGGATAAATTGTAATCACCCAGAATCAAGTCAGGCATCCCTGCAGGTCCCGGACATCGCAGCTGAGCTGCCTCATTTGCATAATTAAAATATACAAATGATAATGGATTTTGTACTCAATTTCCAGCGGCTGTGAATTTGAGGAACTCTGAAATTAGAATAACAGAGATGAAGCCCGCCTTGAGGTAATGGGGATGACAAGTTTTGACAGTAGTGGTGTTTATAACACTAGTTTCTTGCCACAAAATAAATAAGTATAAAAAAGATTAGAGAGTGATATTAGTTAATAGTTCCATGGGCAGTGGGAAGTGGAGATAGACTATGATTACCTCAGTGAATTTACACTGCTTTTTTTTTTCTGACAAGCTCTCACCTAACCTTAGGGGATACCATCCCCCTGATTATGAGAAATTGAGAATGAATTAAATGCATAAAAAGGGTTGTTACAAATCGACTCACCAAAGAAAAAGGAGAGAAATGAAATTAGCCTTGCTACTCTTGCTTCTAGCGAAGGGTGGGCTGATGGTGAAGTGTGTGAAGGAGGTGGAGAGAGTGGGGAGGCACTGGGATGGGAAGAGGAGGGAGGGGCTGAGGTAGTCAGGGAAGGAAGGGGGACAGAGTGTGGAAAACGGGGGTGTAGGCAGAACTGAACACTGTGGGAGCCAGAGTACAGTTACTTATGGAGTGAGATTTGAGAGTCTTGGAAAGACCCGTCTACTCAAAATCTACTCTGCAGAGGGGACCAAGAATTCTGGGGGACACACATTTTTAATATAAGCACTGGTTCTCTGCCAATACACTGAATATCAACATATGAATAAGGTCATTCCTTTTCTTCCTGTAAACTAGACAAGGGCAGGGGCCATGTCTCCTATTCATCTCGTGTTCCTGGACCCAGCACATAGTAGGTCCTTAATAAGTATTTATTGAATGAATAAACGAATGGATAGGTGAGACTGAGGACAGCTTGAGCATATTGGGAAGGAATGGGAAAAGACCTGAAGGCTCAAATCACCTATTTTCCCATTTTTTTCTTGGAGCCTGCAGAGCCCTGGGCATCAGTCCCTGTCTGGAATGGCAGCAAGGTGTCAGAGCCTGTGTCTCTGGGGCCAGCCTGCCTTCATCTTGCAGTCAGTTGTTACAGTGGATGCTGGATGGGTTCCTTCTGCAGGAACAGATGGGGAGAGCAGCAAGACAATAAGCTGGTGAGGGCCAGGCATCCTCCTCTCTGGGAAAGAGATCCAGAACTAAGGCTCTGGGTCTCTCCCATTGATGGGCTCAGCACAGCAGCTGTCCAATGTGGCAAGGAGGGATACTGCTGGTCCCAACAAAGCCCTTGGCTGATGTGCCTTCCCACCCCACTGAAATAGTGTGCAGGGTGAAGCACTCAGAAAATTGACCAACCAGCCAACCATTATATGGGCAGGGACTTGGCAAGGAAATGTGCTAGGGGTGCTGGGGGCTGATGCATGGAGTCTAAGGCTGAGGAGGGTGTGCAGGAACTCGGCCCCTCTGACAGGGTCTTCTGGGAACCATCATTCCCGGGAGCCCATGAACTGAACCCTGCCCTTGGCAAAAGTGTGAGGCCTCTGATCCAGGAAAGAGGAAGGAAGGGCCACCTTCAGTTTCCCAAAGGGTGTTCCTCACACTGGCTCCCAGTAAGAGAGTAAGTAGCAATCTACATCCTCTCTTGAGGGTCCTGGCTCTGGGGTGGGTGGGGAAACCTGCCTCATCCCAGGTCCTGAGCGACGATGGTACAGGATGCCACACAAAACTCCTTGGAGGAAGTGCACCAGAGCATACACATCTGGAAATTTACAAACCCCACGACAGGGCTGGAGACTACAAATATCACGTTAGTGATGGGGAGAGCTAGCCATGTCCTTGTGGGTTAGAACAGCTGGGGGGAGACCTTTGGGTGTGCTTCAGTCGTGCACTGGGCTTCATTGTCCTACATGTATCAGAAATGCCATTGTGGGCTGTCCATTGGTTCGTTCAGTCTTGGCATCTGTCCCTGAAAGAGAGAATTTAACAGACATCACTCTAAAGGTTCAACAACTTTGGACTTGCCTCCAGCACTCCCAACTCCAATTAACTCCTCTTAATTAGCCATGAGGAATTTTCATAAGTTTATCCAAATCCTCTTGAATCCACTTGAATTATGGTCTGCTGCTTCATCTTATAATTATAGTTTTATTAATCTGGAACTTTCTTCTTTTACAGTTGGGAGCCAGAGGGTGGTCAGTCCAATTCTACCACTTGGGATGGAGCACCACGTCTGTTTTCATGCCTCTCATAATGTTCAGCAACGATCTCAGCCCTCAAGTCTCCAGATCTCATGGTTTGAGACATGTTCTCAATCTTCCTTCTAGTCCCCAGGCCATGTACTTGCCTCCCTGTTCTGCCAAACAGCATACAGGATATTTCAGAAGCTGGGGATGCAGGGTTTCACCGAGGCAGGGTGTAGCAAAGCCCTGAAATCTGCTCTGGGGAGTGGACGGTCCCTCACTCAAGCTCAGAGGGAGAGCCATGCCCTGCTGGGCAGGTCAAACCCAAGGAGAACTATGAAGAGGGCGAAGGAGACTTGGCACTGCCACTGAGCTGGGGGCCTGGTTACTCCCCCCAGCACACAGTGCCAGGAGGAAAGGGAAGGCCTGCTGATGACGTATTGGATGGACAATCCCACGGGTGGATCACTGAGAAAAGTGGGAAGAGCACAGGCCTCCCCCCCAACTTCCTTTTCCTAGAAAACAATGCTATGCCAACATTATAGCAAAGAATGTAAATTCCTTGAGGGCCTGGACTGTATCTATTTTATTATCGTATTCGTAGCATCTTGCATAGTGCCTGGCACATAGTAGGTGCTTAGTGAGTATTTGTGGAATGAATTAATGAATGAATATGGACAGTTTTTTAAAGTTAGCTACATGAAGAAGCATTACAAAAATATACACATATTCTTAGGCTCAAATCTGTCAGTTGTATTACTAAATCTAGCAGTGGATATTTAACACCTTTAGGTTGACCCAGGGCTTATGTGTCAACCCTGGTGTCTAACAGTGAACAAGTTCCTGGTTTGGTCAGTTATGCTGTGTCCTACTCTGGACAGAGCTGCTGTTACTGCCCTGGGCCAGGCCTGTCTCTAATCTGGAATATTGCCTTACTGGGTTCCTCAGATTCAATCTTCCACCACATCTTGTTTTCCACACTGCAGCTCCAGTGAACTCTCTAAAAAATAAATTTGAAGACTTTCCTCTTTTAGGTGAAATGCTTTCTTGCCTTCAAAACTCACAGCAATCTAGCCTCTGTTCACCCCTCCAGCCCCAGCTCTCACTGCCCCTGACCCACAATCCACCTGGTGTTCCTCCCAGGCCTGGAAGGGTCCTAGGTTCTCTCTCCCCTCTGGGTCTAGCTCCACCAGTGCTGTGTCCTTGGCTCTTCCCACTGTGCCATTCAGGGCTCCAGTGGGTCTTCATGGCCTCCAGGAAGCTTCCTCTGCCCCCTGGGTTGGTGTCCCTCGCCCCAAGCATCCACTGCATTCTGAAAGTCCTCCCAAGTGGTTGAGGTCACTCGTTGTAATTGACTTTTTTTCCTGCATAGAACTGGAGATGGCAGGAGGACAAGGGTGGTCGTGCGTCTCTAGCTCCAAGAGACTCTATCTAGTATTTGACAGATAGTGTGTTCATCATGGACTTTATTGTTGAATGAATGAATGATAAAAGGTGGTAACTGAAATTATGAGACTGCTAAGAAAGGAAGTGGAGGGAGGAGGAGGAGGACCTTGAGGGATAGTTGCACGCAGGGGATGGAAAGAGAAAGAAGCACCACAGAAAACACTCCCTGAGAGGCAAGAGCCAGCAAAGTTCCACATCACTGATGCCCAGGGAGGGCAGGTCAGGGCACGGTCACCTGGCCAGGGATGGGCTTTTTGCACAGAGAATATGACCTACCTTCCTCCCTCCCAGATGCGCCTGATTTGGGTCAGGAGATTGTCAGGGTACCTTATTTTCCAGTCCTCATGAGGAAGACTAGTTCACTGTCCGCTTCCCATTTGGAATTCTTTGGGACACGATTTTCTTGGGGAAGACAAATGTCACTATGGCTGCCCCTGAATTCTCCTGGGCACGTGAATTTGGAGAGGGGACCCTCTATTCCTGGACAGCCCCTGCCTTTGGGTCTCTCCCTCTTGGAGGCAACACACATATGCCTTACGCCCGGAACCTCCAGGCAGCCAATTTGAACCCTTGTCTATTAGGAGATTAATTTTTAATGGGTTTTATAGCATGGTGGATAAATCAGTTAGGGAGAGACAAGGTGCTGGCAATGCCTAACGAATATCGATTGGGCCATTTAAAAGGGAAACCTTGCCGAAAGGGGGACAGCCACCCAGCAGTCAGATCAGTAATACGAGTGACTGAAGGGCACGAGTGACTCCTAGCCACCGCCCCCTCCATCAGTGGCTGAGAAATATCTCCAACTTGTTGACCACTGATGCCAGGAATATCACTACTTTTGGGGGAAGGGTCATGTCTTTTGTAAATATTCATGTAATTTTGAGATAGGATAAGGAACCCATTGTCAATATATAATCTCTTAGGAAAACATAGTTATGTAGATATTTCCCAAAGGACATGAGAGAGAAGGGGAGGATTGAGTCAAGGGAATCCTGAGCGTTTTCCGGGGGTTGGCTGTGGCTGGGAACCCAGAAGACAGCATCTCAAGCAGAGGTATAAACACTTTTGAGGGATAATTGGTATTACAGGGGGCAGGTAAAGCTTTAGGGAGGGTATGGCACATTTTGCAATGTCAGTTTTAAAGAGCTGATGAAAAATCTTTTTCTTTAAAATATATTTTCATGGAGGAGAATGAAAAGTTGGCATGCCTAAAGAAATATCTTCTTGCTGTGTCCCTCCTTCCATTTCTGCTATAAGTGAGACTTCCTTCAGTGATGGAGAGAGAAGGAAAAAAGGCAAAAGGGCAAAAGCTCTGGGTTCAAGTCTTGATTCCAAGCCTAACTAATAGAGGTACAGCAATAATGGACAAATCATTCATTGTCCTATTAAAGAGTATACAATTAAGTGCTGAATTTTACCCTGTAGACTGTAACACAAGGGGGCTCATTAACTTCTGAGGATCCTTCTAGCTCTAACATGCCATGACTATTAAGATAATTCATTGTATTTAATATGACTTAGAGTTAAGATTTATTCTTGTATGTGCCATATTTCTGGATGACTATGTCCTTGGAAGTGATGGTGTCTTCATGCAAAACATGTCAGGAAGTTCTCTTCGGGGATTACCTGTAGGGCTAGTGACCCACAAAGAAACATTCACTTTATTAAAAACAGTCATGCCTCACAGTGTGCTGGGAGGGGTGGGCGATGTGAGGGCCAGGGGATCAGGATAGACCAGCTAGGGGCAGCCCTGGGCACAGTCGTGGAGTTGTAAGAGGTGTTTATTTTAATGCCTTCTTTCTCACCCGGGCCCTTTATCACATGGAATTTGCCTTCCCTAGTTCAGGATTGTTTTGGTATTGCTAAATGAATGATACTCCTCACCACCCAAGGTTTGGTCATGCAGTTGGAGAGAAAACATTCAGCTCCAGACCTCCTGTGATGAGGATGCTGGCTTAGAGGTTTCAATGGAGTAGAGGACTGAAACAGTGGTTCCCACTAGACGGCAGTGGGGTTGGGGGCACGTCGGAATACCGTGGGAGGGGGAGGCATTTCCCTCCCTGTTTCCATGTCATTCCCTATTTCTAGAGAGGGCTTGGCTCATGCTGTGAAACCCAAAGGAGTGACTTTAATAGGGGAAATCAAAGACCATGCCATTCCAGGGGGGAGTCAGCAGGGAAGCCGGCCCTTATGTTTCAAATCACATGGTGGGTGTGGAGGGGCGGTCTTGCCAAGATATTACAGCTGCTCGTGACAGAACCAAGTATGTAAATCTAACACCTTAATCAGATTGTAAGGTCCACAAAGGCAGGCACCACATATTCTCTTGTGTCTCATAACATGTGGCAGAGTTGTAGGCATATAGTAGGTGCTCAGGAAAATCCTAATGACCTATAGTAGTGATTCTCAAACTTGAGCGGGCATTGGAATCACCTTGGGAAAACACAGATTGCTGGGCCCCACCCCCAGTTTTTGGTTCAGCAGGTTTGGGGTGAGGCTCTGAGAATTCCCATTTCTAACAAGTTCCCAAGTGGTGCTGTGCTGCTGATTCAGAGACCACACTTGGAGAACCGCTGATGTATATGTTTTATGAATTTACCCATTTCTATATAATTTGAAACACTTCATTCCCAGGAAGCTTACTTTATTAGACAGTAAGTGGCTACGTGAGAAATCCCAGACTTAAAAGATACTAGTTTAAAAGTATTTAAAGTGAATAGTTACCTTCAGGGTGGTCTAGGTAGAAAGATTAAATAAATTGAGTCAATAGGAGTTTAAGCATCATTTGTTAAAACAGTACTATTAGTTTTTCTTTTCCTGGTGGAAATTCTCTTCTTGTCACATAATCCTAATTAATTATTGTATAAAGACCTGAAAACTTAAATGCACAAGGGAGTAATAATCTTATGTTTCATTAACCAGCAGCTTCGAAAACCAGAACCAAGTGTGCGGAAAGAGAACAAACAACATGAACTGAGCAGAGCTCCCTCCCCGCCGGCCTGAGGTCTGCCCTGTGCTGCTGTTGCCACCGAATGTGTCAATGTGCGTGCACACTGGCACTCTTAAGTATACCGTCTCTGTTCAATATAATCTTATCGGAGTTAGCCAATCAATATGAATTTCAGGAGCATTTATCACTGATTTTGCAATATGCTTTGTAATTACTGGATCGATATAAAATTCTCAGCTCATTAGGAGATTAGCTTTTTAAAAATCATTTATATTAATGTGTTTAACTAAAGGCACTGGAGTTCCTTTAAAAAAAATCACTTGTTTAATTACTTACATTAAAAATGAACAAATTCTGTGAACTAAAAGCTCACTATGTTCAATTTTCAAAGGGCACGTGCCCTGTACTTTGCCTCGGAGAGAACCTCCAAACTGGTTGCTTTGTGGAGCCCAAACCATGATCTAGAACAAAATGGGAATGCCCATCTGAATAACCTGATGAAGAAGAGGAAAGGAAGACAAAACCAAAACCAACCTTTAGGGCTGCTAAACATTGGCCCTGATTTACTAGTTTAATTTGGCGGCTTTGTGTTTTATTTCTCACTGGTTGTTTCTGTGTGATGCCTTCTTCCTGGAACAGAGCTTGCTGCATTTAGTCAACTATGAGAAACCAGACAATGGGCACTGAATACACACAAGGTGGATTCGGTAATTATGCAGATTTTTGGTGGTGATAATAACATCTCACCACCACCTCGGGAGGGGGTTGGGCAAGTGTCTGCTCACTTTGTAAATAAAGAAACTGAGTCCTGGGGTACGAAACGGATGAGCCTCAAGTCACCTTGCCTTGGGTGGAAGAGATGGATCTGGAACACAGGTGTGCCTGTTGTTGGGATGAAAACTGGGCAGTACGGTCCTCTGGGGGGTTGTAGCTGTCACTCCCAGAGCATACCCCGCTGGACACTCTTTAACTGAGATATTCATGGTGACCTTAGAGCCCAAAGCAGCCCCTCTTAACCCCTCTCACAGGGTCCATGCAGAGCCAGGCTGCTCTGGCTCCAGATGACAGCAGCTGCCTACAGTTTTCAGGGCTTGGAGCTCAATTCTGGGGAGTTTTGAAGGTGTTTCTTCTACCACTAGGATTGCATCACCCTGGTCACCATCCCTGGGACTCATGGTAATAACAGTGATCCCATCCTTTTGTGCTGAACCTAAGTTTACATGATGCCTCTAAATGTACCATCCTATTTAATTCTCACAACAACTCTATGAGATGGGCTAGTGCCATGGTCCATTTTACAGGTAAGGGCTAGGGAAGCTCATGAGAGTTAAGTGAATTTCCAGTGGTCAGTGCATGACTGAAAATGCACCCCCTGCCTCACTACACTGTGCAGTCTTCCCGGGAGAGAGAAGAGCCCTAAACACTGAGTCCCGAGGCCAGGCTCTTGCATCCACTCTACTTTTCATTTCCTTGGATCTCAATCCCATCTCAGGGAGGTGGTGATGCATCTTCTGCTCTTCTCTCCTTCTGGTGCAATTTATTTCAAATATGCAGCAATTTTTTTATTGAATTCTGCATCGATGATAGCGGGGGTGTCTTGTTGCACGGCAAGTCCCATGGAGCAGACTGATTCTCTCGTGTGAAGGAGCTTACTCTGTGTTGAAAACAACATTCATCCAAGAATGCTGTCTTAGGATCCAAGCTTCTTGTCCTTTGAGTGGATATGAGTTTCTGGTTGGTGTACTTGCAAACACATCGTGTTCAAGCAGTCAGAGTTTCAACCTTTAAACTTCCCCATGTGCTGTGGCCACAGCCTAAACACTTAGCCCAGTCTTCCATGCCTGTCAGCTCCTCCTCTGCACTCACACCACCCCTCGTATCTCCGGAAGGCTGGCAAGGCGGCTGAACTGGGGAGTTCTTAGAGCATGGATGATTCCATGCAACTACTCTCCACTGTTGAAGAAACCAGTAAAAATGCTTGCAGGGGTTCAGTGTTCAGTCACCTCCCTGTCAGGAGATGGTCTTATTTTGAGGGAGCACTGGCTTTTGGCTTCAGCCTGCAGAGCCGTCATGGCCAGAAACCCCCAAAATGCTGCCTAGTGTCTTTTGTCCTTTTGGAAGAAGCCTGGGGTGGAAGTGACAGTAATGACACTTGCATATATCTGCATGGTACTTAAAAAGTTCTTTCACATGCATGATCTCAGCTGGTCCTCCCAGAAACCCTGTAGGTTGGCTGGTCAATTCACAATGCTACCATTTTATAGGTGAGGAAACCAAAGCTTCCCCAGTCCCACTTCTGAGTTAGGTACCCCTCCTACATGCTCCCACCGTCCCTGCCCATCTCTTATGTAGCGCTTAGCAACATGCTACTGTAATTGCCCGTTGACTTGGCTGCTTCCCCCACTAGGATGAGAGCTTCATGAGAGCAGGGACTTTGTGTCACTGGGTCATGGCTGCATCCCCAGTGGTCTGCACTGTACCTGGTATAGAGTGGGCGCTCAGGAAATACTTATTGAATGAACTATGAATGGAAGGACAGCTGAGTGGACAGGAGGATGGGTAGATGGAGAAATAAGTGAATGAGAAGCAGGTTCTCTCAACTGGGATTCCTGTCCATGGTTGCCCAGCAGCGCAGTGGCCTCCAGAGGTCAGCAAGGGCAGGTATGAGGGAGATGCTGATGAATACGTAGAAGACGTGGTGGTGGAGAGTGAGGGCTCTAGTGATGCCCGAGACAAAATGGAGATGATGGAGTTTGTACTGGGGCCTGTTTGCCTCTCCTCTTGGGGCTCTCCCTGCTCATTCCGATGGACTTGCCCATTGCCCCAGGTGATCCAAGTTCTTTCCTGGGACATATTTCTCAGGCTTTGGAATCCCACCAAAACATACTGTGTTGAGTACCCTTCCAATACATGCCTCAGCTGGCGGAGCAAAGAAAGATGCTGACAGAGTCATTCACCCAGAGGTGGAAATGACTAGCAAGGTTTGAATATGTTACCCTTGTGGAATTTCAGTCACCTACACAGAAGCTGGGCCTGACCCAGGGTGCACATCCGCTGACTACTGGGCCCTGCTCCTCCTCTGGAAAGAAGGGCACTGTGGCTGCCATCCCAGGGACTCCTGTTAATAAATCAGAGTTCTCTGCCACCAGCTGCTTGGCATATTGTTCTTGTACAACGAGTGGAGTTGCCAAACTGTCAGTGTCTTGGTTGGGGTGGCATGGGGGCTGGTGTAATTAACCCCCTTGATGCACTTCCCCCTGGAGTTCACCCAGAGAAACTGGACTCCAAGATGGCCCATGTGGCAGTGGGAATGGAGGGCTGTTGGCCTGGCTGCCCTCACAGGGAGGATGGATAAATCAGGAGGGAAGCTGACAAAGTGGGGAGGGAGCAGCTGTTCCCCAGGATGTGGGCAAGAGATGCTGGGCTGCAGCCTATGGTGGTGGGAACTCCCTCTGTCTCTGTAATCAATGTCCTCACTCTCAATGGGCATCCTTGGAATTTGAGTAGTAATGAGTGTCTTTGGAACTTTGAACTCTTTCTTCCATGCTCCTCAACTCATTTTGCCTCACAACAGCTTTTAAAATTATTGTTGAAAAGAAAATGTAATGAGGAAAAATTTCACAAATGACCTTTGATGGCACCATCACAAGAATCTCAGATTTGCATATTACTATAGAGCTCTGGTTCATATGCATATTTATTATTAATTTTTTGGTAGTTGATCATTAAGGTCCTCTCTTTATTTTGTACTCTCTTGTCACGATTTCTTTAAAGAAGGGGAAACAAGTGCAGGGCTGTGAAGCTGATGTCCTAACTCAGCCCCGGGCTGCTCTTACTGGGGGCACCTGAAGGCAAGGCCAGTGTTGGGGAGTTAGGAACAGAGGAACTAACTTGCCATACCTGGTTCTGTGATGTACATGGGACCATCCTGACAGCAGTGCTCAGAGCCTGGTTGGTATCTTCACTGGGCAAGAGGCCCATGGGTGTGTTGGGGTGACAGGCCATAGCTTTCACTTTCCAGATTGTTGGTGTCAGCAGGAACCTAGAGAGACCTTCCCATTGTACAGATGAGGAAACTGAGGCTTGGGACAGGAAGTGACTTCCCTTCCATCTTCTAAGGAGGGTATTCCCTTATGAATTGCATGTGTTGCAGGGGGCAGTTCAAGATCATAGAGAAAAATCTATGGTTCACATTAAGGAATCAGGTGTGATATTTAAGTTAAATCACAGCAAATTAACATATATTTTTGACTTATAGAAACAGCAATTTCATATAGTTCAACTTGTTATTTGAGGAGGCAAGACATACATGAAGAGACCTCCCAGAAGATAAGAAACAAAAACATTTAAAAAACAATTCAAAAGGCTTATTGAAAAGCTGCCATAAGGCATTTATTTTTTTTTAAAAATTGCTTAGTTTAAGGGAAATAGCAGAGTCATGTTCAGATTTGCCCTCCAAAGTATGAAGAGTATTTATCATACATAGTACCACATGGTGTCTGATACATAGTAGGTACTCAGTGAATGTCTTTTGAATGTACAAATAGTCATATTGTCCATTTCTGGTTAGCTGTTGCCTCAGCATTTCGTTTGGCTGTCTGTAACAGAGCCTGACCACAGAGGCTTAAACAATTAGTGATTTTAGTTTTCTCACATGAAAAATAGACAAGAATAGGCTGTCCAGAGCTAATGTAGCTATTCAAGCAATTCTTCAGGGACCAGACACATTCTTTCTACTCTGTCATCCTTAGCATTGACCTTGGCTGCTTCCCCCTCAAAAGATCAGGTCCAGGTTCTAGGCTGGGACTTTTGCAAATGGCGAAAGTCACTATGAGCTAGCAAAGTCTTTCTCTTTTTATCAGGAAAACAATAGGTTCTCTAGATGCCTACACACTAGACTTCTGCTCACAAGTCATTGGTCAGAAGTGAGTCACATGGTCACCCTTAGCTGCAAGGGAGTCTGAAGTGTAGCACTGAACCAAATTGTGTTCTCTTGGTCAGAGAGCGACAGATGCATATTAGTAGATACTGTGCATCGTCTCTTTCAGTTGTATTAAAGTGAAAAATGATGACTTAGATATAAACAAGTAGAGCTTCTAATTTGGAAATCTCTGAGTATAGAGTCTGGGCTCACTCATGCATTCATGTATTTATCTATCCTGCCAATATTCACAGAACTCCCACTATGTGGTGGGTGCTGGCTATGAGCTAGGGATGCAAAGGGGAGCAAAACGGACTCGACATCTGTCCTCAAGGGGCTCAAACACATGGATGCAGGAGAGTAAGATTCCCTGGGCAGGGAGGGAAGCCAGATCCAGGTAGGCAGTGAGAGCAGTGTGTGCAAAAGCCCGGAGGAAGCAGAGAGTGTGAGGAAAGGAAAAGAAGACCTTTAGAGCAGGAGCAGGCTAATCGAGGGGGCGTGGGCTTAACGCGGCCTGGGAAGGAGAGCAGCCGGACCTACACATCTATGTCGGCAAAACCAGACCTGGGGCTCACCCTGCGGGCATCAGTGGGGCTTGGGGCTCCAGAGTGGCAATCTGCACCAATGTGGGACATTTAAATCTTGCCTAAAACGCAACCTCTTAAATGTGATGCAGCTGGGCACTCAGTTCTGAAATGCATTTCCTCTGCCGATTTAGAGCTGGGAGGGACCTGTGAAATCTGCACCACAGGTCTTATTTTAGAGATGAGTAAACTGAGGCCCAGAGAGCCCAAATGACCTGTTTATGACCGTTTTCCAGTTAATGCCAACATTTGGGCCAAACCTACAGTCTCCTGACTTCTGGCCTTTTCCTCTTCAGGCACACTGTATGTTTACAAGCACTTAGTTTTCCATTGTCTGATTCGGTCCTGATAGCAGTCCAATGACGTGGGCCCAGTGGGATTATTTACCCCAAAGTTACTCTCAGGGAGAGGGAGGCTGAGAAGAATGAAAGGCCAGAGCTGGGCACCAGCCTCCTGATTCCCAGGCCCTGCCCCCATCTGCCCCTCCCCTCGCCTCTCTTGGGTCGAGCAGGTCAGCATTCTAAGGGATGGTGTAGTTGGGGGAAGGATGCTGTCCCTATCAGGTGAGATGTGGCCTGATTACCACTGCCTTGTGCCATTTCTCATGTAGGCAAGGACAAGTGGAAGGCTTTCACTCCATGATATGACAGTGTGGCATTCTCACCCGAGGCTCAAGCCCTAGGAAGACAAGGAGAGGCTGCTGGGCTCCAGAATCCTAATTGCTTCTGACACTCTTTATCATTGTGATGATCCGGCCATGCTCGTCCACCCCACAACTGTAGGCCACTCCCAGAGCGGGGAGGAACTGTTAGAGAGCTGACCCGGCGTGGAGCTGTGGGCGGTGATGATCTCAGTGCAAACACACATCCTATCGATTGAGCTTTTGGAGAGAGAAATGGGTGTCCTGGTTGTTGCTGGGTTCCTGAGGCTGGGCTGTGATGAGAGTGGTTCCTAATCAAGACAGATTCTCTTCAGGGTTCACCTCCCCTGTTCCACCTTGGGACCAAGAAGGACACTGCGAGTGGGTCATTTCCACAGGGCGGCCATGTGGCGGCGTGCCCCCTGGCCTGGCGAGTTTGGCCTGTGGGAGACTCGGGGGAGATGGGGCCCTTCCCGCCCCCAGCCGGCTCCCCTCCCCCGGACATCATCCTCCAATATTCCCCTCCTGCTCCCTCGCTCCTGGGAGGCCGCTGGTCTCCAGGGTCTGATGCTGTGTGGCGCGCGGGCACAATCCTTCCTGCGCTCTTCCCCAGCAGGGAGTCCTGTCCTCAGGTCTGCCACTCTTCCTTCCCAGCCACTGACACTCAGCGTGATGTTCTCAGAGCCACTAGCCTCTTTTGAAGAGGCAGTCATGTCCTACCTACACTGTTTTTTTAGAAATAGGACTCTGGGTATTTTTTTTTAATCGAATGAAAGAGTCTTTAAATTCTATAGTGCTTTACAATTTTCAGAGGTTTGACACACATGATTTCATATAATCCCATAATAACCCTTTTAAAAAAAATCCCCTACTCCTATATTGTGCCCCCTTCCCTCTCCCCACTGGTAACCACTAGTTTGTTCTCTATGTCTGTGAGTCTGCTTCTTTTTTGTTTTATTCACTAGTTTGTTGTATCTTTTAGATTCCACATATAAGTGAGATCATACAGCATTTGTCTTTCTCTGCTTGACTTATTTCACTTAGCATAATGCCCTCCAAGTCCATCTTTGTTGTTGCAAATGGCAAAATTTCATTCTTTTTTATGGTTGAGTAGTATTCCATTGTACATGTACCACATCTTCTTTATCAATTCATGGACACTTAGGTTGCTTCCATACTTTGGCAATTGTAAATAATGCTGCTATGAACACTGGGGTGCATGTATCTTTTAGAATTAGTGTTTCTGTTTCTTCCGGATATATGCCCAGGAATGGAATTGCTGGGTCATATGATAGTTCTATTGAAACTAAAAGTAGAACTACCATATGTGGAAATTTTTAAGTCTTACTGCTTTTTGTTAGATGAAAACCTAAGAAAGTTAACGTGAATGAATTCCAAATCTGCGAGGGACTTCCATAACACCAAGAAAGGCCTCACAATTTCAGGACATTTGCTTTTGAGCTGACAATTGTATTACTGTAAAGTAGAATTGTTTTAATGGGGGAAAAAACACAGAGACTACTCAAAGGTATGAATATCAAATGGAGACATTTAGGACACTTGGATTCAGGCTGGCAGGAGAGATGTGGGGTTTTTGGCAGCCCCTGAGATGGTACTGACAGAGTGATATGGATGAACGTGGATGTGAATTCCTCCCTCGAGGTTCCAGCTGCGTCATGGTTATGGACAGAGGACAAAAAGCTCCACTCTTCCTTCCCGCCCCTCCTACCCTGGCCGGGGTTGAGCCATCTTCTGACACTAGGAAAGGTTCAGACCAGAAACTTCAAGAAGGGTTGTTTCCAAAGCAGAGAAATAATGATGTCTTAGCCTCTTATTGCAGAGTTGGGCCAGGGAGATATTTCCTGTCCTTGAAGGTCACAGGATATTGGTACAATAAGTGGAGTGACGGTCTGTGAGAAAAATGTAAACAAGCTTCCTGCTAAAGGGGCAGTGTGATAATAATACGTTTCTTACATTTACTTGAATGCTTTAGGCAGGCATGGGGCTGAACACTGTCAGAGAATTCTCTTAGTGAATCCTTGTAACTCCACCAAGTAGGCAGTACGCCTTATGTACTTCTGTTTTGACGAAGAGAAAAACAAGGTGCGAAGAGGTGAAATAACTTGCCCTCGTTCACACAGCCAGTAGAGGCTAGAGAGACGGTATCAACTCTATTCCTCTGATTTCGCTGCACTGTGCTGAACAGGAGACAGAGGTGGGGTCTGGTCTGGGCTCCTCCACCTGTTCTGTGAATTTGGGGAGCCCCCTTCACCTCCCAAGACCTCAGATTCCTCATCTGCGCAGAGCTGGGGTTAATCTCTCCCACCACGCAGAGGGGACAGGGTGGCGTCCTCCGCAGCTGCCTGGGAGAATGACTCTCCGTCCCACAGCCACGTGAAGCCCCATTTCTCCTAGATCTGCTGTGTGGCGTGGCCTATGGGCTCCTGAGGTCCAACAGGCCTGGGGGACCCCTGGAAGGTGGCATTACTGGTCCGGCTCTGTAAATACATATTTCAGGAGCTTTAATAACACTTGTTATTGACTAGGTAGGCCTCTAGAGCTATTTGTTTGTACATCCCTATTTAGTACACTGCTGATCTGCATTGGTCTGCCAAAACCATATTAATTTGAATGTGAAGATTAAAAACATTTTGCAAAAGTTGTTGCAGAGTATAAAGGCGTGGCGTTCAGTTTCTCACAACCTGATGTGCTTCGTTTTCCTTTGGATGTCTCCTTTCAACTTACTTAGTTTCTTTTCCACCTGCTGTCTCCCTCCCCCTCCCCCAGAGTGGCATTTGTAGTGGAGGCTGTGCTGAGCCCCCAGATGTCCCCTCAGGGCTGAAGCATCTCCTCCCCAGCAGCTGGGAGTGCTGCCCACTGATGGTTCTCAGCTGAGTCCCACTCCAGAATTTGCCCTCAGCTGAAGAGGACCTTGTCCACCTTGGCCAACGTCACGTTCACTCCCGGGGACAGCCCATGACTGATGGGTCACGTGGGGATATGAAGGGCTCTCCCAGCTGCAGCGTTCCCTGTGCGATGGGCTGAGGCCTGTGTGAAGAGTGCTGTGTGGCCCAGCTCCCAGCTCTGCTTGCTCAGGACCTTCCCTTCACCCTCCCACAGGGGCTGGCCCTGCCCACAAATCTCTACCTCTGAGTCTGTTTGCTGTGGAGCCTGGCCTGAGAAACCACTCAAACCTGGAAACCATCCTTGTCTCCCTCCTCTTCCTCTTCTGCTATTTTGAAAAGCAACTTATGAAACTATAATTCACATATCATATAATCCAGCCATCCCAAGTGTACAATTCCATGTTTCTTGGTATATGAACACCATCAACATGATCGATTTTAGAATATTTTCATCACTCCAAAAAGAGGCCTAGTACCCTTCAGCCATAACCCCCCAAATCCCTCCATCTCATTCAGCCCTAGACAACCACTGATATACTCTCTGTACCTAGAAATTTGCCTAGTTTGGACGTTTCATGTAACTGGAATTGTATACTATGTGGTCTTTGGCGACTGGTTTTTCATTTCACATAATGTTTTCAAGGTTCATCAATGGGGTAGCATGATTGTTCCTTTTCCTGGCAGAATAACATTCCGTTGTATGTAAATAACACTCCATTTATTTATCCACTTATCAGATGATGAACATTGGCTTGTTTCCTTTTGGGGGCTAATGTGAATAATGCACTTCTGCTATGTTTTACTTCCTGAACTTTTCTTGAGTCCTGCATCTCCTCTTTACCCTTGTCTGACACTCACAAAACCCTCCTTCAGGCCCCCAGTTCTTCAGTCTTGTTTCTCTCTGTTCATCTCCCAAATCTGGGCTTATTATTCTTTTGCTTAAAATCCTCAAGATAATGTACAAATTCCTTACCACGTAGTAATACTGCTCCACAAGATAACCCTCTTCTCGGTCACCACAGACTTCCCTGTCACCCCCCATCTAAACTTTTCTGGGTCCTCTGACTCCTTGGTGGCTCATTGGCCTTCAGCATCACAGAATACCCTCTCCTAGAACAGTCTTGTTTTTCTCCTCCCTCCTTGGCTGTTCCTTCTCCGCCTCCTTTGCAGGCTCGTCCTTCTCTACCTGGCTGGAGTCCTCAGAGGCTTGACCTCCTTCTCCCTCTTTACCTTTGTCTCCTACAAAGCCATCCAGATTTGTCTCTCCAGTCCTGACCTGTCCTCTGAGCCAGAACCACGGAGGCAGCTGTCTGCTCGAGATCACACCTCGGTATCTCAAGGAGACTTCTAGTTCAACGTATCCCAGCTGTGCTCCCATGTAGGCCTGCCAGCCGGGGAGATGTCTGCCCAGAGGATTATGCTGCAAACCTAAGTGACAGAAAAGCTCGCTCATGAGAGTCACCTTCTTGCTTGAAAACGTGTTGTCTGAGATCTACCCTCCGGGATTCTGATTTTCAGGTCTGTCTAGGGGATCAGGAATCTGCATTTTAACAAGTTCTCCAAGTGATTCTGATGCAAGTGTGTGGCCCACAGTTTGATCAGTGTCTTGTTAGGGGAAGTCAATCCCTAGACCATGAAGGAAAGTAAGAATTGAGATGAATAGGGAGAGGGAAGGAACCGGCTTGTGACTCACAAGCCTTCTGAGGCTTTGGGAAGTCACGTGGCCCCAGGCCTCACAGAAGTCATCTGTTTAAACCTTGGTCAGTCTTTTTACCTTTCCCTTCTCCTGCTGGAGAGGAGGCACCTATAGGATACCTGTGACAGGTGATCTTTTAGCCTCCACTGGAAGCCTGCCATGACAGGATGTCATGACCTCATAGATAAGTCCATCCCTTTTTATAGGTGAGCCACCCAGATTTTTGTGGAAATATTGTTATATTTTACCTTCAGCTTCCACTGGGCCTAGTTCTGCCATTTGGAGCCTGGTACAACCTATTGAACTCATCAGTGAGGCATGGGCTGGTAGGGAAGTGAAGAAGTTATAGGGCTGGATGGGCCCTGGTAGGTAAGACTGATGCCGTCCTAGGGACAACCTGGACAGAAAACTGGAAACCTACTCTCAGCAGCCTGAAAATCAAGATTGTCCATGATTAGGCTGGTCTTGAAAGGAATGGTTCCAATCTGGGTTCAAGGTGTGGCACAGTAGCAGGAAACTCTAGGTGATCACAACATTTAGAGGCAGGTGGCATCAGAATTTAGGGGGTTTTGTCCAGATTGGAGTAGGCTCCAGCAGTGGTGGTGGTAATCATAATAATGACATCTAACATTTATTGAGTGCCTCTCAGAGCACCCTGCCCTGCTGGCTTCTCTTTGAGAAGCGTCAACTTCACCTGGGGGCTTGTTAGAAGTGCAGTATCTCAGGCTCCAGCCCAGATCTGCTGTATCAGAATCTTCATTTTAATAAGACTCCCAAGTGATGCACATCACAGTTGGAGAAGAACTGTTCTAGGAGACTTCAGGCTGTATTAGTCAGGGTTCTCCTGAGAAACGGAGCCAATAGGATATATAGATATACAGAAAGGGATTTATTATGAGGGATTAGTTCATGCGATAATGGAGGCTGAAAAGTATTATGTAAACTGCCATCTGCAAGCTGGAAGCCCAGGGAAGCTGGTGATGGGGCTCCAGTCCAAACCTGAAGTCCCGAGAATCAGGGGAGCCAGCGGTGTCAGTCCCATGTTGAGTCCTAGGAGCACTGATGTCTGAGGGCCAGAGAACAGGGATGTTCCAGCTCAAGCAGGGAGAACAATTCACCCTTCCTCTGTCTTTTTGTTCTACTCAAGTCCTCAGCGGATTGGGTGATGCCCACCCACATTGGTGAGGGTGTATCTTCTTCACTCAGTCCACCAATTTAAATGCTAATCTCTTCCAGAAACACCCTCACAGACACACCCAGAAGTAATTTTACCAGCTATCTGGACATCCCTTAGCCCAGTCAAGTTGACACATACAACTGACCATCCCACGGGTTTAGTCAGTGAGACCAGTTCCAGACACCCCCAGCTGGGGCAGATGAGCCGGCTTGAGTCTGTCTCGGCCAGGGGTGGTTCAGGAGCTGAGGGTTCAGGGGAGGCAGGACCAGTTCCCTGGCAGCCTTTCAAGTGTTTGAAAGCGGCTGTCATCCCACCCCACAGCCGCCTCTCCCCAGGTGTCATTTCCAGGTTAATTTCTTCGTCAATTCTACTATGGTTTTCAGTAATGTCACCATTCTGGTCACTCTCCTCTGGGGAGCATATCAGTGTCTCTCTTGAAATGTCGAGTGTGTATTCAATGGACCCCAAGTTTAAAATTAATTACATTAGTGGTCTTATTATCTTTATGTCAATGAAATCCAAAAGCTTTTCTTCCCTTACCATGAAATGGTCATTTAACCAGGTCTCTTACCCTTAAATTACATAGTAAACAAATATTTTTGTTATATCTGTTAATTTCCATTTTGTCAGTTTCGGCTTTGTCCATGTATTTTTGGTATCCCAAGTATATCATTTAAGGTACCCATTCCTCTGATCAACAGCAGAGTCTAAAAGGATAGGGTCAAGGAAAGAATCCTGTGACCTAACCTTCCTGATACATACCTGGTAAACACCCTGCCCAGGTCATTTGTTCCCCGAGCCAAGGGTTCAGCTAACATAGGGCCACTCAGGTCACACTTGTCCAGGTTTACAAGTGCATTTCACTAGAGACTTGTCAGGCACTATGCCCTGTCATAGGAGCAAATGAGACCAAGGTCTCTTCTAGGTTCTGGATGAGACTAAAAGGATTGATAAGCCATAACTCTAATCCTAGTAGGGCAGCCGTGTAAAAAGTCACTGAGTTCAGTGTACTGGTGTGTACCAGGGAAGTGGGGAGGAAGGCTGACTGCTGAACTGTCTGTGGGGGGTTGGGAGTCAAGAAAGATCTCAGAGTTGGTGGCACATATGGTGGTTTGCCCGTAACCTTTGTCTAGCTCCCTTTGACCTTGAAGGTCTTTCATATTACTCTCTGGTTGGCTTTGAGTAAAACCTAATGGGTAGTGCTATCTACACATTAGGTAAATATCTGGGACCCAAAGTGGGACCAGCTTTAGACAAAGGGACATTGGGTAACAGCCACACCATCAGCCTTTGCATCAAGCTGGCCTCGGGGAATGCCTCCCCATAACAAGAGAAAATTAACAAGGCAGGGAGCTCCCAGCCAGCCCTGAGGGTAATTCAGGTTTTCCTGGTAGTGAGCATTACATATACCTCACAGGCTATAAACCACCCTAACACGCATAATGACTTCCGCACCTCCACCTGAAGGGGCTCATTGCAATAAGGTAACAGCTCTTGCAGATGCCTCTAGCTTTAACTATGGGAACACTTGCTTTATAGCACCACCTGAATGATCTACGTCCTGCTCTTGTCAATGGCAATTTCAGGAGTGATTTGGCTTATGTCTTTAGTGCATGTGTGTCTACACAGCACCTGGAAAAGCTTTGGCACTGGGAATATGTGAAGGAGGATGTGTCACAGCTGCAGAGCTGGAAGTAGGTGGAGTTGAGCCCTGAAATTAGATGTTGTTAAGAGATAACTCTCAGAAGTTCACGCTAATCAGAGGGACAAGACTAACCCCCATTCTACATTCATTCATTCATTCACAAACCCTTCCCAAGCCCTTCTACTTACCAAGCACAATATTGTGTACTAGGGATACAAAGAGAAAGGAGACATAGGTCAGCTCGGTGCTTTGTGACCACTTAGAGGGGTGGGATAGGGAGGGTGGGATAGGGAGGGTGGGAGGGAGACGCAAGAGGGAGGGGATATGGGGATATATGTATACGTATAGCTGATTCACTTTGTTATACAACAGAAACTAACACACCATTGTAAAGCAATTATACTCCAATAAAAATGTAAAAAAAAAAAAAAGACCTTAAAAGTGAGAGAAGGCAGATACAGTGGTATGCCGGAGCCAGCATGTGCTGGATAGTGAGAGACAGCTGTTAAATATTCAGGAATATTTGCATATTTGCCCCACCCAAATCAGCCAATGCTATAGATCAGGACTTTTAAAAAATTTAAACCTTTGGAGAGCTAGTTTATCCTCACACAACTGTGAGATGGACATAATTGACCCAGTGTGATGACATAAACAGAAAGCAAACAATCCAGGAAGCCCATGTGTTTTATGAGTTCCACACCTAGACCACCTATTTTAAATCACAGCTCTACCGAGGGGCTGCGTGACCACGGGAAAATTATTCAACCTCTCTGAGACTCCATTCCCTTATTTTTAAAATAGAGATAATAAAATATCCACCTCATAGGGTTGTAGTGAGGATTAAATGAAGCAGAGTGTTATGTGGCCTGTGTGAGGGTGACGAGAAGATTAGTCTGTCTGGAATTAAAGTCCACAGAGAAGAGAATAAGCATGAAACTAGACAAATCTGTGGGGTAAGATGGCTGGACTTGAACCTAGCTGAAGGGTGGCCAGGGAAAGCTTTTGGGCAGGGGTGATGTGATCATGGGGGAGTTTTGTTAGACTCGGGTAGAGAGCAGATGTTCTCGTTCTTACAGGTTCAGAGGGAATGACACGCCCAGTCTGAGCCCACAACACCAAGCAACCCCTAGTTACCCCACCAGCTGCCGTCCACACCGCTTTCTTGGCCCTCATCAACTCCAGGCTTTCACGACTGCTGTCACTTCGCATGGCTGGCTTCTGTCTCAGAAGTGGCCTAGAAGCTCCTTGAAGGTTGGGACTTCTACGTTCTCTTCAGTGTCTGGCACATGAGAAGTAGGAAGCATCACAGACCCCTGCCTCATGGCCGCCAGTCACTGGGAATTGTCCAGGGCCAGTTGCCTCCTTGCCACGGGCTCTTCTTAGGCCAAGGTCACAGTTTTTCCATGGAAACTTACCCCAAAGGTTTTACGTGAGTTCAGTTTCCCTCTGAGGCTGCTGTCAAATGAGCACACTTGGGTCTGCCCAGCCCTCACCAGGCCGAGGCCTGGTCTGTCGTCAGAGGTCAGACATGTTGCTACATGAACAAAATCTGTGTTCTACTAGCCAGAAGAAAAAGGGAATGGCGAGGATGGGCAACAAACAGTGTCTACCATCCCACTTCCGGCCACCCCATCCCATCCCATCTCTTGGCTCAGCAGCTGGAGCCGTGTTTAGCTCGGTGGGTGTGGTTCATTCTCATAAAGACCTAGGTGGGAATGCCCGGTAGTCAACCCTCTCTCCCCCTCTGAGCCTGCAAAGAGGTGGAACAGCTGGTGGAAGTGCTTCTGAGCATGAGGTGGGGAAAGAGACTGGGGAGGGGGGTGACCATGACCGCTGTATGTAACCAGCTCTTTGCAGGAATCTGCCCCCAGCATGAAGCCCCTTTTCTTATCACTTTAGCAAAGCTATGTTGTAACTAGCTTTTAAACCTGGCGCCCCCATGCTCTACTCATCTCTGGCCCAAGAACACCTTTCAAATCTTTTAATTACACATACCTTGCCTAAATTGTCTGTTCTTTCTGTAGATCAAAGAAGTAGAAATGAAAAATAAGTAATTAACCAATGACCAGATCTCTTCCCTAGCTTCCCCTTCAGTAATCTCCCAAACAAACTGGGCGACTAAACTGTGTGAATAAGAAAACATCTAGAGGTTGGGGCAAGATGGCGGAAGAGTAAGACGCGGAGATCACCTTCCTCCCCACAGATACATGAGAAATACATCTACACGTGGAACTGCTCCTACAGAACACCCACTGAACGCTGGCAGAAGACGTCAGACCTCCCAAAAGGCAAGAAAATCCCCACGTACTTGGGTAGGGCAAAAGAAAAAAGAAATAACAGAGACAAAAGAATAGGGACGGGACCTGCACCAGTGGGAGGGAGCTGTGAAGGAGGAAAGGTTTCCACACACTAGGAAGCCCCTTCGTGGGCAGAGACTGCGGGTAGCAGAGGGGGGAAGCTTCGGAGCCACGGAGGAGAGCGCAGCCACATTGGTGCGGAGGGCAAAGCGGAGATTCCCGCACAGAGGAGCGGTGCCGACCAGCACTCACCAGCCCGAGAGGCTTGCCTGCTCAGCCGCCGGGGCGGGCGGGGCCTGGGAGCTGGGGCTCGGGCTTCGGTGCTAGCCGGGAGGGAGTCTGGGAAAAAGACTGCAGCTGCCAAAGAGGCAAGAGAATTTTTCTTGCCTCTTTGTTTCGCGGTGCGCAAGGAGAGGGGATTCAGAGCGCCGCCTAAACGAGCTCCAGAGACGGGCGCGAGCCGCGGCTATCAGCGCGGATACCACAGCAACAGGGACGCAGAGGGAAAAATGGAGAGATTCCCGCACAGAGGCTCGGCGCCGAGCAGCACTCACCAGCCCGAGAGGCTTGTCTGCTCACCCGCCGGGGCGGGCGGGGGCTGGGAGCTGAGGCGCGGGCTTCGGTCGGATCCCAGGGAGAGGACTGGGGTTGGCTGCGTGAACACAGCCTGAAGGGTCTAGCGCACCACAACTAGCCGGGAGGGTGCACGAGAAAAAGTCTGCAGCTGCCGAAGAGGCAGGAGACTTTTTCTTGCCTCTTTGTTTCACGGCGTGCAAGGAGAGGGGATTCAGAGCGCCACTTAAACGAACTCCAGAGACGGGCGCGAGCCGCGGCTATCAGCGCGGACCCCAGAGACGGGCATGAGACGCTAAGGCTGCTGCTGCCGCCACCAAACAGCCTGTGGGCGAGCACAGGTCATTCTCCACACCGCCCCTCCCGGGAGCCTGTGCAGCCCGCCACGGCCAGGCTCCCGTAATCCGGGGACAACTTCCCCGGGAGAGCGCACGGCGCGCCTCAGGCTGCTGCAACGTCACGCCGGCTTCTGCCGCCGCAGGCTCGCCCCGCCTCCTCCGTACCGCTCCCTCCCCCCGGCCTGACTGAGCCAGAGCCCCCGAATCAGCTGCTCCTTTAACCCCGTTCTGTCTGGGCGGGGAACAGACGCCCTCAGGCGACCTACACGCAGAGGCGGGTCCAAATCCAAAGCTGAACCCCGGGAGCTGTACGAACAAAGAAGAGAAAGGGAAATCTCTCCCAGCAGCCTCAGAAGCAGCGGATTAAAGCTCCACAAACAACTTGATGTGCCTGCATCTGTTGAATACCTGAATAGACAACGAATCATCCCAAATTTAGGAGATGGACTTTGGGAGCAGGATATATTAACTTTTCCCCTTTTCCTTTTTTTTGTGAGTGTAGATGTGTATGCTTCTGGGTGAGATTTTGTCTGTATAGCTTTGCTCTCACCGTTAGTCCTAGGGTTAGGTCCGTCCGTTTTTTTTTTTTTTTTTTTTTTTTTTTGGCTTAAAAATTTTTTTTTCCCCTAATAAATGTTTTCTTAATAATTTTTTCCTTATTTTCTATTTTTAAAAAAATTTTTAATAAGTTTTTTCACATTTTTTATTTTAAAAAATTAAAAAATTTTTTTTCTTAATAAATTTTTTCTAAATAATTTTTTTCTTATTTTTAGTATAAAAAAATTAATAAATCTATTTTTAAAAATTAAAAAAAATTTTTTTTTCTTAATAAATTTACTCTTAATAATTTTTTTTCTTATTTTTTATTATAATTGCTTTATTTTATTTTATTTTATCCTCTTTTTTTCTTTCTTTCCATTTTTTCTCCCTTTTATTCTGAGCCGTGTGGATGAAAGGCTCTTGGTGCTCCAGCCAGGCATCAGGGCTGTGCCTCTGAGGTGGGAGAGCCAACTTCAGGACACTGGTCCACAAGAGACCTCCCAGCTCCACGTAATACTAAACGGCGAAAATCTCTCACAGATCTCCATCTCAACATCAAGACCCAGCTTCACTCAACGACCAGCAAGCTACAGTGCTGGACACCCTATGCCAAACAACTAGCAAGGGAGGAACACAGCCCCATCCATTAACAGAGAGGCTGCCTAAAATCATAATAAGGCCACAGACACCCCAAAACACACCACCAGACGTGGATGAACCCACCAGAAAGACAACATCCAGCCTCATCCACCAGAACACAGGCACTAGTTCCCTCCACCAGGAAACCTACACAACCCACTGAACCAACCTTAGCCACTGGGGACAGATACCAAAAACAACGGGAACTACGAACCTGCAGCCTGTGAAAAGGAGACCCCAAACACAGTAAGATAAGCAAAATGAGAAGACAGAAAAACACACAGCAGATGAAGGAGCAGGGTCAAAACACACCAGACCTAACAAATGAAGAGGAAATAGGTAGTCTACCTGAAAAAGAATTCAGAATAATGATAGTAAGGATGATCCAAAGTCTTGGAAATAGAATAGACAAAATGCAAGAAACATTTAACAAGGACGTAGAAGAACTAAAGAGGAACCAAGAAACGATGACAAGCACAATAAATGAAATTAAAAATACTCTAGATGGGATCAATAGCAGAATAACTGAGGCAGAAGAACGGATAAGTGACCTGGAAGATAAAATGGTGGAAATAACTACTGCAGAGCAGAATAAAGAAAAAAGAATGAAAAGAACTGAGGACAGTCTCAGAGACCTCTGGGACAACATTAAACGCACCAACATTCGAATCATAGGGGTCCCAGAAGAAGAAGAGAAAAAGAAAGGGACTGAGAAAATATTTGAAGAGATTATAGTTGAAAACTTCCCTAATATGGGAAAGGAAATAGTTAATCAAGTCCTGGAAGCACAGAGAGTCCCATACAGGATAAATCCAAGGAGAAACACACCAAGACACATATTAATCAAACTATCAAAAATTAAATATAAAGAAAACATATTAAAAGCAGCAAGGGAAAAACAACAGATAACACACAAGGGCATCCCCATAAGGTTAACAGCTGATCTTTCAGCAGAAACGCTGCAAGCCAGAAGGGAGTGGCAGGATATACTTAAAGTGATGAAGGAGAAAAACCTACAACCAAGATTACTCTACCCAGCAAGGATCTCATTCAGATTTGATGGAGAAATTAAAACCTTTACAGACAAGCAAAAGCTGAGAGAGTTCAGCACCACCAAACCAGCTTTACAACAAATGCTAAAGGAACTTCTCTAGGCAAGAAACACAAGAGAAGGAAAACACCTACAATAACAAACCCAAAACATTTAAGAAAATGGGAATAGGAACATACATATCGATAATTACCTTAAATGTAAATGGATTAAATGCTCCCACCAAAAGACACAGACTGGCTGAATGGATACAAAAACAAGACCCATATATATGCTGTCTACAAGAGACCCACTTCAGACCTAGAGACACATACAGACTGAAAGTGAGGGGATGGAAAAAGATATTCCATGCAAATGGAAATCAAAAGAAAGCTGGAGTAGCAATTCTCATATCAGACAAAATAGACTTTAAAATAAAGACAATTACAAGAGACAAAGACGGACACTATATAATGATCAAGGGATCGATCCAAGAGGAAGGTATAACAATTGTAAATATTTATGCACCCAACATAGGAGCACCTCAATACATAAGGCAAATACTAACAGCCATAAAAGGGGAAATCGACAGTAACACAATCATAGTAGGGGACTTTAACACCCCACTTTCACCAATGGACAGATCATCCAAAATGAAAATAAATAAGGAAACACAAGCTTTAAATGATACATTAAACAAGATGGACTTAATTGATATTTATAGGACATTCCACCCAAAAACAACAGAATACACATTTTTCTCAAGTGCTCATGGAACATTCTCCAGGATAGATCATATCTTGGGTCACAAATCAAGCCTTGGTAAATTTAAAAAAATTGAAATCGTATCAAGTATCTTTTCCGACCACAACGCTATGAGACTAGATATCAATTACAGGAAAAGATCTGTAAAAAATACAAACACATGGAGGCTACACAATACACTACTTAATAACGAAGTGATCACTGAAGAAATCAAAGGGGAAATCAAAAAATACCTAGAAACAAATGACAATGGAGACACGACGATCCAAAACCTATGGGATGCAGCAAAAGCAGTTCTAAGAGGGAAGTTTATAGCAATACAAGCCTACATCAAGAAACAGGAAACATCTCGAATAAACAACCTAACCTTGCACCTAAAGCAATTAGAGAAAGAAGAACAAAAAAACCCCAAAGCTAGCAGAAGGAAAGAAATCATAAAGATCAGATCAGAAATAAATGAAAAAGAAATGAAGGAAACAATAACAAAAATCAATGAAACTAAAAGCTGGTTCTTTGAGAAGATAAACAAAATTGATAAACCATTAGCCAGACTCATCAAGAGAAAAAAGGAGAAGACTCAAATTAATAGAATTAGAAATGAAAAAGGAGAAGTAACCACTGACACTGCAGAAATACAAACGATCATAAGAGATTACTACAAGCAACTCTATGCTAATAAAATGGACAACCTGGAAGAAATGGACAGATTCTTAGAAATGCACAACCTGCCGAGACTGAACCAGGAAGAAATAGAAAATATGAACAGACCAATCACAAGCACTGAAATTGAAACTGTGATTAAAAATCTTCCAACACACAAAAGCCCAGGACCAGATGGCTTCACAGGCGAATTCTATCAAACATTTAGAGAAGAGCTAACACCTATCCTTCTCAAACTCTTCCAAAATATTGCAGAGGGAGGAACACTCCCCAACTCATTCTACGAGGCCACCATCACCCTGATACCAAAACCAGGCAAAGATGTCACAAAGAAAGAAAACTACAGGCCAATATCACTGATGAACATAGATGCAAAAATCCTCAACAAAATACTAGCAAACAGAATCCAACAGCACATTAAAAGGATCATACACCATGATCAAGTGGGGTTTATTCCAGGAATGCAAGGATTCTTCAATATACGCAAATCAATCAACGTGATACATCATATTAACAAATTGAAGGAGAAAAACCATATGATCATCTCAATAGATGCAGAGAAAGCTTTCGACAAAATTCAACACCCATTTATGATAAAAGTCCTGCAGAAAGTAGGCATAGAGGGAACTTTCCTCAACATAATAAAGGCCGTATATGACAAACCCACAGCCAACATTGTCCTCAATGGTGAAAAACTGAAACCATTTCCACTAAGATCAGGAACAAGACAAGGTTGCCCACTCTCACCACTATTATTCAACATAGTTTTGGAAGTGTTAGCCACAGCAATCAGAGACGAAAAAGAAATAAAAGGAATCCAAATCATAAAACAAGAAGTAAGACTGTCACTGTTTGCAGATGACATGATACTATACATAGAGAATCCAAAAGATGCTACCAGAAAACTACTAGAGCTAATCAATGAATTTGGTAAAGTAGCAGGATACAAAATTAATGCACAGAAATCTCTTGCATTCCTGTATACTAATGATGAAAAATCTGAAAGTGAAATTAAGAAAACACTCCCGTTTACCATTGCAACAAAAAGAATAAAATACCTAGGAATAAACCTACCTAAGGAGACAAAAGACCTGTATGCAGAAAATTATAGGACACTGATGAAAGAAATTAAAGATGATACAAATAGATGGAGAGATATACCATGTTCTTGGATTGGAAGAATAAACATTGTGAAAATGACTCTGCTACCCAAAGCAATCTACAGATTCAATGCAATCCCTATCAAACTACCACTGGCATTTTTCACAGAACTAGAACAAAAAATTTCACAATTTGTATGGAAACACAAAAGACCCCGAATAGCCAAAGCAATCTTGAGAACGAAAAATGGAGCTGGAGGAATCAGGCTCCCTGACTTCAGACTATATTACAAAGCTACAGTAATCAAGACAGTTTGGTACTGGCACAAAAACAGAAATATAGATCAATGGAACAGGATAGAAAGCCCAGAGATAAGCCCACGCACATATGGTCACCTTATCTTTGATAAAGGAGGCAAGCATATACAGTGGAGAAAAGACAGCCTCTTCAATAAGTGGTGCTGGGAAAATTGGACAGGTACATGTAAAAGTATGAAATTAGAACACTCCCTAACACCATACACAAAAATAAACTCAAAATGGATTAAAGACCTAAGTGTAAGGCCAGACACTATCAAACTCTTAGAGGAAAACATAGGCAGAACACTGTATGACATAAGTCACAGCAAGATCCTTTTTGACCCAGGTCCTAGAGAAATGGAAATAAAAACACAAATAAACAAATGGGACCTAATGAAACTTAAAAGCTTTTGCACAGCAAAGGAAACCATAAACAAGACCAAAAGACAACCCTCAGAATGGGAGAAAATATTTGCAAATGAAGCAACGGACAAAGGATTAATCTCCAAGATTTACAAGCAGCTCATGCAGCTCAATAACAAAAACACAAACAACCCAATCCAAAAATGGGCAGAAGACCTAAATAGACATTTCTCCAAAGAAGAGATACAGATTGCCAACAGACACATGAAAGAATGCTCAACATCTTTAATCATTAGAGAAATGCAAATCAAAACTACAATGAGGTATCATCTCACACCGGTCAGAATGGCCATCATCAAAAAATCTAGAAACAATAAATGCTGGAGAGGGTGTGGAGAAAAGGGAACACTCTTGCACTGTTGGTGGGAATGTAAATTGATACAGCCACTATGGAGAACAGTATGGAGGTTCCTTAAAAAACTAAAAATAGAACTACCATATGACCCAGCAATCCCACTACTGGGCATATACCCTGAGAAAACCATAATTCAGAAAGAGTCATGTACCAAAATATTCATTGCAGCTCTGTTTACAATAGCCAGGACATGGAAGCAACCTAGGTGTCCATCATCGGATGAATGGATAAAGAAGACGTGGCACATATATACAATGGAATATTACTCAGCCATAAAAAGAAATGAAATGGAGGTGTTTGTAATGAGGTGGATGGAGTTAGAGTCTGTCATACAGAGTGAAGTAAGTCAGAAAGAGAAAAACAAATACAGTATGCTAACACATATATATGGAATCTAAGGGAAAAAAAAAAAAAAAAAAGAGGTCATGAAGAACCTAGTGGCAAGATGGGAATAAAGACACAGACCTACTAGAGAATGGACTTGAGGATATGGGGAGGGGGAGGGGTGAGATGTGACAGGGTGAGAGAGTGTCATGGACATATATACACTACCAAATGTAAAATAGATAACTAGTGGGAAGCAGCCGCATAGCACAGGGAGATCAGCTCGGTGCTTTGTGACCACCTAGAGGGGTGGGATAGGGAGGGTGGGAGGGAGGGAGATGCAAGAGGGAAGAGATATGGCAACATATGTATATGTGTAACTGATTCACTTTGTTGTAAAGCAGAAGCTAGCACACCATTGTAAAGCAATTATACTTCAATAAAGATGTTTAAAAAAAAAAAAAAAGAAAACATCTAGAGGAAGATCAGGAGAAGTCGACAGGCCTGCACACAGTGGGGGACGGTGATGACTCTGACCCCCTATCTCAATGATTAACTGAGATTATTGCCCACCTTTCCTTTAAAACCTTCATGGCTGAGCAGAATCTTCAGAGGTGGTTTTTGGGGGACGCTGAGTCCACCATCTCCCCAGATTGCCGGCATTCTGATTAAAGGCACGTTTCTCTTCTACCATTTGTGAGTATGTAATTGATTTTGTAAGTGGCGAGGAGCGGGACCCGATTCATTCGGTAACATGTAGGGTCAGGGGCTTGGCAAGGAGGAAAATGTCTGTCTCGCAGCCCAGGGCTGTGTTCTAAACCTGGTTGCCCCGAGGTAGGTGTCCTCCTGTGCACAGGAAAGAACTGAGTAACTATGCCATCAAGTCAATTTAATTCACGACTCTCATCTATCTTGTTTCATCCTTGCAACAACCATTTTTGAGGCAGGGCAGCTAGTCTCTTTTATAACAGTTCAAGTCACTAAGGACCAAGCCAGTTAAGTTACTTGCCTAAGACTACACAGGCTCTCCTGAATCTCGGCCCTCCAGTGCATCTCTCAACACACCTCTAATTATTGGAAAAGTAACCCAAAGAATATGTCCTCCAGGTGGTGGGGAAATAGCAAAATTGTCCTTGATTGAAACACTCCCACTCAGCATGTAAGATTCAGTTCAAGTGTCTTTTCCTCCAGGAAGCCTTCCTTGACTACTTCTCCCCTCAGTGTAATTATTAGCCTCTCCGAACCTGTCTTATTCACATTGCAAATATAGGTCTAACCTCTTTGTGATGTGCTTTATCTGTTTACACTTCTGTCTTTTCCCTTAATCCTTGAGGGCAAGAACAGCAAAACTGGAAATAATTATGTAATTGTTTTATTTCAACTCCACCATGTTCCAAAAAAGGACTCACGAAAAAAACATACAGTACCAAAAAAAAAAAAAATAGTAAATGAGAAAATTTGGTTTCTGGATGAGGTTAACACTCCAAATGAGGTTACTATCCAAAAAAAAGTGTATACACTCAGGGCATGGTTAGGCTCTGAGATACCTGCCAGGCCATGCAAAGAAGGAAATGTGATAGGTGACAGGTTTTGCCATGTCCATCAAATGAAAACAAACCAGTCACAGTGGAGAAGAATAAGATTTCCTGGCACTGAGGCCAGAAAGAAACTTTTCTTGTGGATTCTCTTAAAGGAGACGCCATTTAACATGATGGACAATCATCTCAGCCACACTGTTTCAATAAAATCATGGGAATGAGTGTTGGAATGGCCCAGAATGGTAGCTGATGGCCAATACCTCAATTTATTCTATTAAGAGTATTTCCACAATAACACCCAAGCATGTGTTCCATGCACCCAAGTCTCTGATGATTTTGCTCAGGTCAACATTTTGGAATATTTGGAACAGCGTCCTTAAATTGGCCTCTATGTGGCCTATGAACCCCTAACACAGCATGCACAATTTTGAGTGCGTGTTTACATGCCCACAACTTTTCTGCCAAAGGTTCAGAACCACTAAATTTGATAAACGGCTAGACTCACTCTATCTCCAGATTATTTCTTACCCATCAAACTTTGGATCTGTATCATTTGGCCAGGAGTTGGGGCTATACTATTTGATGAGTACTGTACATGGAATCAGAGATTTGATGCTGCAAGTTAAGGTGGTCAATTGAACTGGGCTGGAGTTTATGTCTTCCAATGAGAGTTGAGCCATCCAGTGGGCATGCATGCTTGACCTGAAGACCAGTGCTGGCACATGGAACAAATAAATGAAAAGGGCAACACCCACTTAAAGGTGACAAGCGCCAGAACCACCGAGTAGCTGTCCAGCCCATTGACCATGCAGTGCTGTGGACTCAGTCAACACCTGACACGGAGCAGGAGCCAGCAGGGGAGGGGAGGGATATGGAGGCACAGAAGGGAAACTCCTCTCCATCCAGGCTGCCTTTAATCAGGTTGATTAATGAGTCAGTAAATAAACTCTGATCAAAAGATGTACTAAGCCCTGAAGAACTCTTAACGCTCTTTCTCTTTATTTATTTACTTGTTTTTGGATTAATTTTTTTTTTTTCTGAGTGGAGATGAAAAAGGAGCCATTATCCAAATGAAGCTGGGGAAGGTGATTAGATGTTATTTACAGAAAGGGCAAGGGGCAGATGAAATCACCCGCTGGACCCTGGGTGTGCTTAGCAAGGCATTATTTTGTTATCTGTGTCACTGTTTTTATAGTTGCGGAGGGCTGTCTCCAGTGTGGTGATCAGGGATTCCCTGTTTCAGTAATCGCCGATTACAGGAACTTGAAAATTCAGTCATTTCCAATACAGCAACACTCAGGGGGCCTGTATCTCATGGAAACTACAGATTTGTCAATCAGTCAATCAACAGATATTGATTGTCTACTCTGAGCAAGGACGGTTCACGAGGAGTAGCAGATGGCAAGTACAGCCCAGCCTCCATGAAGCTTTCAGTGTGGTGGGCAGTGCTTCCCTACATTTAATGTGCCCTGGATTGTCTGGGAGCCTTGGCAAAATGCAGATGCTGATTCAGGAGGTCTGAGACGGAGCCTGAGATTCTGCATTGCTAACAAGCTGGACCCAGGACCCCACTTTGGGTAGCCGGGTGGGAGATGGCAGACTGGCCTGAATGAGGAGCTGGGAGGTGTGCGTTTCAATGGGGCTCTGTCACTAACCTGCTGTGTGACCTTGGCCAAATCACTTTGCCCCGAACCTCAATCTTATTTTAAAAATTGCACTACACAACTCCTCCAAGGGCACCACAGACACGGACTACAGGTGAATGGTGCCCTCCGGAGTTGTGCAGCATTCAACCTGCCCAAACGTATGCAGAGTTCCTGGGTGGGTTGGCTTAGACAATGGTCCCCAACTCTGGCACATTATAGTCATCTGGTGGGTTTTTAAAAATACCAACACCTGAGCCCTCCACCTCGGCGATCTGATATAATTGTCTCAGGCTGTGGCCTGGCATTGGCATTGTTCTGTAAAGCTCCCCAGGAGATCATGAGACCATCCTTCAAGCACGAGGTCCTGTGATTCTTTCTGTGACTTCAGACAGCACTCACAGAACCCTGGGTTAACTCCAGAAGACCAGAGAAAAGAAAGCTTGTGCAGAACGAGGAGCCCAGGGACGACTCCCGGAGGAAGCGAGTAGCTTTAAAAGGAGAGGTCAGGAGGGAGAAGCCATTCCAGGTTGAGTCGTGTGAACAAAGTGCAGAAAGGAAACCAAGTCACAGATGCCTCTCTTCATGGAACACACTTCTACCTGGGCTGGTGCTGGGCATAGACCTGAGAACTACTGTCTACCGGGAGAGACTACCTACCAACCAACCAGTCATGTCCATGAATGTATCATTTTGCACAATGGGGAGGGCTTGGAAGGAAAAGCAAAGGGCATTGTAAGAGAGGCCCTGATTTGCAGTGCAGGGTTTGAGAACAGGCAGCACATTTGAGAAATGAGGAGTGAAGAGGGCACCTCTTTCTGTCCTGGGTGATTTACGTCCAAGGCCTATGGAATCCTCATGACCCAGCTCAGTTGTGTCCTGAGAATACAGGACTAGGGTTGGGGAGGGAGGGGTGGGTGAGGGTCTTCAGAGAGGTCCTGGGCTTGTAGCCAGCTGGGCCTGCTCTGTGTCCCTTCTGAGGGATGGGCCACCTCCAGGACCCCATGATCACTGAGAACTGGCAGTCTGAGTTTGGTCCTCATTGGTCTTGGAATAGATGGTCCAGTGGGCGTGCAGCCTTGGTCTTCAGGACACAGCATTGGAACCTGAGCACATAGGGGGCGCTATGTATTCACGAGCCTCCTCTAAGTCCCAAATGCATTCCTCCTTTACCTTTCCTTGTCCGTCTAGCTTTTCACTCAAAGCTGTCTGTTTCTATCTTCATTGTCCCTCTTTTAAACCTCAGCTTGGAGACTGTGGCCCATGAGTCCTAGGAGAGCATTCTGGGGTCTGGGGATGGTGCACTCTCCCTCCTGCCCCTGGCTCAGGTTCCACTCCACCCAAACCCAGCTCAGCTCTCTATGAGCATTTTAACTACAGTGGTTCCTGCCGGCTTCCGAGCAAAGGTGGCCTCTCAAATCCATCCATGGGGTGTGATTGATAGCCCTGCTGAGGCAGGAAACAAAGAAGCCCTCCCTGGTTTTTGTATTAATGCTGGGTTATCTCCCACTGTATTGATTTTTTTGTTTGGTTTTGAAATTTCTCTTCTCTGTTTCTGAGCCATTTCTATAAAAATGAAAGAGCAGGTGAGGGATGATGGCGCCCAGGCTGACAACCTTTGCTGACTTGCAGTATTCACTGCTGTTTTCCATTAGGTCTTTCTGAGCCTGTCAACTGCCTCTTCTAGGCAGAAATATATTTAAAACGTGGTATGAAAAGGTCCCCGCATGTCAATAGTAAAGGCCTGTCACCAAGTTTAGTCACTGGATTTAATCTTTCCATCCTTAGCGCGTGGGTCTCCTTCAAAGTGGCATCAAAAGATTAGAATGGACCTGGCCTCCATCTCTCGGCTCTGCTCTTCCCCTCTTCAAAGAGCCCGTCTTCTGCACAGCTGGTCTCAGGCACTCAGCCTTCCTTTCTTTACTCCGTTTTCCCCTCAAACATGTTCCATTCCCACCTCCGCTCTCCTCACCGTGTCCTGCTCTCAGAACCACCATCAACATTGGATGTGAATGACTTAGAACAGCTTAGAGGGGATCCTCACCCATGGGATTTTGTCTTTAGTGGAACTTAAATGAAGGCTTGAGGATGTGGAATTTTATCCATCCAGCTGAGAGAGGAAGGCTGGGAAGGCAGCATTCCTGAAATCTGGGTGTTACCCAGATTGGCATATTGGGCCAATGCAAGTAGCGTGGCTACATCTAACAACATCTAACAACCCAGGACCATTCATTCAGTCAATCAGTCAACATGTACTTGAGTGGAATTAAGGGCCCATTTGCTTAAAATGTTATGCTGCAATTCTACTTTCTCAGGGTCTATATCTCTTTCTCTATTCATTTTTCATTCCATAAATATATGCAGACACAGTGCAAACCCGGGACCAGGGGCTGGGGCTGGAAAGAGAATCAGTCCCTTTCTGAATGGAGCTGTCCAGGCCAAAGACTTGGGAATCACCCTTGCCCTTCTTCCTTTCCAGCACCAGCACATCCATTTATGTCATCCTGTCTCCTTGCTGCTGGCCTTGACCCTCTGGCCTAAAGCTCCTAGAACAGTACTCATCATATACAGTAGGCCCACAATACATGCTGGTCCAACACCATCCCCACTGTACCCCTAAGTGTGATTTAACACGTAGGTAAGATCCCTCTCTTGCTCCAAAGTCTTCAATGACTCCCCATTTCCTACAGAATAAAATCAAAATGGCTTTGAGTGGCACACAGCCCTCTTCATGATTTGGTCCCTGTCAATCTGTCCAACCTCATCTTCTGCAATCTACCCCTGCATTAGGTGTTAGTTTTCTTCAGAGAAACCGAACCAATAGGATACGTATACACACAGAGAAAGAGAAAGAGAGAGGAGAGAGAGAGAGAGAAGGAGGGATTATAAAGACTTGGTTCATGTGATTATGGAAACAAGTGAGTCCAAAATTCGCAGAGTGGGCTGGTAGTCTGGAGGCCTAGGAGAGCTGATGATACATATGAAGTCCAAAGGCAGTCACTGAAGAATTCCCTCTTGCTTGGGGAGGCTGGTCTTTTTGTTCTATTCAGGCCTTCAACTGATTGGATAAGGTCCACTCACAATAGGGAGGACACTCTGTTTTACCCAAAGGTTACTAATTTAAATGTTAATCGCATCAAAAAACATCCTCCAGTTGATACATAAAATTAACCATCATACCCCCTTTGCCCTCTATGCTCTGGGAATACTGCACCTCTTTTTAGCTTCCAAACATGGCACTCTATCCTGCCTTTGGGTCTTTTTTTTTTTTTTAATTTATTTATTTTTATTTATTTTTGGCTGCATTGGGCCTTGGTTGCTGCGCATGGGCTTTCTCTAGTTGCGGCGAGCGGGAGCTACTCTTCTTTGTGGTGCGTGGGCTTCTCATTGCAGTGGCTTCTCTTGTTGTGGAGCACGGGCTCTAGGTGCGCGGGCTTCAGTAGTTGCGGCTCACGGGCTCAGTAGCTGTGGCTTGCAGGCTCTAGAACACAGGCTTAGTAGTTGTGGTGCGTGGGCTTAGTTGCTCCGCGGCATGTGGGATCTTCCCAGACCAGGGCTCAAACCCGTGTCCCCTGCATTGGCAGGAGGATTTTTAACCACTGCGCTACCAGGGAAGTCCTGCCTTTGGGTCTTTGCATGTGCTTTTCCCTCTGCCTGGCTCTGCCTCTCCCATTCTTGTCCACTCAGCAGACAACCTTCTTACCAATCCAGGCTCAGCTGAGAAGCTCTCTCTCTCTCTCTTTTTTTGACCCCTTCCCTGACCCTCACAGATAAACTTGGTGCTTTTGTGTCACTGTTTTGTACTTAGCTTTGTGATATCATTTATCATGCCATAAATGCTGGTTAGCATATCTTCCTCCTCACTGGGGAAGTGGAGCTTATCTTTTCATTTTTTCTAACTCAGGCCCTATGGTGGGTTTTGGGGGAAGTTTTCTTGGTTAGTAGGGCCTTAACCAATCTTACAATCATCTTAGCACCTCATTTTATTCATTTATAAAGTGACAGATTGGACTAGTAGGATAGTGACCACTAATTGCTTACCTTGATAGCCATTCTCCCCTTATTTCATCATCATAGAGCCTTTAGCTGAGCCCATGGTCACCTAGAAGTAAAACTACATTTCCCAGCAGCCTGTGCAGCTAGGTATGGCCATGTGATTAAATCATGGCCAATGGGATGTGAGTGGAGGGTCCTCAGTATCCTTCTTCTCTGTCACTTCCTCCACCCAGCTGCCTGGAATCAAACACCACCATCTTAGACTGTGAACAGAGGCCTGGAAGCTGTCTGCAAACAGATGACTATGGACGTCCCCATCAGCACTGTGCCACCTACATCTGACTTTTGGTCAGAGAGAAGAACACCCTCATCCTCTTTAAGCCACCGTTTTTTGGAGTCTTTGTTACCCGCAGTTGAGCCCAATCCTAAAAATATATCTTGCGAAGTGCCTTTCAAACTCTTCAAGGGAACTCAGGAGCCACCATGAGCAAAAGGGTCCAAGGATGCTGGGCTTAGCCCTCCTTACTCCCTCCCGTCCTGACCCAAGGGCATCTCTTCCACTTTTGTGCATTTAACATGTTGGCTTAGAACTTGTTTGAAGATGGAAGAACTAGAAGCTCTCGAAGTCCCATCCAGTTCTGACATTCTAAGACTCTCTCCATATAGACAACTGCATAAAAAGGGGAACAATTCCATGAAGAGGAGCAGGATTTCTCCATTATGTATCCATGCACAAACATGGACATAATGGCCATAGCCTTTTCCAGATGATGGATGCAGGCACTGTGGTGGGTGCTGGGAAGATCTCTGTCTCCTTTGTCTACATCTGGGGACTGCCTGGGCAGTGTCCTCACCAGCTCCCGCCCACCCTGTCTTACCCATCCCAGAGCTGGGCAGGGCACTGAGGCGATGCTAACTGCATCTGCTGAATGAGCACTGGAATGAATGAGCACACGCTGACCCTCTCACACCGAGTTTTGCACACTAAATTCTCTCACTGGCTATCTTGAAAGAGCTGTGGGTTTGTTTCTTGGCAGCCTTGTTGTGTGGCCTCTTTTCTTCCTGGCCTTACCCCACGAGTCTTGTGGTGGTCTGGAGGTTCTGCCCAGCACCAAGCCCATTGCAGAGACCACTGGACACCCAAGCCTACAGTAGCCGTGCTTGTGTGGTGCATGTGTGCACGTCACACAGCTTATCATGCTCTCTCCTGCCCAGGCTGGCGTCTCTCTGCCCAGAAATTCACCCAAGAAGCCCAGAAGGGTGAGTGTTGTGGAAGGTGATAAATGTAGAGTATGAGGCATTTGGGAAGCTGCAGCCATCAACAGCTGAAGTGGGTGGTGGCAGAACTGAATGGTCTCTTCCGGGCTTTCTGTGGAGCTACCCTAACTCCTCAATGGCCATGGCTTTCATCCAGGACTATTATTAGTCCTGTTTTACAGATGGGAAAACAGAGGCACAGAGAGGTTAAGTAGGTTGCCCCTAGTCCCCCCTCCTGAAAATGACTAGCCAGCCCCAGTTCTTATTTATCTGCTGATCCTGTGGGTGTAGAAGTGCTTTGCAAACTGTAGGACACAATCTGTGCAGAAGGCACCGCTGCTGTTACTGCTCGTCTCCCAGAGAGAGACGGTGGCAGTCGGCCCCTCTCCCTGTGAGCTGATACTTCGTCTTCCGGGGTCCCGGGTGTGTGTGTATGTGTGTGTGAGAGGGCAGGTGTACATGAGCGTGTGTGCACGCACGCCTGTGTGAGGCTGCCTGGCCACTGCTATCTCCAGCCTTAGCTGCAGCTGCCGTTTCTATTTTTTAATTTATTTTTTATTTTTAACATCTTTATTGCAGTATGATTGCTTTACAATGGTGTGTTAGTTTCTGCTTTATAACGAAGTGAATCAGCTATACATAAACATATATCCCCATATCTCTTCCCTCTTGTGTCTCCCTCCCACCCTCCCTATCCCAGGCAGCTGCCGTTTCTGATGAAGAAAAACCCGCACTTTGCCCCCATCACACAGTCCATCATTTTTCCAGCGGGGTGCCTGTCACCAGCACTCAGGAGCGTGTGTCACCCGGGCCTGAAGGATGGCTTGGCCAGCCCAGGGGCTCTGACAGGGGTGGGGACTGTGACCTGGAGCAGGAGTAGGTGGGGCAGGGCAGTCTCTGCCCAGTTGCTCCAGTGATGTCGGGGGTGGCCCCAGGAGACATGCCCTGGCCACTACTCCCGCCCTGGGGCTCTGTGTCCTGCCTGTCAGGTCAGTATGAGGGAGGCAGGCCGATTCCACAGGGGTAAGGAGTCAGACCACGTTTGCCCTGACCTGGGGTCAGTCTTCATTCGTCACTTTCTCTGACACTTTTTTGCTGCAGCCTCTCTCTTTCAGTGGAGCGGGAGGAGGAGCTGAGGGGGGTGAAGAAGGGCAGCTTCCAGTACCTTCTGGGTCTGAGGGGTCAGTGAAATGGAGATGAGGTCCAGGTTGGGGACTAAGGAGCAGGGCCAGTCATCAGCAAATTACCAGAGAGGCAGCACCTGGGGCCTGGAGCCAGCGCTGGGTGTCCCAGTAACTGGGAAACTTCACCTCTCTCTGCCTCGGTTTCCTCGTCTGTGACAGGTGTTGTGAGGGTCAATGGCAGAACAGGGCTTGGCCTTAGGAAGGATTCAGTAAGAGGTGGCTGCTGTCACCGTCTTTATCTGCTTGAGGTCCTACTCTGAGCCGCCA
Source organism: Eubalaena glacialis (assembly GCF_028564815.1). NCBI lineage: Eukaryota > Metazoa > Chordata > Mammalia > Artiodactyla > Balaenidae > Eubalaena > Eubalaena glacialis. The sequence continues at coordinate 27,435,247 of NC_083730.1, read as the reverse complement.
TGGGACTTGGAGCAAGGTGGTCTCACCTCTGTAGGTCTCAGCCTAATCACCAGGCTGAATAAGCAACCTAACCCCACTGGGACATTACTGTGTAAGGGGACAGTGATTCCTTCCCATTAGTCCAGCAGCAGGGATGGTCCTACCTAAAGAGCAGGTAGGAGGTGAGGGGACATTGGTTACTGATGACCTGGAAAGGCCCTTCCAACTCCCACATGATGGGGGTTTGCTTTAGAACACCCATCCTTTTTCATGGTCATTCAAATTCAGCCCCATCTGAGACCTGTCCTCTAGGATTTTGCTTATAGCCGGTTGGGAAATGGGGAACCAAGCTGAAGAGGTAATGCCCCCAGGGCTAGCCTTGCTTTGGACACGGTGTTTTCAATGCTTGTGAATGGCGGCATCTCAGGCACTGCTGCAGGCAGGCCTGGGCAGTTGTGATTTTCAAGGGAAGAACCTGCTCAGTGCCTCTCAAATCATACCTCAGAGGCAGCCACTCTGGAGGAGTCATCCTGCATGTGGCTGTTTTTTAAAAAATTTAAATCTTAGATATGAGATTTTAATATGCCAGGTAGTTCAGTTTCCTCTAAACCCTGTTCTGTGTTAAAACTTGGCCCCATTTACCTGTGCGTGTGCACGTGTATGCGTGTGACCCACCCCGGAGCTTGAGAGGCCTTTGGAGAATAAGCCGTTCATACCTGTCATTTTAGAGAGAAGGAAACTGAGGCCTGGCAAGGTAAGAGACTTCCCCGAAGCCACACAGCCAGTTAAAGGCAGGTCCACTTACGCCTGTGAGTCTCACATTCTTTCTAGGGTACCAAGTTCCTCATTTCATAAGTGAGAAAACAGCAGCCCAGAGAGGTACAGTGACTCACCTAAGGCCACACAGACAGAGCATTATCCACCTTCCCTGCCCATGATTCCCTGAAGACCCCAGTTTTCCCTAAGGGGTGACACTGTCTACTGATTGACAGTGAAGGATCCTGGGTAAAAATTTCCCATTAGCCGGGGAACCAGACCCTGTGTTCCATCGGCCTCTGATGGCTGTGCTCATTTATTTCCTCTGACGTCACTCAGCTTGCCCCATGAGTCCCCCAGGGCAGACTTTGCTGTGGCCCTTTGCCCTCTTCCCTGGTGAAACCCACCCAGCTTCCCCAGCCTGCCCAGCCCACAGTACACACCCAGCCTCCAGCCTCTGACTCAACTTCTCAGCTACAACCCAGGCCAGGCTCTGCTCGTGGGCCACAGGTCATGGGTTGGATACATTCATAGTGGGTTATTTTATTTAATTCTCCAATGACCCTAAAAAGGAATTACTACTATTATTTTTAATTTGCAATTGTAAAAATCAAGATATAAAGAGTTTAAAGTAACCTGCCCAATATCATGCTGTGAATGGGTATTAGGTAGTAAAAGAAGGATTCTTGCTGGGAGGTTGGGAGCCCAGCCCAAGACAGCACTGCAGCTCATTTGGCAGCCATCTCATCCTGAGGCCTTGCAGACCCTCTGACAGCACTGCTCTCCCTTCTTGTGACCTCCTGGAGCATTGATGCCCAAATCCACTTGGATCTGATTAGACACTCTGGTTGCCCTGCTAGTTTCTTACACGGACCAAGGACAGAGCCCATATTTGTCCTTGTTGTAAGCTGGTCCTCATCACGGAATTCAAGAATCAGAAGGGGCCTTTAAATCAATCTACTCCAAACACCTCCATCTTTTCTTTTTATAAATAACTTTCACTATATTTTTCTTCAAACGTGTTAATGCACATTAGAGGCACCTTAGAAAACATAGGCAAGCAAAAGCAAAACCAAAACAAAACAACTCTTATCCCCCCTCCTTCAGAGATAATTATAGTGAATATTTTGGTCTGTATTCTCTCCACCTTTTAAAATAATGAAATATTTCATGTGAAATAACGAAAGGATAGGGAATAATATAGTGGACATTCATCTGTCCACTACTGAGGTGTGCCAAATATTTTATTTACTATTTTAAAAAATTAATTAAATGTTACCTTATCCCTGATGCCTCCTTTGTTGCAAACCCCCTCCCCACTGCCATTCCTTTTTCTACCTCCCGGAGGTAACTCCTATCTTGAACTTGATGAGCATCTTTCCTGCCCAGTTTTTATACTTTTCTACGTTCTTCATCCATAGCAATGTAGTATTGCTTTGTGCTAAACTTCATACCAATGCCATCATCCAGGACCTATAACTCTGTAACTTACTGCTTTTCCTCAACATTACATTTTTGAGATTCAGCCAGGTTGCTACATGTAGACCTAGTGAGTTAGTTTTAAGAGCTGTATAGGATTCATTGTATGATTATACTACTATGTTTTACTATAGCAGTAATATACTATAGTACTATATAGTATATATTTTGTTGTTGTTGTTGTTGTTTGGTTGCATTGGGTCTTTGTTGCTGCGTGCAGGCTTTCTCTAGTTGCAGCGAGCGGGGGCTACTCTCTGTTGCAGTGCGCGGGCTTCTCATTGTGGTGGCTTCTCCTGTTGCGGAGTACCAGCTCTAGTGCATGTGGGCTTCAGTAGTTGTGGTGTGAGGGCTCAGTAGTTGTGGCTCACGGGCTCTAGAGCGCAGGCTCAGTAGTTGTGGTGCACGGGCTTAGTTGCTCTGCAGCATGTGGGATCTTCCCCAACCAGGGATCGAACCCATGTCCCCTGCACTGGCAGGCGGAGTCTTAACCACTGTGCCACCAGGGAAGTCCCTACTATATAGTATATTATACTATGTTACCATACTGTATCCTATGGTACAGTACTATGTTACTATACTGTATTTTTTGAATCTACTAATCCCAGTCATTTAAGTTATTTCCAGCATTTGATTATAATAAGGAATAGTGCAAGGAATATACCTGTACATGTCTCCTTGTATCTAGCAGAGGGAATTGCTGAGTCACAGGGTATGGGCAGCTTCAACTTTACTGGTTGTTGCCAAATTGTCCTCCAAAGTACCTGTACCAATTTACATTCCTATCTGCAGCATGTAAGAGTCTCCATCATGACATATCTTTGACAAAACTAGGTATTATCAGATTTTTCAATCTGATGGGTGTAAAATTGTATCTCATTGTCATTTTATTTATTTCTCTGATTTTTAGTGAGATCAAACATCTCACAAATTTATCAGTCATTCTCCTCTTTTGTGAATTACATGTCATTACTTTGGTCATCTTTCTCCTGGGTTGTCTGTCTTTTTCTAATAGATCTGCAAATGTTCTTTAATTATTCTGACTACTCATATCTTTCATCATGACGGTTGTAGATATCTTCCTCCAGGTTGTAGCTTCATTTTTCACTTTGATTAGTATATGTGTTTGTTTTAAGTTAGTCTCATTTGTCAGATATTTCCTTTATGGCTTTTGCTTTTCACATTTTGTTAAGGAAATCTTTCCTAAACTGATGCTGTTGAGATATACTTATACAGTTTTTTTCAAAATGTTTTAGTGTTTTGCTGTTTTACATTTAGGTCATTAATCCACATGGAAATTATTTTTCTATGTGACATAAAACTGAAATTTTATTTTATTTTCTTCCATATAAGTAGCAATTATCCCAGTATTGTTTCAGTTCTTTGATGTTACATATGACAAAACTGAAGTCCAAAGAGGTGGAGTGACTTGTCCAAGGTCACGTAATGACTTGTGGCGGTGGGATAATGACAGAGAATATTTTCTTAACACCTATCTTGGCACGCCAGCATGACCATCCTACTGTGCTGTATTAATTCTGCCGTGCACTGTTTCCTACTGTTCTCATACAGAAATGTACACATCTGATGATAAGTTTCTCAAAAGCAGGGATTCTTTCCTTTCCTCCTATCACCTTTATGCACTTAACACAAAGTTGAGTATCTGGTAGGCGTGTAGAAAGACCATGCCGAATAAATAAATCATGGAATTCAACAGATTGATTCTAGAATAATCAGTTCTTTAAAACTCAGCCCTTTGCTTCGTCTCATATATGTTTCTATATTTTGACATATCCATTCATTCAATAAATATTTACTGGGCACTTACTATGTGCCAGGCACTGTGATGCTGGAGATTAAAAGAGGAGTAACATATGTTCTCTATTCTCAGGGAAGTGTGGTGGGAGAGGCTGAAAAGTTAAGCAACAGTTGCAAGACGGTCCTATTTAAACACTCTACAATGGGAAATGGGAGAGGAGTAAAATCAGGACGTCTTCCTGGAAGAGGAGCCATTTGTGCTGAGTTTTTATGGATGGGGAGGAGTGGTCCATTTGGCAAGGGTGGAGAAGGGTGCAGTATTCCAAAGTGACATCACGGGCAAAGGCGGAGATTTAAAGTATCTGGCTGCAATTCACTGTAGCTTGAGAATAAAATAACTAGGTGGCTGAATAACATTTGTTCATTTTCAAGAATTCAAGGCCCTGCTTCTTAGGTGATTCTAGCCTAACTCAGTTTTGATCACAGCCTAACACAGCACCCCAAATACTGACTGCCTTGTCACAGATTAAACCAACTGGCTTTAGGGACCCTACTTTGTAATTTTCTCTTGTCTAAAGTTGGCTTCAATTTTTTGTTAAGGAGTGTGGTTTTCACGTTGTTTCATGACTGTAAATTGAAGTTCCCATTCTTGCCATCATTTCTGTTGCCAATGTTGTTATTATGGGCCTTTTACATTCAGCCGGAATAACATATGACACCAGCCTGGAGTGACAGTGCACCTGACAAAAGCAGAAAGCCCAGCTCATATTATTTACAAAAGAATTATCCTCCGGAGGTGATTTTTAATTTTGGGGTTTGCTGCAAAATGAAAACCTGACCAAGACTACTTTGCAACCCAAATGCTTGTCTTACCAATCAATTATCACAAGACTTACTAGGTACTGTAGCAAAGCTTTCTAGGCTCTCTAATGGGTTAAGTCCAAGTTACCTCTGTTATGGAAGAAGCTGGGGGCAACTGAGCAGTGTAATTTGCTGATGAGGGGCAGGGAAGATAGGGAAAAAGGTTCTCATATCCAGAAAAAGAAAAGCACAAAATGTGGGTGGGGCAGGCCTAAATTAAAGCCAGCCAAGTCAGCTGGGCAGCAAGAAGGCAGCATTTGTAAGGGATTAATAATTCAGCCCCAGGCATAAGATTAGGGTTTCTTCACAGCAGAAGCAAACTTGCATAAAGGTTAATTGGTTTCTATGGGGTACTGGTTAAGTGGCATTCGCTATTTTGGTGTTTTGGGGGACTTGAGGGAAAAAGAGAAGAGATAGAGACAGAAGCAGAATTGAAAGTGGAGATCCAGGGAGGCCTTTTCTCAGCATCAGAGTTTCATGAAATTGTTCTCCTGGCCCCAGCAGATGAGGGGGTGAGGATGAGGATGGAGGGAGGTTAGGGCTCAGAGCCTCGATGGGCTTGAAAAATGAATTTCTGTGTCGCCTCCAACATAAGCCTTGCACGTGCTATTTAAACTTGACATGTCGTAAATCCAATAGCAGCAAACAAGATGGCACTGGCTTGCTGTCCACTTTTATTTGTGTGGATGCAGGAAATGATGCTGGCATGTAAAAGTGACAGGCACTGCAAACTGCTCAGTCTAAGGGACTAAAGGACTTGAGGGCTGGGCCTGGGGACCCTAAGAAGCAGGGTTGGGGGCCACTGTGTGATTGGGGGCATCCAGTTTCCTCTGTCCAAATGACATCTGCATGACTTGGGCTTAGGGTCAGGGCATCTCCTGAGCTCCCAGAATAACCCTTACTTCAGGGGGATTCACGTGTGTGTTTCTGAGCTGTAATAAAACTTTCCAGTTTACATTTAGTATAATCAACCATTTCCCTTACTAGGCTGGAACTCCTTGAGAACAGCACCATGTTCATATTTTTATCCTCAGCATGAGACCTTGGTGTTCATCTTGGTCATGTTTGTTAAATGGATGAAATGGACTGAGGAGGTAGGTCTTTGCCTGCACCAGCACATTCCATGGGGCACATGTCTTTGGTCTGGACCGGATCAAGCAGCCATTTAAGTTCAGTGATGACTTGATTGTTTGAAAAGCTCTAAAAGATTTTCCTGTGTCCACATGTCTCATTCACGACCTCCTTGATTTCTTGAACCTCCACCATTAGTCCAACACCCCATGCATATCAAAAGTCTCTATTTCATTGGTTCCCCCCCCCCTTTTTTTTACAACAATTCACAGAAACATCTTGTTTTGGAATCTAAGGACTGTCAATCTGCTCTAGGTTTGGTAATAGGCCTGAGGTTTTATTTTTAGTATTAGCAGCATTCTTCTAAGGAAGAGTCCCGCTCTGAAGAAAAGTTCTTAAATTTTCTTTTTCCTTTTCCCTTCCTCTCCAGTACAATCAGAGGGTGCACCAAAAAGTCACTTGTCAGTTAAGTGCCTCATTCCAAAGTCCACTTTGCTGGTCTCAAGAGTGTCAGTTATATACTCTCACTCTTGAAAACATGCTTTCTTCAGGACTACATTGCAACACTTTTAGAGCAAGTGCTTATTAAAACCAGCACTCCTTAAAGCAAGAAGATAAAGAGACAGGAAGGGCCCAGGAAAGATTCTCAGTGCATTTTCCTGCTTCAGGGTTGGACTTTATTAAATCATCTAAGGGCCTCAAGATAACCTGAGAAGATTCTTCAGTCTTTTGGGGTTCTGTCTTCCTCGGCTTCAGAGCCCTGTTGGTCTGAGTGTTCATCTGATTTTCTAACTACATTTTCCAGCTGAAAATTCAGCCCAAAGGCTTTCTCTGTACATTCAAATAGCTTGTTTCCCTTCCTCCCATGGTGTGTCTGATGAAGGGGCTGGAGAAAACAGTGATTGTGATAGTGACTTGGTTATGGGGGAAATGGGAGATATAGCTGCATCTTAATGGGGCCACATGGAGAGATGCCCGGATTTGAGTGTCCTAGGCCTTGTTTCATCCTCCTCATAGTATCCCAGAAGACTCCTTTGCCTTGCTCCTCTCCCTCAGCGCAGAAATGTCAAAAGCTAGCAGAGCTCTGAGCACTTGGACTGGCATTCAAGACTTGAGTGAGAGGAGGAAGTAAAATGGAGTGCGGGCCTAAACCAAAGCTTTCTGAAATGAAAGGCATTACTCTTCTCTTCCTATCATGCTATGACTGAAAGAGCCAGGTAGACCTTGGTTTGAATCCCAGCTCTGACATAATAATCATGCGATCTTTTTGTAGATTATAAAACCTCTAACACTTGGTTTCTTCATCTATGAAATGGGAATAACAACATCTGATTTACAGAGTGTGATGAGATGATGTATAAAGCATTATGAGAGGTGGTGAATCCTTGTTCTTTACTCACCAGCTTTGAGGATTTGGGAAAATCACTTACCCTCTGCATGTTAGTTTTCTCTTCTGAAACATGGGTTAAAAATAGAGCCTACCTCATCTGATTATCAACAGGTAGGATGGTGGCTTAGGGTGTGGCCTCTGAAACTAAACTACCTGGATCTGAATCTCAGTTCTGTCATTTCCTACCTGTGTGACCTTGGGCAATTCACTCAACCTCTCTGTGCCTTCATTCCAACATCTTTAAAATGGGAATCATGATAGTACCAAACTGTAGGGCTGCTGTGAGGATTAAATGAATTAATATACATAAAGCACTTAAAGCCTGGCCTGGTATCTTAAAAGTGCTATGTAAGTGTTAGAAATTATCATTGAGAAAATTAAGTGAGATGATACATGAAAAGTTGCTAGAATGGTGTCTGGTACATGCTAAACATTCAATAACTATTTGCTAAGGTACCTGGACCAAAGTGTGGGTCTTCAATAACTGTTACTTCTCTTTCTTCCCATCCTAGCTGTATGGAATGGGGAGCCCCTCTCCTGTCACTTAGCCAGCATGTACAGAGCACCTGGTCAGGTATGCAGGTAGAGAGATGCTCTTTTGGTTAAAAAACAGGTAAGGAGCAAAGCAAAAATCCTGCCCTAAGCATTCTTATTTTTGGTCAATACGCTGCAAGGAAGCAAAAGGAAATGGAGGGCTAAATTAAAGCAGCATTTATAAATACATTAATAATGATGAATAAATGATTCATCAAAGTTGCCTGCCAAAGTAAATTATTCCAAGATACACGGAGACCCGTTGGAATGATTGTAAACTAGTTAATAGATGATATTGCAACTTGCGAGGAAGCACTTCAAAGAAGCAGCTCAAGCAATTATTTATGCGTTCATACATCCTAGCATAATTTAAGAAAAAGGAAAATTTACTTAGCTCTTAATAAAATATTCATACTACTTTAGTGTGAAAAGTTACCAAAATTATTTAGTGACATTGATTCATAAGGCTCTATGTTACTCTTGGTATTCTTTCTTATTTAAACCACGTGGCAAAATTAACTAAGCCAGCATGGCCTTCAATTTAAACAGTTGCCTTTTCTGGAAAAGGCTCAGCATCTCAGGAAAACTTGCAGGGGGCTGGGGTAGGGGTTGGGGGATTGGAGGAGGCCCTGGGGGCTACACTGAAGTGTAGAGCATGAGGGATCAGATGGTGGGCCTGGATGTCCTTGGGAAACTCTATGGATCTAGGGATGGTCAGAGTCCAAAGGAACTTCATACATATTCTGGTCCAACCCCCAGATGAGGAACTGAAGGCTGGAGAGGCCAAAGGACTAACTGAAGGCCCCGCAGCTAAAGAGCAGCGGAGTCAGACCTACTATGTCGCGCTGAAGTCTTTGTCTGGTGTCTCCCTCCACAAGGTACCCTGCAGTGGGCCAACAGGGATCCATCCCATATACTGGAAAAGAGGTATTAAATGCTTATTGTGTGTGTGGCACTGAGTTAAAATGGGCCAACTGGGGATTAGGCTCAGATCCATGAAACAGAAAACCCAAGTAAGGGGAACTAAAATGAAATAGTGGTTATAAACAGGAAGTCTGGCACCGGTGGTTGGTTGTGTGAGTGACAGCCAAGGTCTCTACTATTCCTTTGGCCTTTCCCTCATGACTGCAACATGGCTGCAGCTGCAGCCATCACCTGTGTTCTCAGCAGGAGGAAGGACAAAGGTAGAAGAAAGGGGGCAAGACCTATATTAGGCAAGCAATCATCTCCTAGAACTCCCCATGGAGCTTCCACTTATACATCATTGGGCAGAAGTGTATTCTCCAGCAATCCTTGGCTGCAGGGAAACTGGGAGATGTAGTTTATTTAGCTAGGCTTAATGAACCCCCAACAAAATGGGAATTCTCTTAGAAAGGAAGGAGAGAGTAGATATTAGGTTGGCAATGACAGTCTTTTCCATGCCTGAATTATTTTACTTATTTCTCACAACAACCCTATGGGATAGATACTATTCTTATTTACATTTTACAGACGAGAAAAGTGAGTCTTACAGGTTAAGTAATGGGCCCAAGAAACAGAGCTGGGGCTTAAACCTAGGACTGTATGGCATCAAAGGCCTTGCTCTGAACCACTGTGCTACCTACCTTACCTCCCTGGTATCTTTCCTGCTCTGATCTGACAACCGCTTCCTACAATCTCTCCATGAGGGGGTGGGTGGGAGACATTCCAAAGCAGGAAGGAGAACTGAGGCAAAGGCAGCCCTCTCTGGCCCCCAGCACAGTGGTTTGCACAGAGAGGAGGTAAGGGCAGGATCAGATATGGAATTTCATTCAGAGATGCATGTCACAGGCACCTGGCAGCCAACACCAGCCTTGAGCAAAAGGGAAGTCAGCGTTTTTGGTCTGCAGCTCCCACAGCCTCTGCCCCTGTCTGGGTCCATTTCCCCCTTGGTGGAGCCCCGCCCTCCTTTCAGCTGCCCACTGCCCTGTGCGCTGTCTCCTTATTCAAGAAAACACCCTCTACCAGTGAGCTTGCATCTCAGACTGGCTTTGTAGAGAATCAGAGAGGCTGGCTGAGACCGTGTCATTCACTCCTACCCCCTCATTTTACAGAGAGGGAAACTGAGGCCAGAGAGGAGAAGCGTATCCCCCGATTTTACACAGAGATCAGTGGCAGACTGGGAAGGGAGCCCAGGCCTGCTGACTCCTGGTCTAATATGTGCGTACATGTTTGCGTGCATATATGTACACTGCGTATGCATGCACACGCGTGTGTGTGCATGTGGGTGTGCACGGGTATTGCTGTTTGCATTTTAAGTCTTATTTCACACAGTGTAATTAAGGCCTTTCTCTCCTGCTAAGGTATAGAGATTTGGGGTAATACCTGGGGGCAAATTGGTGGCAGAGAAATAGTCCTGAAATCTTAGCCCATGGGTAGATGCCCCTTTACCTAATCAGAGATTGGGGCTGAACTTGTCTGTTGAAAATTAGGGAAAAGGAGACAGGCAGACAGGCAGACCAACAGCCCAAGAGAGGAGGAAGGCGAGATCTGGAGCAAGTGAAGCCAGGGCAGCCTGCTGGGGGAACCTGTCGACGGGAGGTGCAGGAAATCCATGTGCAGAGCTGCCTGCCCCTGTGTAATCGTTAAGTCCTGGAGGCGGGGACAAGCGCCCAGGGCCACTTAGCTTTGCCTTGGCTGCAGTGGATCAGGATGAGCTCAGATCTGCAGATGCCGAGACCAACATGGCTGCTCTCCCAGGGGCCTGGCCTTGCTGTTGATGGGATGCAGGTTGCCTTGGTGAAGGGCAGACCAAGGATTCTGCCCTGAGGATTTTCTTGGGGGTTTTATAAATCAGCCAGCAAGACAGCCACTTTCATGCTGAGGTGTCATATTCAAGGCCGGACCCAAGATCGATTGCTGGCTGACTTTGATTCCCTGTCACGGAGCCTGGGCCAGTCCTGCCCCAAACTGGGACACTGGCAAGGCTTGGTTTTTGATGCTTTCCACTCAACCCTTCTTTCTCTTTTGTGGCCTCACTCCTGATCCCCATACAACCTTTTCCATATTAAGGGGTTCACCTATGACTCTTTTATCCTGGGTACTCTAACAAAAGAGATCTCTTCCCTCTCAAAAAGAACATCCTGCAATTTGGTTGTGCTGCTAAAAGGGGGCAGTAGTCCCATTGACCAGTAGCTATGAATGGTGATGTGAGGGGTGGAAATTAACAGTCACAGAATGTTTTGTTTGGCACTATATTTTTTAAAAAATCTAGAATTTGTCACCACCACTTTAACATTAGGAGACATAAAAATTCTGATTTGGGGCTTCCTTTGAAATATCAGGACATTTGGCAATGTTCCCTCAGGCCTACAGCCAGCTGGGGCTGAGTAAATGTTGCCTTCTTTGGGCAGGGCTGGCAGCCTCTTGTCACCACTGTCCTCATCTGGTGGGCAGTCTCTGGTTTCCATTACCTATCTGCTTCCCAAAGTCTCTGTTTTCAGCTTTAGGCCTACTCTAGAGTTAAACGTTAATTAAAAACACTAAAACCACTGAACTTAGGTGGCAATAAACAAACTCAATATTTAAATACGATGCCTTAGGATCAACTTTTAGATTTTAGACAAAATCTAGGGGACCTTTTTAATTAAAAGTCATAAACTTGAACCAATTTCAATTTCCAGAATATATCACACTTTCTCTTACCTCGAGGATGACCAACCATACCGGATTGCCTGGAACTAAGGGGTTTCCTGGAATGCAGAACTTTCAGTGCCCAAACCAGAAAAATTCTGGGCAAATCAGGACAAATTGTGTGCTCTACTAACCTCTGGGCCACTCTCTCTGCCTGGAACTCCTCCTCCTTGTCGGGGTCAGTGCCCTCTCTCCCTTAGGTCACAGCTTAGTCAGGTCTATCCTGACTTCCCCCCAACCCGAGCCTGAACCAGCGTTCCCCCTAGCCCTGCACTCCCCACCTGTGCTAGTTTACCTGTGCTTGCCTATTTCCCCGCTAGACCCAGGGCTCCCTGGGTGCTGGCCCACGGCTCTCCTGTTCAGGGTTGTGTCCTGCACAGAGCACACAGTAAGTGCCGAATGCTGAATATGGACTAATTCCTTAATGTCACACATGGGGCAGGCACAGCATCTAACTTGGCTCTGTATCCCTCATGGGCCTGGCACATGGTAGGTGCCCAATAAGATGTTTGTTGAATTGCATTGAACTGGGGCAAGGATTTGGATAGACAGATATCTCTTCTGGTAAAAGAAAAGGGTGAAGGAAAGTAATGATCTCCCATGACAGTCTCTTTCAGATTATTTTGACTATGACCCACAGAGAAAAATGCATTTTACATCTGGACCTAGTATACCCCCACCACCCTCCCTCCCTCCCACACACATGTGAAACAGAAGTGTTATACTGTGGTTCTTACTACACAGCAGATGCACTCTGATCTATTCTGTCTATCCTATCCTATCCTATCCTATCCTATCCTGTCCTATCCTATCCTATCCTATCCTATCCTATCCTATCCTATCCTATCCCACTGTTCCATTCTGTTTCATTTAAAAGCACGCTGGTAATAACCTCTCAAACTGATCTCGTCATCATCGCTAGTGGGTCACACCCCGTAGTTTGAAAAACTGCCCAGAGTATAACTACTTGTCCACATTCTTAGCAGACATTGGACCTCAGATTTCAGGTCTTTTCCAGGCATAAGATGAAGTGGAACTAGTCAAGCTCTAACCACCTGCCACGTCTAGTCTTGATAATCCAGTCAACACTCATCACTGCTGACAACTCGAGGTGATAACCAGGTGCAGCATCTCCCGTGACACTCAGCATCATTACCATTTACAACACGTTGTTTGTTGTCTATTACAATGTATTGTTGTTCTCTTTTGCTTCCTAGATGGTCCTCATTTTCCTAAGTAGATTGTAAGCCCCTTGTGGGCAGGTACCACACCCTATGTATGTTTTTTATGTTCCTCTTTTAACGATAAAGAAATGCTAAAAGGTAAAGAAAAAAAAAGGCTTGTGTGGCTTAGAAGTGTCTCACACCAAAGTGGGTTTTCTAGTGAGGGACTGACAACTTTGTATGTTAAAATGTTTTATTCCCCCATTATTCCTGGTTGCCTCTGGTCAGTAAAGGTCTTACTCGTCCATTCTCCATCCCCATGAGGACAAGAATTGCTCCAAGTTGGATCAGACTCCGATTACATTAAGAGAGATGAAAGTAAAACAAAGAACAGGCCTCTTCCTTGAGTGACTTATCTGAGGAACTTAATTATGGAGGACATCATTGTAGGTCTTTAAGATAAGACAGGGGCTCTGATTTTCAAGACATAGAATGATGTGAGTGGCCCCTTTAGATCCTGCTCTACCCTGAGACCTGGGGGCTTTTTGAGAGGACGCTGAGAGCAAGTGGGAGTGGCCAGTGGAAGAGCGGGGAACTCACCCTGGACCAGCTCTGACTCCTGCTCACTCTGGCATGGCCACAGTGAATGACTGGGATGGATTCCCGTTCCCACAGTTCCATTCACACACCAGACTTCCCAATCTGAGGGCCTTGAACGGGTTACGGGATGCTGAGCTATTGATCCCCTCAGCCCTCTAGGTGGCCAAGATCCCCAGATTGGGTACCTCTGGCCTCTAGGAAACCACCCCCCTTTACCTACTGTGCTTCAAGTACAGTCTCATGTTCTGTGGGCCTTGACTTGAAAAGGCGGGGAGGCTGTGCCTTATACTACACTCATGTGACCCCAAACATAATGCAGCAAAGTGTGTCCAGAGACCTGGGCTCCAGTCCTGGCCCTGCCTCCCACTGAGCAAGAAGAGTGTCTCAGCCCATCGTCGTATTTCTTCTCCATATTATGCAAATGGCCTCCAGAATTCCATGCAAATTACCGATGCTGGTGACGAGAATATATATTTAGCGTTTGTTCAGTATGTACCATTCTACGTCGAGTTGAATTTCTGTCAGTCAGTACTCAGCAAGCATTTGGGGAGACTCTTTCTCTGACCCTCCTGCCTTTGGTGCTTGCCCTCATGGAGCCCCTACTCTAGCTCTTTCTAGCCTTATGTCAAGAAGTAGAAGATCTGCATTCACCCCTACTGCCCCTCCACTGTGAGCTGATCCCTGAAGTGGGGTAATCGTGCCACCTTGTTGTGTGAGGGGGTGGAATCTCCTGACCTCAAGTTCAATGCTAAGAGCACACGTTCCGTGACATTCTGACTTTCATAGTCATCCCCACCCCCACCATACACAGGCAGATTAAGAGTGGCAGGATAGATTGGGAGATTGGGATTGACATCTATACACTAATATGTATAAGATAGATAACTAATAAGCACTGCTGTATGAAAAATAAATAAATAAAATAAAATTTAAAACCCCCCCCCAAAAAAGAGAAATGGGCCGAGACACTTTACTGAGGAGACTGCGTGTGAGTGCATCACCATGTCATCACCTGGGTGCTGTCTTTTTGATATCTGGTTGTGTTCTTGACTCCTCTTCTGTCATCTCAACTCCCCCCAGACCTGTAGTCTGCTCTGTGTCACTGCCCAAATACCTCCTTTCCAAATAGGGCCAAGGGACATCCCCTTGATGAGAAAGGAAGCATTTGTTTCCATCATCTGTTACTCCAGCAAAGAAGCAGTTGTAAGCCTCTCTCTGGGGAGAACTTGGCTGTGGAATCTTTTATTGAACAAGGCACCTTTCACGTGGAGAAACGGCGGCAAGATAAAATGACACGTTGCTAATGATGTAGTTTATAGACTGCCATCTGTCTCCGGAAAGGTCAGAGAAAAATGGCAACTTGGTTGCAGGCGATTGGGCGGCGGCAGTGGTTGGGGGGGGACAAATGGGTCTCATCGGAACATGACAAGGAGCCTCGGTGACATCATATAAATGCCCTAATTGGGAAGTGGTCAATCGAGCGGGCCTGACTTCTGAATTTGATGTGTCAATAAACAAGCTCAAGGTGAGATGCTGGATCAATACCGCAGGACAAGAACCATCCGGCAAATTTACTGCAAAGTAATTGGGTGCAAAATGACTCAACTCAACCTTCACACTGCCAAAAAGCAAACAAACGGTCCACCCTCTGGCGACTGTTTGTACGTGTCAGCGGCTGCTCAGGGCGTTCGCTGCCTGCTAATGGGGCCGGGGACAGGGAGCCCCAAAGGGTGAGAACACCACACACACTATGAGGATGCTGACGCCAGCAGGAGCCAACTCACAGGTGGGGAGCAGAGCCCAGATGTTTCCACCAGGATTATATAGTCTCTACTCTAATATGATAATAATTATAATTATTATTATGTATCCATTTTTTACTCTGATTAGATTGCAAAATATATGAGACACAGAGGAAATCTTCCTATCTATATGTTTACATCTGTATCTCTACCTCTATCTCTATCTACTCTTGGTGCTAGCTTGTTCCCTCCATCTCTGGGTATAGGGAAAGGGAATAAAGATTCTCAGTTGCATTAACTTCAGGGTATGCTGGCCAGGATGCAGGTGGTAGGAGGGCACATCATGCCCTGAGCCAGTGGTGGTCCTCCTGCTGTACTGTTTAGGCATGCAGACCTCTGAACAGACTGGGTGAGAGTGCCTTGAAACTGGCTCATACCAGCTCATGAGAGCTGACTGTTAAATATTCAGGGATTTTGTGAGCTGGTTGTTTAAACACTGGTAGCTTGAAATCGACCAGGGTGGGAACATTAACGTTGGCGGACATCAGCAAACGCTGTATGTCAGGTGCCTAGAGTCATATACTAGCATACCACTGGGAAGAGGGTAGGTCCTGGAGGACTGGGATCCAGCCAAAGAAGGGTGAGTCCAGGGCTTGGCTGCATTGTCCAAGGTTGGACTCATTGCTGGGTAATTACACTTTGGTCTGGGAGGTCTTAGGCAAGACAGAGAGGCAGCGGAGAACAGAGGAGAGTTCATAGCTAAGGACGAAATATCATCCACATTTTACTTTATTTTTTATTTTTTTGGCTGTGTTGGGTCTTCGTTGCGTTGCGCGGGCTTCTCATTGTGGTGGCTTCTCTTGTTGTGGAGCGCAGGCTCTAAGGCGCATGGGCTTCAGTAGCTGTTGTGCACGGGCTCAGTAGTTGTGGCTCGTGGGCTCTAGATTGCAGGCTCAGTAGTTGTGGTGCACGGGCTTAGTTGCTCCGCAGCATGTGGGATCTTCCCCGACCAGGGATCGAACCCGTGTCTCCTGCATTGGCAGGCGGATTCTTAACCACTGTGCCACCAGGAAAGTCCCACCAACCACATTTTGATCACCTTTTTTGCATGGCCCAATTTAGGGAAGACGGATTGGGATAGTAAAAGGAGCACTGGACGGGCATCAGCAGGCCAGTCTTCTAGACCCAGATTTGTCCTTCACTAAGTAACCAGAATAAGACAAGTTCAGAGCCGATAATCAGCTGGTGTGTCTCATAGGGTCCTGTAGATTTTAATATATTAAAATACTTCTGTGTTGGCTGTTGTCTTAGTCTGTTCGGGCTGCTATAACAAAACACCACAGACTGGGTAGCTTATAAACAATAGAAATTTATTTCTCACAGTTCTGGAGACTGGGAAGTCCAAGATCAAGGTGCCAGCATGGTCAAATGAGAGGCCTCTTCCTGATTCATAGCTGGCAACTTTTTGCTGTGTCCTCACACAGTGCAAGAGGTGAGGGATGTCTCTGGAGCCTCTTTTATAAGGGCACTAATCCCATTCATGAGGGCTCCACTCTCATAATCACCCCAAAGGCCTCACTTCCTGATACCATCACCTTAGGCATTAGGCTTTCCACAGGTGAGTGTGAGGGGACACAAACCTTCAGACCATAACAGCTGCCCAAATCCCTGGAGTGCCATGTCCACAGCTCTGGTCCCTCTCCCACCTGAGACCTCTTTATTCCCCCGTCTCCTCACAACCCAACAACCAAGGGGTTAACCCCTGGCCTCAGGGACCCTGTCCTGTGTTAGGTCAGCTTTGGTCCTGATGGATCAGTGCCCTGCCCTGTGTACAGCATAGGGCAGGAGGATTCGAAGAGTCAAAGGATGTCATCTACCCATTGAGCTCTACCGGGTGCCCCTCCCTGGGGTAGAAAGTGCAAGGCGCCATATTACCACCATCAAACCACGTGGGGGGGAGGGTGGGCTGCTGGCTGAGGTGAGCAGAGTCTCCAGGGTGTGAGGAGACAAGAAACCTGAGCTCCCTGGAGAGGAGCAGGTGGGCCAGTGCCTTGGCTCCTCAGGGATGCCACGTAGCCTGAGGCAAGGCACTGGACACTCTGGGCCTCAGTTGTCCCATCTGTGAAATGAGGTTACTGAGGACTGCATGAGCTAATAACAGAAGGTGCACACAACAGTATCTGGCTCTTATGTGGTGAGCTTTTGAGTCAGCTAGCTCTTGCACTTCATTCGATACTTCTATTATTTCATGTTAAGGCTCACAGCAGCTGTGGTAAGAATAAGTTTTCTCATCAATATCCCCATTTTTATGATATGGAGGCTGAAGCTGAGAGGTCTAATGACTAGACTGTGGTCTCATGGCCCATCACTGCTAAAGCCATCTGAACCCCAGCTGCCCCCTCTGTGTCCAGAATGTTCTCCACCATTCTGCTCATCTGCAGGTGCCCAGGTGGTGGCAACAGAGGATGCGGGCCTGCCCAGAGAAGGAGGGCAGGGGGACTAGAGGAGGTGACCTGAGACCAGAGGTGCAGTGAGAGGGCTGCAGGAGAATTCATGGGCTGACGTAGCCTGCGGGGGGGCGGGGCGGGGGGGACGTTGGAGGTGGAGTTGAGAGGGTAGCAAGGTAAGGAGAGCTAACGTCACTTTTCCAACTTGAACCTAGCTCACGAGCATACATATATCCCTAAAGGGGCAGGCAATTTAATTCTGCTGACTCAAGGTAATCTCTCCTGGGTCTGAGTGTTGTCACTTTGGGGTAAAAAGTAGTAAATTCACAATTTTCCCCTTTCTCCTTCTCCCTTCCCTTTCCCTGAGGGTCATTTTAGTCTGGAGGGAGTGGTGGCAGTATGTAAGTGCGTGCGGGCGTGCCTTGTAGTGTGTCCTGGCACTGCGAAAGGGCCTTCCGGTCTGGACATGTCCTCTGGCCTGTCCTTTCTGGAGTGTGGTGTGTCTCACCTCATCTTTGGATGTCAGTCTTTACCCCCGTAGCATCTGCTGCAAGGACTATGGGCCCCCGTGTCCTGTGGTCGCAGGCCCAGGCAGGCCACGCTGTGTCTCCCTCATCACTCTGGTCCCCTGGCCCTCCCCCAGCCTTCCCCACCCGTTTGGCGGGAGCCCCAGCACAGTGCGGTGCCCTCAGGCCCTCACAGCCCGGATGCTCCCTCCAACCTTGGCCACTTGGACACACAGGTGCCAGGCGAAGCTCACACCAGGCTTAAAGTCTCCTGCCCCACCCTCCAGAGGCCAGGAAGCTTGGCCTTCTGTGGCCTCTATCATTCAGACTGTCCCACGTTTGGTGCCTATTTGGGCGCTGGGCTCCCCCTCAGAGGCCTCAGCGGTGACCTCTAAGCCATTGTCATGCTCTCTTTTTCCTCCCCGTGCTTGCTGCTCAGCCTTTCACCTGTGGTGAGACCTGCCCTCAGCAGCTTCTTCCATGCTGTTTCCTGTGTGACCTTCGGGGACTGAGTCCTCCAGCCCCTTGGAGAGTTAGGAGCCAAGGTCAGGCTTGTGGCCTAAAAAAAGTCATGTCTTTGTCAATCTTCCAATTCCTTAAAATAAAATATTTTCAAGGCTAGTATTCTTTCAGTGAGTTAAAAAAATTCATTCAGCAACCCCACTGACTTCTTTATTCTAAGCTGGTCCTATTTCCCTGATTTCTAGACTGGAGAAACTCAGAGCAAAAGAGACAAACGAGGAAAAGCAAAAGCCAGTTATTATTTAAAAATATTATCCCTTTGTTGAGTAAATTGCTTAGCACAGCTCCTGGCATTTATATTTGATAAGAGCTCAGTAAGTTTTAGTTATTATTATTATTATATCATTATATGTTGTTGAACTTATAGTATATAAGAATAAAATAGAAGGTAAGAGACAATTACAATCATGCAGTCTGGGCAAGTGCAGGGAGCCAGGGAGCTGGCAGAAAATTTGGTAGTGTTGGAAAAGGCTTCTGGCAAGAAGTAATATGTAAATGGAAATCGAAGCTTCTCTGGCCTCACCTCTTATCACTTCCTGCCCACCCCCCATTCTTCATTTCAGCCTTGCTCAACTCTGCAACCCCAGATTCACTGGGGATCCCTCCTGCTCCCTGCCTTTTGCATGCTAGGAATACTCCCTTCCCTACCTCCTTCCCTCCCCGTGGCTTCAGTCTCCATCTTGACTGCAACCTCATGAGGGACCCTGAGCCAGAACCACCCGGCCAAGCAGGTCCCAGATTCCAGATCCACAGAAACCAGGAGAGGATAAGTGCTTGTTGTTTTAAACCACTGATTTAAACCACTGTATCAGCAGTAGATAGCTGATACATCTCCATATTCTCCCTTGACTAGGATACTCATTACCATTCTATCACAATTTTTCAGTTGGCTTCAGTCACCAAAAGGCAGGAAGGCAAGGGTGCGGCTGGGCCTCAAGGACTGCGAGGGCTGCTTCTCCAAGCTCCAGGGCTCCACTTTGCCTTTCCGTGCAGGTTGGCTTGTTTATCTGACAGCCTTCCTTCTCCAGTCGACCAAAACACAGCTGCCTGCAGCTCCTGAAATCACGCCTCACAGGCCCTCCAGAGAGCAGCCTTTGCCCCCAGTTCCACACTGAAAGTCTCATGAAGGTCTCTGCCGCCCCGGGGTTACATGCCTCCCCCTGCCCCATTCAGCCTCACCCTGGGCAGGGGGCCTGTGGATGGAGCGTGAGGTTAGAGGCGGGTGTGGGAGCAGCTCTCATGAGAAGGGGGAGGAGGGTGGGCTGAGAGAGCAAAGGTTGTCCCTATATCAGGGACACAAGGACCTCAGAGAGCGCGGACTCCAAACTCCAGAAAGTGAGGTAACTTGTCCTACGTCACACAGCAACTCAGTGGAAGACCTGGGCTGAAGGGTGACTTCCTGCCTCCTTCTTGACTCTATGTTTCCCATCCTTGGCACTCTTGCCTGTGGGGCTGGGTAGTTCTTTGCTGTGGGGCATCCTGCACACTGTAGGATGTTTGGTCCAAAACTGCTTTTGACCAGCAATGTGTGTCTTCTGCCTGGAATGAGATGCTAAATCTTTCCAGCTTCAGTGTCTTCACCTGGCAGTAACAAGAGCTGCCAACCTGCTTCGGGAAGGAGGTCAAAACAATCAAATAGAAGGTTTAAGAATACTAGCCACGAGAGTCATCTGCAAAGCCAAAAGTATGATAGAAGTGTAAGGCATTGTTTTACGACAACTCTTGTTTCCACTTTCTGTCTGAGAAAGCAGCTGGCAATGTGTGTGTGAGAGTGAGTGTTGAGTGTGTGTGTCAGAGTTGTGTGAGAGAGTGTGTATCTGAGTGTGTGTGTATAACCACCTCTCCCAGAGGAATAAGAAACCCTTTTGCCAAATTGACAGCCAGTGAAACACTGTGCACCAGGTAGCGGCAGACATCTGGGAGGGTGGGGACAGCTCCAGCCGCCTCTAGTTAATCCCCAGTATGGCAATCTGTGGCCTAAGAATCAATCTTCACGGAGGCAGAGCCTCGAGTCTGCTGGGAATCAAGGTCAGCCACCTGGCGGCTTCTCCTCCACCAGGACCCCCAGCACATCTGCTCCACTGGCCTCTGATGTCCTCAACCCCAAACTGAGGTCACCGTGTCAAGAAAACCAACCAACCAGCCAGCTGACCAACAGGGCCCTTATGGTGTAGAGCACAATGTAGAACGAGGTTCTCAACCAGGGGCGTTTATGTCCACTCCTCCCACAGGGACATGTGGCCAAGCCTGCAGACATAGCTGACATCCCCATCCTTTCTCCAGCTCACACGGCAGGGCCAGGTCAGTCCCGGGCCTCCCTCGCCAGGGTTGTATGTAGATGCAGACCCTGCGATGGGCCATCCTGTGGCCTCTCTGGGCAGGGATGTCAGGTCAAATGGAGACTGGCACCTGTGTCGAGGGCCAGGCTAGGCCCCCAGGAGGAGGCAAGTAGGAGACCTTCCAAGAACTGACCATCAGAGATGGGGAGAACTTGAGCTCCACCCCAAAACCCTCCATAGGGTAGAGCCCATCCCTGAGTGGTACTCTGCAGGCACTGGTCTGCGGCCTGGTAGCCAGGGACCGCTTCCTGGAGGACTTGGTGTTTGGAAGACCATGTGATGATGGCACATAGACCAGATGCCAGCCTTTGAGTGCCCCCACCTTGACCCAGCTCCACGGTCCTCCCTGTAGGCCCTCCGGGCAACCTTACCTGCTCTAGCTTGATGGAGGTGTGAGAAAGGCTGGCGGATTTCAAGGACGTTTACTGAAAACCTAAGGAAAGGAACGAGCATCAGAGACACAAGCTGTTTTCATCAGGTCAAGTTCAAGGGCTTGGGATGGGGCAGAAAAAGACTGAGCTGAGGCCAAGTTCATGAAGAATGGAAGGAACTCTGGAGAAGTGGCTCACCTCACAGCCACCCCCCACCCAACCCCAGCCCTGCATAGAGGGGAGGGATGGCGGGGGAGAGGCTGGGGCTTTGTCACTGACGACATTCTCTTCCTTTTCCAACATAACCCATGATTAAGATAGTGCTTTTCATGTGAAATCTCTTGCTTCAACCAGGAGGTCCTGGATTTCTGATTTGCGTCTTTGATCTTCATCAGTGTCATCACATATTTACCTCACATTCTGTTGAAGGGAATTTAATAATAACAAGGAATGTGTCCAGCCTGGAGGAGGGACTCACAGGAAAGAAAAGCTGTGGCTCCTACTTTAACGAATGGACAAGACTGATACACAAGAGGCAATTTAAAGACTCTGTGATCAAGAGTTAAATAAAATATATTGAAGTCATTTATCAGTGAAGGGGAATTTGTGTGCTTTATTTGGGATTAAGTCAGTGTTATGATGTTATCTATCCTGGAAGGCTTCCTGGGGGAGGCAAGGGAGAAGGTATTCATTCCAGTTGAGGAAACCTATTGTAAGGGAAGGCAAATCCTGTCACAGTGCAGGGGTGGTTACTGGACAGCCCTCCTCGTGTGGCTGGCTAGACTTTCCCCAGCATGCCCTCTTGCTAGCAGCACCTTTCCGGGCTCTGTAGGAGGTGGCTGGAGGGCTGATTTGCCATGGAAGCTTTCCCCAGGACCATTACCCGCAACTACATTCCTTTAAGACAGACAACCTTCCAGCAATTTCATTTCTGCTCAAGTTTGTGTTTTCACACAAGGCTGAGTTTCCATCCACCTTCAAGTGTCCTTCCCCTTTCCCATTTCACGCTCCTGTCCCTAAATAATGTTTGCATTTTCTGTTTATAGGACTGTCTTGATTGTGGCTGGTCCAGCTGACCTAGTTTCCTCAGTTGTTTATTCCAGAAATGGTGCTGCCTGATTTTCTCAGCACCATCTACCATTCAGCCATTTATTCCACATGTGGTTAGGGACCTCCTGCTGCTTAGAGAATGCAAAAAAATAAAAGTGTGAAATACAGTCCCAGGCCCCTGGCGGCTTAGAGTCTAGACGGGGCATCAAGACAGGTAGCCACACTACAGTGATCTAGTGGGTCCTGCAGGGTCTTCTGAGTAGCTAGTGTGGCACTGCCCCAGGGTGTACATTACCTCTGCTCAGACACGGGCCAGAGCTCAGGGCTGGGCAAATCCTGGAAAGCCTCCGGAGGAAGCAGGAACTCGGTGAGTTGTAATATTTTCCTACAGGAGTGAGATCTCTTGCTTCCAGTTGATAATTTCTTAATTCATCAAGGAGAAGAGGCAAGGGCCCAAGAAAGAACTCATTAGCTGGCTTGCCACCCACTTATGCCCCCAGCCTTGTTGCCAGAGACAGCTGGGGCTCCACCCTCTACCTGCCCAGCCCACCACTTCTCTCTGGGTCACATGTGTCCTCCTGGCTGTCCTCCCAGAGAAAACTCATACTCACCTCTCAACCT
This sequence comes from Eubalaena glacialis, assembly GCF_028564815.1. Taxonomy (NCBI): domain Eukaryota; kingdom Metazoa; phylum Chordata; class Mammalia; order Artiodactyla; family Balaenidae; genus Eubalaena; species Eubalaena glacialis. The sequence continues at coordinate 27,412,410 of NC_083730.1, read as the reverse complement.
TTGCTTATATAGTCCTTTTATGTGCAATAGCTTTCCCTTTTTCTCCATCATTGTAATAGACTTAAAAAAATTCACTTCCTTCCCACCCACCCCCACCCCCTCCACACACACATACTTCCTGCCCCATTGAAGCTGGGCTTGGCTGTGACTTGCTTTGACTTTATGGTAGACCAAGTGTATACCTCACCTCCTTGATGAAGGGCTTGGCCGTGTGACTTGCCTTGGTCAATGGGATATCAGCAGGTATGATGTTAACATGTCTTCTTGTGCTTCTCCGATGGTCATGAGAAACATGTCCCAACTGACCTGCGGTGCAAGGAGGATAAGAAACGAATGTGTGCACTTGGATCTGACCTGCAGCTTGGAGTCAGGCTCAGCCTGGGTCAGTGGCCTATAGTCACATGGGTGAATGAATGACTGCTGTTTTAAGCCACTGAGTTTGGGATGGTTTGTTATGCAACATTAACGTGGTAATAGGTGACTGATACAACCACCAATGCAGGAGTGCCTATTTTTCCGGCACTTTAGGATTCAGAGTTACTTCCTTCAGGAATTACTCCTGGATTGACTGTGCCTGCATCTCTGTGCATCTACTCTGTGCTCCTCTAGCTCTCACTGACTGCCTTTTTGTTACTCTTTGAGGGTATTCTCTTGCCATCTCCCATGTGGGCTCCATGCCTTGTAACTGTGTGTGAGCTTGAAGATGCTGGACTGGGGCTAATGTATCTCTTTCCTGTCACTGTGTCCCTTTAGGATCCAGGTACCTAGGAGTCACCCAGTGTCACCCAATGCCTGAAGAAGAGTGCATGGCAGCTCTGATATCCCTGAGTTCTTCATCAGGGATTGTCTTGGGCTCCAATGTCATAGTCTGTGTTTCCAGTCTGTCCAGGGGCATCCAGGGGACAGTTAGGAGTGCACCTGTGCACTTGGCCTGCTGACCTCACCCACCACCTGAGTTTCAGCAAAGCTATTTCCACCACTGGACTTGTTCCCAGGAAATGCCATGTAACTGGAGTTACCGGGCTCCACGCCCGTCTTTGTGGGTGTGGGGGGAACAGATGTTTCCTGGTTGATAAAGCTGTGGGCATCCTCTGAGGAGGCTGGTGTCCAAAACATACTCAACCATTTCATCGAAACAACTGTGAAGTTAGAGACAACTTCCCCTTTTGGCACGTCCCTGCCGTGGCCTCGCTTCTCCCTTTGCCTAGATTGTCTCCCTCCCTCCAGCACATGAGGCCAGAGGTCTCCTCCACCTGCCAGCCCTGTCCCAAGGCCACTTCCTCTGGGAAGCTTTCTTCTTGTCCTCAAGCAGAATCCATTTTTCACTCCTCAGTGTTCCCATAGCCCTTGATTTACTCATCTTTCTGGACACTTGAAATCGTCATATTCTAGATATTTGCACAAACACCCTTGATCTCTTCTAGACTGTGAGCTCCTTGGGGGGCTGGGAGGTCCCTTTGTATTTCCTGGTAAATGGAAATCTCTCAGGGACTGCTCATGGGACTGATTTGAATTGCTGTATCCCTCACTCTCCAGGCCCCTCATCCCCATGCACCCAGGCCTCCGTCCCCTCACCCCCTGGCCCCGTGTGGCCCCAGGCAGCCTGGGGTGGTTTTTCTCCATCTGGCCCTTTGCTTCTGAGCTTCTCTTTTTCATCCAGAGTCTGTCTCTGGGCCTTGCTAAATGATGGCCAGACTGCTGATAACACAGTTTCAGGTTCACAATAAGTACTTAGCACATCTCCTCATTGCTCTAACACAAGGGTAAAAGTTTCCAGTCCCAAATCACACTGACAGAGGAGAAACAGGGTGAAGAGAAGGGGTTAAGGGATATCACAAAGGGGCTTTGGCCATACCCCAAACTCAGCTTCAAACCCCTTGGCCTTTTAAAGACAGAGTAAATCCTCTGTACCAAAATAGCCTCAGGTGCCCCTAGTCAGAGCTCTGGAAATACATCCCTCCCAGGCAGGGGGGGGGGGGACACTGTGAACATGCCGTGGTGGGTGCCCAGCCCAGCATCCAGCCTTCCCCAGGCCCCTCCACCCAGGGCCAGGGAACGGGGGAGGAGGGAGAAGGAAGCAGGGGAGGGAAATGAGCCACCCTGCACTCCCTCCTGCCTGCTTTCCTCCGCAAATATTCACGTGCTCCCTGTCATGTGCTAAGCCCCATGGGTGTCGAATGGTGAATGTAGTGGAGAGAACCTTAGACAAGGCTATTGCATCGTTTACATTTCAGTTTTCACTGGGCTCAGCTGCACACAACAGAAAACCCAAGAGACTGTGGCAAACAAAGGGAGAGTTTTTTTCTCTCTTACTTGAAAGAAGTCCAGAGGTGGTGGTATCAGCTTGCTGTGATGGCTCTTCCTCACAGTCTTCAGGGACACCACACCTTTCTGATTTCTGGCCCACCATCTTCAGCTCATGACATATCCTCACGGTGGCCTCATGACAAATGGCCACCAGAGCTCTACCCAACAGCCGTACATTCTAGGCAGAAGGACAAGGAAGGGAAAAGTGCAAGAGTTCACCTTCTAGCGGACACAGTGGGTCAGGTTGATTTGAGTGAAGAGAAATGGCATTTAGAGGGGTTTCTGAAGAGATAAGGGGCAAAGATAGGAGTATGCAGGTAAGGGTGACATCTCGAGTGAGAAGATGAAAACTGGTGGAAGGCACTCCATAGAGACCTTGAAGATTTGAGGACAGCAGAAACCCAGTCCTTTGTTGCACAAAGATCGATATATATACTCAAGTTAGGACACTTGGTAGATGGTGCAAAGGGCTAAAAATACAGTTTCCCAGAGGTTGAGACAAATTCCTGGATGAGAGAACTACTGAGAGTTATTAAGGGATGCTGGTTGTCAAGGAGATAACCATTCCTTCCTCTGGAGCCCTCTGCCTCTGGGCAGAGGCAGCCTTCAGGCTGAGGATGCTCTTTCTGCTGGTGGTTTTGGCAGACGTCTAGATGGGCCACTGGCGGTACAGGGATGTGAGGGAGGGCTGCTGAGGAAGCCAGCTGTTTCTAGAGAAAGTTAGCTCTCCGGGGTTGACTTGGAATCATAAGATGTAAGGGCTGGAAGGTAGCTTAGAGACCTTTAGGGAATTCTTTCTTAAACAGATGAGGGAACTGTGTTGCCAAGGTCAAATATGTTGCCTCAGCTCACCCGACTAAAGTAGTGGTAGAACCAGGACAGAACACAGGCCACGAATTGTGTGAAAACATTTTGGAAAATGGTGGAGGGTTGACCAGGTGCCATGGGACATAAGGGAGTGGCCAAGAGGAAGGGGTGAGGTCAACTGACATGGGACACCCACTCCCTGGTCAGCATCATCCATAGGGCGGACTGTTTGTGTACCTTCCACTGCAGTTGAGGTCCGCCCCAGGCACCCGAGAAGGAGGATACCCCCTTGCTGGACATTTTAATATCTCTTTCTTCTGCCTTTTTCCTTTACTCTCCCTCCAGAGCACAGTTACCCCCCACCCGCCCCCTTCTGCCTCCATCATATTGAATCACCAGGGTGTGAAATATAATAAAGCATCGTACCGTTCAATCTGTCGACTATTCCTTAAAGGTGTACTCCAGGTAAATATCCCCTTGGCCTGTGAAAAATGAGCTTACCTACAACAAATGACTTTGATGAACCTCAGGAGTCGGCCCTCTATCATTCTTTTCCAATTGGCTTCCCCAGCCAAGCATGGTTTCCCTGGAGAAATTTGTCTTGCTGAAGGAAGAGTTTCTCTAATTCGCTTCCCTCCCACTGCCCCAGCTTCCCTGCCTAGGTGCCCCTTTGTCCGGCCACCCCGGTCAGAGATGTCTTTCTTCAGGAAGCCAGGGAACTCGTCACAGTCATCAAATGTTTCACCAAGTTGATCAAAATCAGAATCCAAATTAATCAGTCCTTCCAGGAGCACTTACTGGATGTGGCAGATGGGAAGTGGACTCAATCTGGATTTGTGAGACGGCTTTAACCCCTGCTTCACCACTTCCTAGTTCTGTCACCTTGAAAACTGTCTTCTGCACTCCAGTTTCCTCACCTAGGTCTTGGGGACAGATAACAATACCTCATCTTCCTCCTTCACAGCATTGTCTGAATATCAAACACATTTTTACATGTGAAAATGCTTTGAATAATGTATTGATAAATCACTATGCAAATAGAAGTCTTCCTATTGTTATTGCGGATCTACACTCCTTAGATGATGAAAGAAAAGTTTGTTCATTTACTCAACAACTATTTACTGAGTGCCCGCTATGTGCCAGGCATTGTGCGAGACACTGGGGGTCATTTAGGGAATAAAAGGGACAAAATTCCTGCTCTCGTGGAGTTTAATTGTATTTTCTTACAAACTAGTTGTGATGACAAAACCAACATGCATAGGAACCAACTCCAGGACAAAAGCCTGTACTATATATTGGTGAATTAAATAATGTATCTTAAAGTATACGTTTCCTTTATCTGAGTCCTCCTTCATATGCTATGATGTGTAATTTTATTTAATCTTCAAAACAACTATACAAGCAAAATACTTTTCCAGCAGACGAACCTGAGGCTAGGAGAGGGAAATAATTTGCCTGCAGTCACGAAGCAGAGCTGGGGCGGAGGCTGGGTCTCTCGGACTTCCCTGAGCAACTTCTCATCATGACTCTCAGCCGGGGGTCTGCCAGCTGAACTTGCTCTGTGAGGTCAGGGGTCGCTCTCGTGGCTGTGGTGGTGTCAGGAGAAACTTCAAAGAAGTTGCCTCTCACTTGCCTTTGAAGGAAAGACTTAGCATCAGCACGGTGGGCTGAAGAAGGCATTCTCGATAGTGTGGGAGCTATGCCGGTAGCAGGGGTAGATTAGCCTGGCTGCATGGAAGCCAAGATGGGAGAGTGAGGTTGGGCAGAGGCAGATTATACAGGGGCTCAAAGTGAAGTCTGGGGGGAACATTCCTGTGCCGACAGGGAGGGTGGAGGGCATCTTGCTGTTCAAATAAGAAGTGGACCATCTCCCTGCTCAATAGTTTTATTCCACAACTTTCTACAGAGAAAGCATAGTTAGCTGTCCCTAACTAGCTGAGTGAAGCTGGGTAATTAACATCCTTTCTCTGGGCCTCAGTTTCCCCATCTGTAAGAGGAAGAGGTTGAAAGAGAAGGATGCTGAATCTCCTTCTAGCTCTGAGATGACATGATTCTGTGGTTCCATAATGAACTCAAAAGCAGGTACATATGCATATCACAGCCATGTACCTGCCAGGGCTTTTTTCCTTCTCTGCTGTTGGCTGTTGTAATTTTAGATAAGTACCAATGCTTCTTTATTCTCAAATATAAAAACATCGAGAAGATTAAGCCACAGCCTGACTCATAACAATCTGGGCATCCAATTCCAGCTTTCTGATGAAGCCACCACTGTTATAAGAAAATGGGAAAGTTTAATATTTGAAAAAACAAACAAATAATTCCCCCTCTCCCCACCTTGAAGGAAGCTGAATGTTTTTGGTGACTTAGTATCTTTCTTCTCAGGTTCTTGATACATGGAGCTTTATTTGGGAACATCTGAGATTTCTGGAGACATGCTGTGGTTACAGCCCTCATTTGGGTCTAGTCTTTCCTTTTAGGGTCAGAATCAGGTGATAGATCTGTGGCCTCTGTAAGAGGTTGAGCCCCCAAGGACAAACCTTAAAAAGAACTCACATAGCTCAGATTAGTAATTACAGAACTAATTTGAGGCACTTTGATGGACCACTTGTGCGAAATGATGATTGAAGATGGTGATAATGATGATTCAACACATTTAGTGCTGACTATGTGCTAGGCAGGGTCCTAAGCACTTGACTTGCATTAATGCATTTAATGTTCCTCACAACCCATGAGGTGAGTCCTATTGTCATTGTTATTTTTCAGAGGACCAGAGAGGTTAAGAAACTTGCCTGAGGCCACACCGCTAGTCAGAGATGCAGTTGGAATCTGAATCTGGCTCAAGAGCACTGTTCTCCCGTGATGCTCCGCTGACAGGCAAGAACTCCGGCTGCTGCTGTCGGGAACCATTTTCCACCTTGCGTGTTCATTCACCCTCTGTGGCTCTTCCTTCATTCTTCAAGCAGAATTGCATCACACAACAAACTGAATGACTTACTCACTTGGGCATCTGACCAATAGACTTCCCATTCCACCATTGTTGGGCAACTTCCTGTGCCACGTGCTAGGGATGCAAGATGAAGACTGGCTTTTTCCCTGGGGATTTCACATGTCAGTGGGGGAGGAAAGAGGCTGCAGCCCAGAGTGCTGGGGGCACACTGGGCCCAGGCGGGGAGTGACATCCTTTGCAAGGCAGTGCAGGAAACGGGACTCCTCCAACCCTTCTTCCCTTCTCACCACCAGGTTTGCTCACCTGTGGATTCTCCAGCTTGTAGGGCCAAGTGCATTCTCTCTTGTTCTCCAGTGCCAACCCCACTACCCTCTTCCCTCTTGTCCCCCACGTACCTCTTCTTGGTGGCCTTACCTACTTCTCCTCACCCTTCTGTGGTCAGTGGCCATTGCCATACTGACTTGATGCTCCAATGCTCAGGACCAGGGTGGCTCTGGCTGGAGCCTCCTCTTAGCATCATTACATGGGTAAAACTGTAAACCAGGAAATTCGAGCTGATGTGGGTATATTAGTCAGGGTTCTCCAGAAAAACAGAACCAATAAGATGCACATATATACAGGAAGATTTAGCAGTAGGAACTGGCTCATGTGATTTGGGAGGCTGACACATCCCAAGATCTGCTGTTGACAACCTGGACACCCAGGAGAGAGCTCATGGTGTAGTTCCAGTCTGAGTCTGAAGGCCTGAGAACCAGGGGGGTGAAGGCTGTTGCTTGAACTCTGAACTGATGCTTCAATATTAATACAAAGGTCAGAAAAACCAAAACAAAACAACAAAAACCAATGTTCTAGCCCAAGCAGTCAGGCAGGAGGAATTCCTTCTTACTCAACATTTTTCTTCTATTCAGGTCTTCTATTGATTAGATGAGGCCCACCCATGCTGGGGAGGGCAATCTGCTTTCCTCAGTCTACAGATTCAAATGCTAATCTCATCCAAAGACCCCTTCCCAGATGCACCCAGAATAATGTTTGACCAAATGTCTGAGCATCTGGTCATCCAGGCAAGTTGACACAAAATTAGCCATCACAGGGGGTATCTGGTGTGTGGGAAGCAGTAGGTTGGATGGAGCCTTCAAGGGCTCTATGCCCCTTCTGTGGACTGGCTGATCCTCTGGAGGTGGTGGAGGCAGGAGAGCAGAGTGGTTAGGCATGGGCTCTGGAGTTGGGACGGCCTGGCTTTGTACCCAGTCTCTGCCACTTGTTCTATGTGTGATCTGGGACAAGTAACTTCTCTGTGTCTTAGTATCCTGATCGCAAAAATGAGATTTATAATTGTAATTACCTTTTAAGAAGACTATTATAAATATTAAAAGGGCTCAGGCATATAAAGCATCTAGAACAGTGCCCAATAAATGTGAACTACTATTATCCCAGGCTTCTGGACTGAGGGCTTGTGAGGATCTGGCTGACCTGATGAAGCACCTTCAGTCCAGGGCTGCCCCACCCTTTTGGGGTTGCTTGAACAATAGGCATTACTCGCTGTCACACATGTGGCTTTCATGGTGCAGCGGCAAGAAACTTCGGCAAGGGATTCAGTGGGCAAACTCCAGCTCTGCTACCTGTCCTGCCTGGAAACTGGAGAACTTCACGGCTCTCCCACATGCTCATAAAACTTTTGTTAGGAGCCTGCTGCATGCTGGGCTTGGGGTGGTGGTCTCCCAGATGGGAGAGGAGGTTGGATTTCTGGAATGAAATGTAACAAGCCACTATTGCCACAGATCTAAAGCTGCAGCTTCCAGTCTGGCAAATGTAGCTGATTCTCCCTCTGGTGGGCTCAGCTGCTTCTGAGTCATCTGTCTGGGAAGGAGAGTATTATTTATTGACCTGTAAACTCTCATCAGGAGTCACTTCCTAAGTGAGGCAGAGGACTGGGGCCAAATCCTGTCAAAGGAGAGTTGCTCAAAGGAGCTTATAGATGATCTATGCTGTCACCCCCATTTCACAGATAAAGAAACCGAGATCAAGATGGGGAAAGAGGAGTAAACAAATAATTGGTCACAATACTCCCAATGCCCCCCCGCCCACCAGATTGACATTATTACCTGTTTTCACGAATGAAGAGGAAGACCATACCACAGTTGGTGGCAGAGCTGGGGATCAGACAGGTCTCCTGACTCCTTTGTCCACTTTTCTTTCACTACACCATGGGAGCCACATGTGTAACACTACAGTAAAAAGAAAAGACTCAGAGCCTTCAGCTAAAGAGAGGACTCTCAGATGGTAACGCTGATTGGCCTAGAGGAGCAGTTGAGGGTTGGAGAACTATTTTAAACCCCGGAAGTCATCCTATTTTGGCCACCATCTCAATCTGTAAATAATGCTGACCTTGGGCCTTCTCCTCTCTTTCCTCTCTTTTTTCCCTCTGGCAGATACTGGCTGTTACCCTTCTGGAAGCTCTTCAGTTCCACCCTCTTCTCTGCTTGAAAAAGCTTCTCATATGGGAGCGATATAGATGACAGCGGAAGCTGTGGAGGTTGACAGGATCACTCAGGGAAAGTGGATTGAGCGAGAAGAGAAGGGACCTGCTTCAGAACCTTGGGGATGAACTTCCATTGAGAGGAGACAGACAAGGAGTTGGTAGATGAAGCTGAAAAGAGGTGGCCTGAGAGGTAGGTGAAGAACCAAAGGTTGTACAGGGGAGACCAAGGAGACCAAAGTCTGGAGAAGGGTCGGGGTGGGAGGTGGGGTTTGAGTCGTGATGGGGATGGAGGAGAGTGAAGGCTGAGGGAAGTCCCGGGGTTCAGGGATGCCACTGGCAATGCCAGTGAGAGGGGTTTTATGGGTGAGGGAGGCGGCACCCAAAAGATGGGTATTGAGATCTGACAGAAGCTGAGAAATTCCATGCAGTCTGACTCTGCAGAAGGGGAACGAGGCCCTAGGGAGGGGAGATCACAGATCCTAGAGAGCTTGGCGATGATTGATCTAGCGATGGTCTGGAAGGGATGGGATCAATAGTCCAGGTGGAGCAGTGCACCTTGGCAAAGTAAAAGAATACGTCTTCCTTCGAGACAGGAGGGAGGATGAAAGGATGGATGATAATGATGCAGAGAGTCTCTGAGACAGAGAAAAGAAAGTCAAGACAGTACATATTAGATGACCTTGATCTTCCTGGGAAAGTAGGCAGCAACCTACGTGAGGAAAGCTGGTCTTTCTCACCACTTCCTTTTTTTCCCTTCCCTGCCCAACCCCCTCCTCTGTTTCCACATGGAAGAAACAACCCAGGTTATATTTTCTCATCTAAGTTGGACATTTATTTGTAAATGAGGAATTAGGCTATTGTTAATAAGCAGACGAAGGGGAAATAAAAGATTGCCTGAGGAAGGATCCTGAGAGTTAAGGAAGAGTGTGGAAACAGGAAGGCATAGAGGAGGTAAGTACTGTTTTGATTTTATTTCAAAGACCACTAAGGGAGAATACAAATCTTGGTGGCATTACAGTTTAGTTGTACTGCTCCCAAGAAGGAAGGAAACAGAAATGGGGAGTCCTTGAGTTTGGGGTCTGGAGTTAGGGATGACTCTTGTGGTGGATGGATTGGAAAGCAGAATTTCTTTTTTAATTTAGCTTTTTTTTTTTTAAAAAACTAAATTAATGCATGTTATAACAGAAACTTAGTACAGAAATGTATGAAAAGGCCAAAAAAATCACTCCACCTCAGAAAATCATTATTACTATTTTGTATTTTTTCTTCTATTGTTTTCTCTATGCATTAAAAAATTGAAATCTCACCATATCATACTTTTACTGTATAATTGTACTGTAGGTATTTTCCATGTCACTAAAACTTCTATTAAACATACTTTTAAGAACATAGAGGGTGGGCAATTAAAATTATTGGTAGTTAATTTTGTTACATGGCTCATAAATGTAAACATGCTTTTTAAAGGCTGGAGGGTAGTCCTTCACATGGATTCACTGTATTTTTTTTAGCTCTTCCCCTCGTGCTGGACAGCAGGTTGTTTCCAGTTGTTTGCTTGGGTGTGAATACTCTGAAGAACATCTCCATGCACAAACCTTTGTTTGAAGTTTGACTATTTCTTCTTCTTTTTTTTTAAGTTTTTATTTTATTTTGTTTGAATTTTATTTATTTATTTTTTATACAGAAGGTTCTTATTAGCAACCTATTTTATACATAATAGCGTATATATGTCAATCCCAATCTCCCAATTCAGACTCTTAGAAGTAAAATAACTGATATGACGGCCATACCTATTTTAAGGATTGTTTCTAGAAGGTTTGCTTGTATCTGTTTACACTCTATCCACAGGGGCAGGTAGAGAGTGTAAATCTTGGGTGTGTCCAAACTCTGGGAGGTCTGGTTGGGAAGGATGGCGCAGGCATGCTGATCTGGACTCTGAACTGGGGGTCAGTTGAGAGGCTATTTGCTTGTTGCTCTGCTCTGGGTATGAGTGGCTGTCCATCGCGTGTTCTTGGCTCAAGGTTAGAGACCCATGGTGAGTCTTGCCCCAGATGGAAGCAAGGGCAGGGGTGCTGGGGCTGTTTCTGAAAGTTCTAGATGCAGGGGGAACCCAGAAGCAATCATTGCCCCTGCAAACGTTATCAGTATCATCTGATCTGCAGTCATAAACCTTTTGAAATCTAATGAATGTGACAAAGCCTCTCCCTGGGCCCACAAATGCACATGTGCACTTTCTTCCATTTCAAGGGATTCATTGATCCACAGAGGTCTCGGGTTGATGAACACCAGGTTAAGAACCTCTGCTTTGGAGACCATTAGCAGTTTTGGCTTTCTTTCCAGATAGTTTAGCACTTTGGGGACCCCTTTCTGTACTAGAAATTTCAAGCCACGTTCAAGATAACCGTAATGGTCTGAGTCCGCCCTTTTCAGACAAAGCTCCCACATTCATAGCTCCTTGATGTGTATCAGTGGAAGAAATTCATTCTAACTCTCAGCACTGGGGGTCAGGCAAGGTGTCTGGACCACTTGACAAGTTAGGGGAAAGTGCACGGGAGAGAAAACACACACACATCCACACATATATTTTCCCAGGTACACACGTACTCTTATATATATACACGTACACACACTCAGCCGCATACATCACTCTCTCATACCTATACACACATATTCTCAGACACACCTACGTGCACATACATACACATGTATATTCTCAGATACACACGTACTTTCATACACATACACATCACTCTCTCATACCTACACACATATACACACACTTTCACGTACACACAGCCACACATATATTCCCAGATACACACGTACTTTCCATTAGAACTAGTCCTCCAAGCCCTCTGGCTCAGCCCTGGGACTTCTGTTTCCTCCTTCACTTGGTCTTGGCTTAGATCCCCCCCACCTCCCTCATTTCCTTCCACCCAGTAGTAAATATACCCTCCTGAGTTCGAACGCATGTAAAAGAAGCACAGGAGGAAAGTGGTAGATAAATTCAACAAACATTAAAGTTAATATATAATTTAAATATGTATAAAATTATTCTGTGCATCGATTAGAAAATGGGCTGTTGACCGTTTCGAGGCAACAATCAATTCCAGAGTTCACAGGTCAGGTCAAGTTTCTTTCTAATGATCTACAAAAGAAGCAGCATTAGGGAGATAATGAACTCCACGGGCTTGCAGACATGATCTATGGCCGGGTGGCCATGGGGCCACCCAGCGGCAGGCAGGGACGGCTGCAGGCAGAGTTCTGTCGTGGGCCTGTGTAAAAGCTTGGCTGGGCAACAAGCCGTAATGTAATCAAGGCGGTCTCTGGGATGACTTTTTTTATTTTTTAAAGACTGCGGGGTTGCCGAGGTTCTCGGTTGCCAGAGGGTGACTGTGGTGGAATCCTGTGCACGCGGTTTGGTGGAGAGCTTCTGCTTTTCTGGGAAATGGAGATAGGCCAGGCCAGCACTGTTCATCACCTGGCCTGGCAGGGGCTGGGCAGCTTGGGGGAGGGTGCAGACTGAGGAGATGTGACCTAGAGGCTGGTCTGCTCCAGGGGCTCAGGCCACAGCGTGTCGACAGGGGAATCCCCCAAATCACTGGGTGGTTCCACAGCTGGAGGTAGAGGACTTTTCCCAGGGGTACCCCTAGGTCCCTAACAAAACTGAGAGGGACCAAGGTTTGGGGTAGAGGGAGGGGAGAGGCGGTGGAATGGGACAACTGGCCCAGAGACAATGTGAAGCAAAGGCGAGGTGAGTGGCTAAGGTGGGCCCAACACAGACTCCAATCCCCTTCTGACCTGGGAGGCAATGCAGGACCACCTGGCTCCTGGCTTTGAGCCAGATCAGAAACCCAGACCTGCCTTCCGATCATTGCCCAGAGACATCAGATCCCAGAGCGTCCATCTTTCATCTTGAGAGGAATTTGCTCTTCAAAGGCCTTGAGATCTTTTGAGGTAATGAGATGCTCTAAAAAGGTCTGCCCAATTCACTACATCTGAATTGGTCCAGCCTCCCTGTCATTGTTTGAAGGGCAATCGAGGAGGTGCTCCCATCCTCTAAAACAGCTCTCAGATGGGCCTGGTCGTGATGCCTGAAATTCCACCATTAGAGACACATTCATTTTATAAATCATCACATTCTCTTTCTTTTAAGATGTAAATCTGCCCTGCAGGTCACTGGTTTACCAGTAGTTAATTTGGTCATAAGTGGTCCCGGAGGGAGAAATACCAGATGAAGATGTGGAGGAGCCGCAGCCTGGCTGTCTTCTATGTCATGGTGTGAACAGGGGCTGTTGTTCAACCTTGAGGGTCCCCTGAAGGTTTGCGTTGGCCATGAGCCTCTGGCAGTGCTCCCCTGGGAACTAGTGAGGAAGTAGGGAGAGAGAAGAAGGAGGGTGGGGGACAGAAAGAAGGAGAGGGAAGGAAGGGAGAGGTAGGAAAAGAGAGTCACCCTCAAGTTGTCTTGGACACTTTCAGATCTCCATGCATTTGAACATTCTGTTCCCTGTTCTTCCTGCTGCCCCATTTCTGCCCTGTCTGTCCAGCAAACTCCTGGTCTTCCTTGAGATCTCTCCTCTGCTGGAGAAGTGTTCCTGAGTATCCATCTCTTCTGCAGTTAATGCTGGATTCTTTGCATCACCACTGGGCCATGTATGTGGATGTACATGATCAGTGGATCTTGTGATTGTTTCACCCTTGCTTGACTGAAGCCTCTTGAAAGCACATGGTAGGCTCTCAGTAAGTGCTTGTTGAACTGAACACAGGCAAAACCGTCTGCTGCTGGGGTTCATCCCATTCCATGGATGCCCAGCCAGGCCTGGGCTGAGCAGATCACCCCTAAGGAGGCCAGAAGTGAGGGTTGTTCCTGAGGGGGAGTGAGGGCAGGAGCCAGGGAAGTTTCTAGAGGGCCAGGCTGGGCTAAATGACATAATAGGATCCTAACCCCTCTACAAGCTTTTCAAAAGGATGGCACAAGGTATAGCCAACATCAAGGCAAGTTTTGTCGGGGAAAAGAGCACAGAGGGGCAGCCCATGGTGTATGAGGCAGCAGGAGGGCCATCTCTCCTGTTCTATCGATGATGGGATCAAGGGTGGCAGGGTTAAGTTGTCTGGATGTCTACGAGACTCCCAGATTCCCCTTTGTTCCACGTGGCAAACCTCCTTTCTGTACCCTCCATCCCTGTCTTCTTGAGTCTCTGCCTTGTTTTGGGCTCAGGAGGCCTTAGAATTTCAGGTTCCTGCCCTCAGGGGCAGCTGTGACCCTGGAATGCACACTTAGTTCAATCCCTACAAGACAGACCCACACAGCATCTGGAGGGAGGTGTGGGGAGACAAGAGAGCTTTCAGCGAGCCTGAAAACGCGGGTAACCAACAGTCCGGGATGGCCATTTGGGAACGGTTGCTAAGGAAGATGTGACGTCAGGACACTGTGGAGGAATTTATGTAAAAGTTCCACTGAGATGGCACCTTTGCCCCATCCCCCTCCCACACTCACCACCCCTCCATTGACTTGACCCACGGGCTTGGCTGCTGGGGGAGAGGGGCTGTGTGCTAACTGACGATCGTGCACCCCACGCAGTGGTGGGAACAGCACACGCTAAGTGGTTTGGATCATTCTTGGTCATTGTCACAGGAGGTGTAAAGAGCCCCACAAACAGGTTTGTAACAAACTCCTTCTTCCCCTCATTAATCTCGTGAAGTGGAGGGAGGGAGAGAGCCGGGCGCACAGCAGCGTGTGTACATTACTGAATTAACCAGGCGTGTAATTAGCGCTCAGGTGCTCAACAGAGGACAAACCACTCACGATTAGTCAAATTTAGCTTTAATGCCCTAAGTTGGGGGAGCCACCGTGCCGCCCAGGTCCAGAGCTGCCTCATCGCCCACAGTCCTCGGCATCCCCTCCCTCCCTTCCCCTCTCTCCTGCTCGTGGAATTCGATGTTTGGGGCATTTGTGGATATTTATGGAAATTTGTGTAACTGTTCCGAGTGCTGTAAATCATGTTCTGACAGGGAAAGTCCGTGATCCTGGTGCCTGGATAGCAAGGAGCCTGCAGGGGCCAGTTGTGGGAGCAGTTAGTCTTCTCTTCTGTTTTAGAATCTTCTGTGAAATAGATGGAGATGAATGTGGTTATTAATTACATGTTAATGGGGCCTTGGTTATAAAACCATCTTTGTAATCTGTGTGGGGAATTTGTCTACCAGGTGACGCCATGTTCCAGCAAAGTGCTTTTGCTGCAGAAGGAGATACATGAGGTCTTATCACAAAGGTACCTTGGAGATTGTCAGGATCCACCCCTTCACTTTGTAGATGGGGAAACTGAGGCCTAGGTGGGAAGCCGTTTGTCTACAATCATCCAAGTAATGGTAGAGTTAGGATTTCTGGCTTCTCAACACCGCGTGGCTTTCGCTAGACTCCTTGAGTAGGATCTGACCTCATCCTGTTCTGAGTTCTGGTGGCGAAGAGTCAGTGTTCTGGGAGATTTCATTATGTCAGCAAGCCCAGTGAGGGGCTAATACACCTGTGGGGGGGGTCATCCTCTGGAGGTGGGGTGTGGTGGGAGAAGAGATACCTGCTTTCTCCTCTAAATAGAGATGTCTTGTGTGCTCTTAGGAGCCTAAAGGGGAGAATGTGAGTGAGTAAAAGTAATGCATGATAATCTCTCAGGTAGAGAGAGCTTCTTATTCATGGATGTGGGGTGATGAACAGCTTAAGATGGAGTGGAGTGACTATTCCATGCTGTTTCAATTATGTCTCCTAGAAAGAAGATAGAGGACAGCTGGTGGAAACAAAAGCAGAGAGACTAATCAGTTTTCTTGACTATTTCATCTCTTTGGGAAAAAAGGTACCAGGTGTCTTCAGAGTCTGGATTTCTAAAGTTGGCTACCCCATCATCTAAGTACGAGGTTCTGGCCTCAGTCTTTCTTTTCAGCCTCATCACCTACAGCTTCCTGGTAAATATCTTCCCCAACAGGCAAACCAATTAATCGTCTAGAGTATGGCCTGCCTTTTTTTTTTTGGTTACCACTGTCCAGATCTACTCTTGTTTTTGGAATGCTCCTCACTCACCCAGCCTGGTACAGTTCAAATCTCACCTATGCCAGGAAACCTTTCTAACTAGTGCTTTCACAGAAAGCACTCCAGGAACCTGGAGGCCTTCACATTCCTAGGACATCAAATGGGATTGACCTGATAGCCTCTGCGGCTGGACTGCCCGCCAGGGAAAGGCCATGTGGGAAACATGTTGGAGGGAAGGGGTAGGAGCAGAGAGGGACGAGAAGATGGGGCTTACGCTTGGTCCATGGCTCCAGGCCAGCACACAACTTTGCCAGCTTCAGACTTTTGAACTTGAATTGTTGCCTAGAAAGGATGGTAGTTGGTGACAACGGGCTTATTCCTAGAGTGTAGACATTCTTAATCAGCTTTGTATTAATTTGCATGTGTTTATATGTTCACCTCCAAGGGGTTTAATTCTCTTTTAGGTGTGTTTGGCTTATCTCACTGTTGAAATTATTCAGAGTTGGAGCTCTGTAAGCTTCATGGGTTTGGCCAGCATGCTGGTGCTCAGGTTTTTCTGGATTCTGCATGTCCTGCTATTCCAACCTCATCTCTTCTCTTCTTTCTTGCCCTGAGCTTAGGGCTGGAGGCAAGAGGTGATTAGGCAATATCAGTGATGTGAGATTACCTGACCCTATGCAAAAGCATGCCAGGCTCTCCTGTAGCCCACTGTATCTACTTCTCTTTAGAAATGTTCAGCTTTATAGCACTGTCTCCTAATTTCACTGTCTCCTGAGTCCCTGATGTTTGAATCATATCAGAAAATTTCAGTGAGTTCTAAGATACCCAGAGTCCCCTCATTTCCTGAGTTAAAACTGGCAGCTTCTGTTTTGTTTAGCTTTTATACAAAACCATGACAAGTGAGTTTCTTGCCACCTTAGGACAGGACACGTCTCTGAGCCTCTCATATCTGAGTGGTGTGTGTCAAAAGTTTCTTATTTGGGTACTCATTGATGGTCTTGGTCTCCCATTCTTGAATCTGTTCCTTTTGATAAAACACATTCTTTAATTAAAAACATCCTGCAGACACCACCACGGCGGCTCATTCCGCATTCAGCAGCAGCAATGCTGGAGGACGAAAAGTGGGAAGGTTGAGGGAAATGGCTGAGGCCCATAACTTAATTCCTGTGCATTAGCCTGTCCTGCATTTGCCCTTTCCAATCTTGGCTTCTTTGCTAGTGAAACAAGCAGGATTAGTGCATAAGAGAAGCTGGGGTCATAATTACACCCTATGCGACAGGGCAGCAGAACCACCAAATAAATCCCTGGACAATCATTAAAATGGCCCAATGCATTACACAAATTAGAACAGGCTGGGACTTTTGGGGAGAAGGGAGGGGAGTGAAGAGCCAGTATTTAAGTGTTCTTGTAAGCCATCTAAGATATTAATGTTGTAAAGCTCCTTATGAATATTTAAGGACATAAAATGGAGCTTCGCTGCAGCCCCACATCACCACAGAAGCCTGTAATACAGTTGAGCCCACTTAAGAAGGCAGAGCCTGAGTCCATGGCAGATTGAAGACAGATGAAGCAGGGCTGGTGCATTTGCAGGGGAAATGCTTGGCACAGGCCAGTTTAATGATGCTGCATTATACCCTCATAGAAGAGGATTTAGTTAAAGACTCACAACTTTTATGGGTGGGACTCCCTAGGGGTTATTAACCCATTTCCCACTCCCCAATGATTTTAGAAAATTGACGTGATCCCTGATTGAGTTTCAACACAGAACCAATGAAGTCTTCATTTACGCATTCCATTCAAATCCAGGTTGCACAGAACCTTCTTGGAAGTGGAGTCCTGGGACGTCTTGGCTCTCCAGACAGGGATTTCTCAGAGCTGTATTTGTGTCCCTTTTAAGCTGATTCCTCTTGGGAGACCATTGGCTCCAGGTTCTTCTTAGGAATGGATGGAGTCCCCTGGATAAAAGTGAAGGGCTGCTCTGCTGGAAGAAGAGTCAGTTTTCAGAAACCAAGTTGGCTGGCATCTTTCCCAGGATCAGACCTGGTGTGCCCTTGTGTTGGGAATGGAGGTGCGGGCTCCTCTCCTGTAGGTGGTTGGAGACAGAGAATCAGTGGGACTCAGGGGAAGGTGTTGGGTAAGGACACTGAAGTCTTGGTTCTGGCTTCACCTCAGTGCATGGTCTTACCTTCTGTCCCGCTTTCCCCACCTGTCAAATGGGAATAATATTCTTGGCAAGTCTGTCCATCAATGGAATAATAGATGTGGGTACACTTAGGAAGAAGAGTCCTATAGAATAGGTCATATTCTGCAGATATAGGAACAGTATTATTACTTCATCTATTTTTTCATGTATTTGCCAGTGGTTCTGCTTTATCCCACTTCATTCTGCCTCCAGATAAAGGGAAAAAAGGAAATGATCCTAGCCCTGCCCACTGCCTACCACCCCCCTCCAGACCCCTGGTCGCCTCTTCTTAGGATTAGGAAACCTGTGACCTCTTTTGCAACTACTGGCTGGGGTGGCCTCTGAGAAAGCAGAGCAAGTGCTTGTCTGAGTGGAGGGGTCTGAGGACACCTTTGTCACACAGTGATATTGGGGAGGGAGGGGAAAGGAGCTTCAGGCCCCAGACAGCGGGACAAGAACACAGCACGAGGGGCAGATGGACAGATGGCCTGTGCTAGTGCAGGTCAAGGTAAGACTGGCTACACAATGTTCTGGACTTTTAGAACAGCACTTGTTCAGGTAAGTTCTGGGTTTTAACCCAAACGGTCTCAACAGCACATGGGAGGCCGTGAATTAGCAATGTATTCCTTTTCTCAGAAGCTCACAATAGAACAGTTACTTTATCTCATTTTTTTGGAATTTTGGTCATGATAACTACTATCTATTGAGAAACGACACAGCCACCTAAGAGGTAGATATTATTCTCTCCACTTAACATATAGAACTCAGGGTGGTCCACTCTCTTCCTACCACCCTGCTCTGTCTCTCTTTCTCTCTCTCTCTCTCATTCAGGTACGTACACAAAGGTGTCATTTTCTTAAAAAGGATTTTCTACCTGGCCCAGACTTTTTGACACCCACTGACAGCCCTCATAGACACTTCCTGCCTGGCTAAACCACACAAGAATCTATAAGCCATTAGTTAGAGATTTATTAAATCTAAACGCATCAAGCCCTAACAACAGTCAGCCAACCTGGGTTCAGATCATATCTCTTTACTTACTAGCTGTGTGACCTGCACAATATACTTATCCTCTCTGAGCCTCAGTTTCCTTGTGAAAATGGGGGAGGGGGATGATCAGAGTACCTGCTTCTTTGAGTTAATGGGAGGATTAAATGAGATAATGCCTGTGATGTGCCCAGGACGAGGCACAGATCGCGCGCACACTGGGTGGGGATGATCATCATCTCCGTCACGGGCCTGAGATTTCTCCAGTACAGATTCATTCCACTGCGAGTTTAAAACTCAGACACCTGGAGGAAAAAATATCACATGTTAAGGGTTTATCTGCCAACAGTGTTATAACTAACATCATGAAGTATGGCTTGGACAACCGCTATGGTGTCTTTCAACTTTGATAATTTCTATTGAATATTTTAGGGTGATTGGAACCTTAGAGGAAATGGTCACAGAAGAGGTGCTTAGCGACACAGGAGGGAGAAGTCAAGAGATGAAAGAAAGCCTGTTGCAAAGAGGATGATCTTTAGGGGGAGTGTATTTCTTGAGGTTTCTGGGTCAGTCTGATTCTTTGAATGGTGGTCACTTTGAATCATTTTCATTAGCTGTTTGAGGCAAAACTAAGCAAAGCTGACTTTTCCCCTGAATAACATGTGATTTGCAAGTACCATCGATCAATCTCTCAATATTAATTGTCGTTAGTATTTGTTGGGCACTGTGCTAGATAATTTGTCATTGAATTCTCATTCACAGGAACTATCGCCATCCTTATCTTACAGTTGGTGAGACCAAGCTCAAGGTTCGTACAGGTAACTGGTAACATTGAGTTTGACCCTAGACTGAATCTAGAGCTCTGCTCTCAAACACCACTGCCTCCTTCACGTATGTTTAACATAATGTGAGGCTTTCAGCCTGGCCCCAAATTCACTTTGTAGTTGCAGCATCCAAGTGGTTCCTGTCCTCTACAAACTTATCATTCAGAAATACTTAATGCCAACTGTGTGCCGGGTGCTAACGTAGCCTGTGGTTGGAAAAGATGCTACTGTCCCACCACTACTAGGGCTCAAAGGGTTGGGCTGGGTTTGTGTTAGGACATCTGTACGCTCTCAACTCCTCTGGTGTGAGGGCTGCACACATTCAAAGTCACTGTCTTGGAGACACAGTCTGGAGCCAGGGATCAGAGGATTCCTCTCTTCATATAAAACTAACTGGCTACCAGGATGCAATGGCAGTTCCCTGAGGGTTATTGGATCACAGACTCATGGGGCTGGAAGAGTCCTTGATCTCATCAGCACTTTAGCCAGTATGGTTGCACCGGCCAAGCTGAGGAAGACAAGATAAACAAACACACGCAGCGGAGGGACCCCTATATATGGACAGTGTATGGTTTATATCACTCTTGCCTGGAAAACTCTCATCTTTTACCTTTGCAATCTAAACTCCATTCTTTTTTTATAAAACTTTTGACTGTTTCAGCCCTTGCTCATCTCCTTTTCCTTCAAATGTGAGCGCCATTTTTAATCTGTAAACACATTATTGTATTCTTTTGGTATTCTCTAGTTGTTTCATGTGGAAGGGTTTTGTTTCTACCAGGCTCTTGTATCTGGGATGGTAAGTGCTTTGAGAGGCGGATTTGTTTTCATGAGCATAGGGCCTGTGCACAAGAGGTACTCAGGAAATATGGACTAGTTAAAGAAGTGAAGGAACAGAGAGATGCTATCTTCTCCTCTCCCGAATTTCCCATTGAATCTAGCACAGGACGGAGCACATGGTGGATGTTCTTTGCTACAACTTACCCTCCACAGATTAATAATTCCTCTTCCTCCTCCCCTCCTCCTCCTCCTCCTCCTCCTTCCTCTTCTTCTTCTTTTTTGGCAACCTCATGCCCAGTATCCAGGGACCATGGAGTGTGCTGCATGGCCTGGGAGGAACTGTCCCACCCTGCTTACCTGCCACTGAGGTTTGCTAGCTTGTGCCTTTTGTCAAGAGATGTGTATGTCATGCTGCACTCTAGGAAGACAAAGATGTGGCTTCCTGATAGGCCCAGTGGATTTGGGGTAAAAGAACCTTAAAACAGCCAATCATTATTGGAGGTTCCCCTTAGGATTTCGATGAGGGACAGCAAACCAGCCCATGGTAATTAGAAAAAACATGAAGTCTTCCAGGTGGACTTCAAAGATGATCTATTTCAGGGATTTTACAATTTTTTAAAGCTTTTGACCCCTTCCTCAAATGAAAGCTTACCTGGAAGCCTGTAAGTTGAATTTTAGTTTTTCTGATTGAAATGGAACACGGTTCCCAGAGCCTGTGTTCCTGACTCCTAGAGGGGCTTGGAGAACCCCCGAGCTTCTTGGATGAACACTTTGAGAATCAATATTGGTGACTTTAGTGAATAAGCATCATTCCTTTTGGTGACCCAGCATCTAAACTGGCTTTCCATTCTGGGGGAACGTAATACAGATACGGGTGCATTTATCAAAGATGTTTGATTCAACACACTAGCTCGAGTATCTGGGATTTCTAATTTTTTTCATAGAGGGCTTACTAAAACCATACTCAATAATAGACTATAAGGAATGAAAATAAGATGCCAGAAAAATTTGATACAATGTAAAGAATCAAAAAATTAGGTAGACAAGGAGGTTGACATAGATTTATCATATGCAACCTGCTCACCCATTCATTAATTGTATCGCCCAACATGGATTAGAAGATGCTTCCTTTACCAAGGCACTGGGAAATACCACGATGGGGAGAGCCAATACCCTTGAAGAGAGCTGCAGTGGCTCTTATCTTTATGCCGAGAGTGCTATAGCTGAAATGGGATCCTTGATTTCACTGGGGATTCTAGTATTCCCAGGGGAAGAGACCAAGGAGTGACACTTGACAAACCTCCAGAGGCAAGGTGGTACATGTATTATTTAATGATCTTAATTGCAACATAATCCATGCTGGCTGGCTTAAGCAGAAAAGGGATTTTATAAAAGGATATTATGTACCATGCAGGATACAGAGCCTGGGGCTGTGGGGTGGGTTAGTAAGACACCACTGCTCCTTGGCACTGGGAATTCTCAGGACTGGACACCAGATGCTCTGCACTCTCACCATTGCAGAGCTGGCTATCTCCACAATGTGTTTGCCAGATGTCAATTCCACTGCATTTAGCCTCCTCTTCATTTTGCTCACTTCTGAATCCAGTTTTCACACAGATCTGTCTGATTTGTCAGAACCTAAGTCACATACCTGCAACCTAACTGCAAGAGAATTTGGGAGCATGAGAATTTTTAGTTGGGCACATTACTGCACTGCAACAAATTTTGTTTCTGCTAACAAGGAAAAAGTGGAGAGTGGCCATTGGGTAAGCAGCTAACAGTGTCTAGTACTGCTTGAGTTCATACAGGCAGCAGACTAGTATGGTAATAAGAATATCCTTGACCCATAACTACCTTTGGCTAACTGATTATAAAGTCATTTGCACTGAAATACATGGAAAGTTTTTTAAAAGCTCCTTGGTCCATATAATCAAAACAAACAAACAAGTAGCAAATGCCAGATTCAGAGAACAGAATTCTCTTTTGAGTCAAGTATGGAGACTATTGTTCCTCACCCAATTCCTAAACTTGGGCCAGAGACTCAGAGCCCAGACACCTTTGAGGAAAGATCTGGCAATTACACAAGTATATACTGCAAATCCTACTCCTGGCTGTTTTCAAAGAGATCTGGAGCCTTTTACCAAGGTAATGGTGACTTGGTGGTAAAGGAGGCATCTATAACTGTTTAGACCTTTCATTGGCTCTGAGCTAATTCCTGGGGATATAGTATACCACTGTGATCCAATGGTCAATGGGAGATCTTATAGGACTTAGGTGATTAGTGGAACTTTAGGCATCATAGTTGGCATCAAGTGGACCCTCAAGTCCATTTCATGTTATTTTCTCAGTTTCTGACTGTATAGTTGGAATAGATATATTTAGTACCAGGCAGAATTAATACATTGATTCCCTTAATGGTTTCCTTGTTAGAAAGTTCCAAATAGAAGACTTAAAGTAGTAAACAAAAAGCAATACTCTAACCCTGCAGGAAATCATTAAGTCTCTCAGAGACTCAAAAGGGTAGATGTGGTGATTCCTATGATAACCTCATTTAAATCACTTATTTGTTCAATGCAGAAAGTGGATATAACTTGGTGAATGGCAGTAGATTATTATAAATGTGATGAAGTGGCCTCCAGTTACAGCTCTTCCAGATATGGATGCCTTACTGGAGAAAATAACCCAGCCCCTGACACTTACTCTGCACCTATTTACAGGCTGGTGTTTTTTAAAAATTCAGTCCCAATAAGAAGACACAGTTTAAAAAAAAAAAAAGAAAAGAAGACAATTTGCTTTCACTTGGCAAGGATTATAGTACACTTTATTGCTCCAGCACTCCATCTCTATGTTACAATTTAGTCTACAGAGATATTTAATAATCTCTTCATCCTACAAGTCATCAAGTTGATTCAGTATATTGACAATATCATGCTGATATGACTTTGAGAGCAGCAGATGTATGTACTATAAGATACCTGGGTAAGATACATGAATGCCAGAGGATAGGTGTTGAATCCCATGCAGATATAGGCACTTAATGATCAATAAACAATTTGAATTTCTCTGTAATATCTTTTTGCAATATAGACATATTTTAAGTAAAATTTTATACAATTTAAATCAGTATGTTGTTGCTGTTTTATATTTTTCATTTATCACAATTTTATATGTGCATTTATATATATGTGAACATTTCCAGTTTTCACTCCTACTTAAAATGCCATAATCTGCTTAGCTTTGCTGTCCCATTAGAGCTTAGGTTGTTACATTTTATTTCTCTTGATGCTAAGTACTATTTATATAAATGTCTTCATATATACATATGTGTATGTGTGTGTGTGTGTGTGTATATATATATATATACATATATATATTTGGGATATTTCCTTAGAGTATATTCCCTAAAGTGGAATTACTATGTCAAAGGGAGTGAGTTTTTGCTACATATTGCCCTATTGCTCTCTAGACAGACTGAACCAACTGAAAATGCTACTGAGGGTACATAGTCATGTTATTTCCCCACAGTCCACCCAATTGGATTTTATATGTTTTATATATTTTGGTTAAGTTTAATATCATGTAATAATACCTTAAAATCATGTTAAAATGCATTTCTTTAATTGTTAGGAAGCCTGTGCATCACACAATGCAACATCATTCTTTGTCATTCTGTAATTTGTTCATATTATTCTGGTTTCCTTGGCAAGTTTGTAAGCCTATCAGTGGTAAAAGCTGTGCATCATCCATATATTTATCCATCTGTTCATCATTTCTTAAGTGCTTATTATGTTCTAGTCTAGGCACTGTGCTAGGTTCCAGGGATAATGGAGAATAAAATGTAGTGTTTATCCTCAAGGGGCTCTTCTGTTGTTGGGGAGAAGAATAAGATCAGTGGTTATAATTCAATGTGAATTAAAAGTGTACATAGTGTTGATGAGGTTCAGAAGAGGAGCACAAGAGGGGTTTCCCTAAGTTGTCCTTAGGGGAACCATGGAATACTTTTAAAAGGACCATGCTAATGTTCAGATATCCAACCCTCAAGGAGGGTGAGCCAAGCTTTAGAAGGGAACTAAGTTAGGTATAAAAGGAATGAAAGAGAGAGCACTTCAAAAAGAGAGAGCAGTACATGTACAAAAAGGCACCGAGAATTGAGCGTATTATGTTACCGCCAAGAAGTGAAGCAACAGGGACACATTGGGAGAATGCTGAAAAGTTGGGTGAATTCTGATAGGATGTTTTTGGCTCCAAATAATAGATAACTGATTTAACTGATTTAGACAGTGAGACAAATCTGTTATCTCATTAAGCAAGAAGTTCTGAGGTAGAGTTGCTCCAGAACGGGCTAATTCTATGGCTGGACAATGCCATTAAGTACTCAAGTTCTTTCCATTTTTCTGCTTTGCCATCCTAGTGGGCTTCCTTCATGGTTGCCAGATGGCAGTGTCACTATTCAAACATCTTTTGCAGATAGAACAATGTGGGGTAGAAGAAAAGGGACTGTCTCTTCCTTGTGTCTCTTTATAAAAACAAGGAAAATTTGCCCAAAATCTCCACAGAGGACTTCCCCCTCCTTGGCACACATGGGGTCTTATGCCCATCCCCAAACCAAACTCGAGCAAGGGTAGGTGCACGGTCTTGAAGGACTTAGATTTTTTAGGACTTGCTTATGAATTAAGAATAGGATCACCTTCCTTGAGAGTTGGAACTGATAAAAATCAGAGATTATTTAACAAAGAAGAATGGGGAAAGGGGTTTTGGCTAGACAACCAATTGTATTTGCATATTAGGGAACATATTGGTTCCCCCTTAAGGCTGGTTGATTCACTGATTGTCACTTCTGAATTATTTCCTGTGGAGACTCTATCCTTAATCAGTTTTGAGCCATATAGAGTTCAAGTGGTAGTGGGACAGTTATAGCAGTGTCCTCCTTCCCTGCACCTTCCTCACCCCCAAGTAAAACAGTGGGTGAAAAGAGATTAATAGAGTCATTAAATAAATATTTATTGCATGCCCACTCTGTGCAGACGCAGTGCTAGGGGTCATGGATACAGAGCAGAGTAAATGAAGCACCCAGTCCTGTCCCCAAAGAGTTCATGATGATGGTTGGGGTGAGGAGATAGGTGAAGGGAGTAGATAGATTCATACACTGATAGTATGAGGTTATAGATAAAATGATGACAGCTGTCATTTATTGAGTATTTGCTTTGTTCTACCTAAGAACTTTACCTAGTTTTCTCATTTAATCTTTATAGCTACCCTCATTTATTTTCCCCATTTGGCTTTGAGAAAAGTGAGCCTTAGGATTAGGTGCCTTGTTCAAGTCCTCCTGCTGGTAAAGGTGAGAGCCAGATCTCAAACTGAGGCCTGCTGAATCAGAGTCCATGTTCTTAACCACTCTGCTATGATGAGAGAAAATAAGGGAGGACAGTGGAATAACTGAAAAGACATTTTAGAGGTAGAATCAAGAGGATTTGGTGATTGATTGATTTGGGGGTAAAAGGAAAAAAAGATTAAAGGATGACTCCCATATACCTGATTTGGGCAACTAGGCTGATAGTAATGCTGTATATTCAGGAATCCCTGTATTGTGGGTGACAGAAACTCAACTCAGATTAGCTTCAGCAAAAAGAAATGTAAAACACCTATAGCTGGGAAAAAAAATGACATAGCTCCTAGAGTTGAGGGAAGAGATGTAGGAATGAACCAAGGGCTCGATACCTCTGTGACATTGTCTGTGTCTCATCTCTTCCTGCCTCTGTCCAGCTCTTTCCACATGCCAGCAAAGATGACCACTAATAACTCCAAATATGCATCCCCCATTCGCCCACCCCAGTGGAGACAACTTCTCTCACCCACAGGACTGCTTGAATCATGGGCTCGCCAGTCCCTGTGTCCAGGGAAATGGGCTATTGTGGTAGTCAGGCCAGGATCATCTGCTCAATTCTGTGGACAGAAGAAAGGAGATGGTGCAGAATGTATCCAGCAGCCCAAGATAACAGTTACCTTGGTTCCCTTCAGATGCTGCTGACCAAGAGAGAAGGCAGTGGGGCAGCAGCACTCAATGGCTCTCAAGCCAGTTCTGATTTAGCTGTGTGGGGTTCACAGCACCAAACCACTCAGCCGATTCCAAGTGCCATAATAATTTATTGAAATCAACATGCTGGTGAGACAAGGAGCCTGACAGACAGCCGATGGCTCCCACACAGAAAGGCTAATCAATTTTGACAAACAACAGCCATCATAAAAGAGGGGAACGTACACAGCATGCACACACTTCTGAACGGTGCAGAGACAAAGGCTCCTGCTTGGCCTGGCCGGGACAGGGAAATAGCCTCTGTGAGGCAGTATCGTGGGAAAGCCTGGGCATTTCAGATGCTCCCCGCTGACCTTACCTCCCACCAGTCACCCACACAGATCTCTGCTCCACACACACCTGACTCTCCAGACTTCTTCAGACCTGCCTGAGGTTTTCCCACTTCTGTGCCTTTGCTCACTCCCTTCCTTCTGCCTGGGAGACCCTGTTCCTTCCCCGCTTTCTGTCCCTTAAGAACTGACCTAGTCCTCAAGGTCCAGCACAAGTCCTCTCTCCTCCTAAAGACTTGTGTTGTTAATGCTTCATGGATGTGTTTGTAACTAGTCATCTTCACTAGATTAACCAGATGGCAAGCTTCTTGAGGACAGGTGACTCGCCTTTCACATCTCTGCATACCCAGGAGCACCCAGCACAGAACTGCAAACTAAATTTTTAATGAAGGATCATTAGTTTGCTTCCAGTCTTGGGGTGGGGGGGAATCACATTTCTTAAGAGATAGAACATCTGCAGCATACAGTAAAAGATTAATGATGTTAATATATTAAAATCAGCCTTTACAAATCAATAACACAGGGCAAGAGACCCAATAGGGAAGTCAGCAAAGAAAATTAACAGGAAATTCACAGAACAGCCCATACTTATGAAAAAGGTCAATTTTACTAGTTATGGAGGAGATACAAATTAGGACAATGTGATTCTAATTTTTGCTTATCAAACCAGGAAGATTTTAAAATGGATTCTTCAGTGTTAGTAAGAATGCGGTGAAATAGCTAGTCATTTGCTACAGCAGGGACTGCGTATGGGTACGGCCTTCCTGGAGGTGAAGGTGGCAATTTTTATTGAAAGTCTTAAAAATGTCCATACTTTAAAAATCTGTAATTCTACTTCTAGAGTTTTAGCCTAAGAATGTAACCAGAGCCGCATACATAGATTAGGTATAAGGATGCATATCTTAGTACGCTGGTGAATGATCTGGCTGATTCTCTCTTATTCAGTGTCTGGAAGTCAGCCCCAGAAAGAGAAGTGGCATTTATACAGTTTTTTCCCATTTGCCTGACTTGACAATCCCCAAAAAACTCCTGAAAAAACTCCTGAAAAAAATCTGACTTGACTTCTCTTAAAAACAAAATCCTTGACAACTGGCTGATGCCTGCTGGAATATGGTGACCAGCTTCCTTTCCATTGGTTTGAGATAGTCTACTCTCCCTGGAGGACCTACATCCAGCATCTAGTTACTGCTGTGAACATCCCTGTTTCCCATGTAATACTGCAACTTCCATTATTTTCCTGCTCACCTATCAGGTCCTGGGGGTTTTGAGGGGATCTGATACACTGTGTTAGAGGCTGACCTAGTTAGTGGGGTACAGACAGGAAGCAGGAACCTCATTTTATTATTGTTTAGATTACTTAAGCACTGTCAACCCATCCAAATATCTATCTGCCCATCCACCTGTCCATCTATCTATCCCCCCCAACATTGATGGAGCACATGCTATATGCCAGAAACTGTGCTGGGTGTTGGGTGCTAGGTTTACACAGGTAATGGGCATGGTCCCTACCACCAACTTACTCACAGTTCAGGAGCATGATGAATTTTAAAGAGACGGTTCATTGTTTCTTCTACAGATCAGTACACACAAAGCACTCTGGAGCACAGAGGTGGGGGATCTAATTCAGGTGGTGAATCAATGGTGAATCCCAGAGGGAGAGCCTGAACAGGGCTTTCAAAGTTGCCTATGAGTTAACTTCGTAATAGAAAGAGGAGATAGGGACATTTCAGGGAGACCCAATAGCAGGTTTCAAGGTCTGAAGTTCAGAGGAAGCATGACTGTGGGCTTTGGCAGTTAAAGGAAGGAATAGAGCTGGAAAGGCAAGGAGGCACGAGGGCATCAATGTCTCCTTGGAAATGCCTGGGAGTTTAAGCTTTATCTGGGAGGCAAAGGGTGGGGGGCATTGGAAAGTTTATGGGAGAGGAGTTTTAAATATTTTTGAGAAGTCAGGCTGGTAGCAGGGAAAGGATGGGTTGGAGGGGCGTGAGGCCAGTCAGGACAGGGTTGCAGGGATCCAGAGAGTCAAGAGATGTTACAAAGGCCAAGTTGACAGGACTCAGGGAGAGGAGTGTGTGAGGTGAGGGGCGTGGCAGGGAGGAGGGGCAAGGAGGCATCATCAAAAGCTCGCAGGTTTCTGGTGTGAGCTGGCTCGTCTAGATTTAGACGTTGTCGGGGAGGCAGAGAAGATGCTTCTGCCCTTGTTGCATTTCCTGTGGAAGCCCACTCAGCGTCCAGCCCTCCCCTCTTTCTCTTCCCCTTCTAGTCTGTCTGCTGGAGCTCTTTGGATGTGGCTGCCTTAGATGGCCCAGACATAGCCCTGTGCCCGGGGCCAGCATTCACACAATTTCCTGGATGACAAATGGCTTTCCTGACATCAAGTTCCATAGCCTGGTCTCAGGGATGGGCAACTGGGGACACCTGTCCCTGCCAAGAAGGTTCCTGAATGGAGTCTGTATTTCATTTCACAAAATTTTGTTGAGGGAGAGCCTCCTTTGTACTTAACGTAGAGTAGGGCACTACGCAAAACAATCTATTAGATATTGATTGCACTTTTTATTCTACTTTCAAGGCCAAGTTTAAGTGACAGTTGTCCTACAAAATCCTTCCTATGTCCTCACCCTCACCCCGGGTTCCCATGGGTAGACCTCTGTTACATTCCATTTCGTATTGAATTATCAGTATTTGTTCAAGCAGCTATCCCTTTGGATAGACTGGGGTTCCTTGGGGTCAAGGACCACATATATTCCCCTTTCCCCTCCATCATATGCCCATCCAGTCCCCATCTTTGCTCTTCATCATCCCCTAGCATTTTGAACAGTGTTTGATACAGTTAGTACCTGTCACTGGGACTTCTAACTTCTTTGGTGGGCTAGTGCAATTGTTTATTTCTTAGCCACGAACAGTCAGTTGCTAAGATTGTTGGGGGTCAACACAAAAAGTTTTTAAAGCTCGTTGCTGTGGACTGAAGCTCTTAACACTCTGCCTGGTAACCTGATTTCCTCTGATTGGTCTGGCCTGCTCGAGGGAAGCCATTTGGCCTGGAAATGTGATGCTTTGAAGACGCCATGGGAAGCAAAACACTTGGCTTTCCGCTTGGGAATGGGACTTGCGCCTTTGAGACCTGTCTTGGGAAATCAGCCGGAGCAACATAATTGCGATGAAATTACCCCAGATCACGCCCACACATTCATTATGAGATTCCTTATTGACACCTTGACAATTTGTTTCAGAAGACATTATTGCATATTCCTCCCTCTGGAATAGATACAGATGCATATAGACATTCGAGCCCACACATAATGTACATGCATATCGGTGAATTTTTATTATATAATTATATGAGGCTATCAATCAGTTTTCATTTGGAACTCTTTGCATTTATAGTTCAGGAAGTTATTCAAAATCAAGAGGTGGAGAAGAGAGCATGAAAGAACTAAAGAGGAGGCATTGGATTGGGAAGCCAGTGAGTGTGTCTTTGCTATTTGGGAGCTGCATCCCCCTGTCCCCCCACCCATTCCTCCCTCCTTCACTCTACCATGTCTTTCTACTGGTGGGGACTCAATCCTGGGCAGCACCCATAAGAGGAAGGTATCAGTGGAAGAGCTCCAAGGAGAACCTCCTCAGGGTCATAAGGTGCCATCTTTGGCCCTTGTAGGCTTTTCTGTTGGGTCTGGGGAAGCCTTATGGCCACACTGATCTGCAAAGGGACAACTGACTGCCAGATGTCCATGAAGGTCCATGAAGATCAAGCAAGATATTTTAGAGTTGGGCTTTCCAAACTTTGAAAGTCATGACACACATGAACATGAGAATCTTTCTGTGGTACATTGTAGTAAACTGAAGGGGACTTGGGGTTCTATATGGGGCTTGGGGAAAAAAGTCATTCCATTTTCTCTATATTATACAAAATGAAAGAGAATATACAGTATATTGGGAAAGACAATATATATGGAACCGGAATAAAATATTTTCCTCATTTTAATGAGAAACTTGAGCTTGCTTCCTTCCATGGATGTAACTGTTTCATATCAGGGTTTATGTCTGAAATGGATACACACCATGTCTGATCTTTTAATGATGATCTCTACAAATTCTTGGTGGTCAACCTTGATCAGAAACTTTGTTCGCACAAGTGGGTGATAAAAAATTTAAAGCCATTTTTATAATCATTAAGATTCATAACAGTTGAACTTATATTTAAAGGATTCGACAGCCTTCCTTATATTTCATTGACAAATGTAGTGTTGAAAGTTTTTGTGATGATGCAGGTGGGTTTCAAGTCCAACTGAACTTATTCATGTCAAGGATTCAGAAGAATGATGGCATTCTCATTTGCAGAATGTGGATGGGGTGTGGGAACTTTCACTCTACAGCTGGCTCGGCTGACACTTGAAGGATACAACCACTGCGAACAGACAAAAGTATAGGTCACATGTGAGTTCAATCCAGGGTCCTTGCCACTACATCCACCATTAAGCCTCATCCAGGCTCTCTGCCCCTTTTCTCTAATTACTGCCTTTTGGGCTGCACATGGTGCCCCTTGGCATGGGAACTGCTCCAGCAGCTCATTAGACTTTGTATCAGACAGGGATGTGCAGCCAGTTGCTGGAGTAAGCATCCAGTTGTAGGGTATCTCATTGGTCATTTTCATTGCAGCTCTGAAGAACAGCATGGGTCAGATGTCCCACATCTGAGGAGCCACAGACAGGTTGCTTGTGGCCACAGGGGACCATCCCCAGGTACTCTGTCTGCCCCATGCCCTTAAATGTCCCGTGCATCCCATCCCCAGGCCTTCGCTCATACTTTGACCCTTCCCGGAGTGTTTTCTTGTCTTCTATCTTCACTGTTAAGTCCTACCTGGTCTGCAAAACCCCCCTCAAGCCTTTCTCCTCTGCCAAGTCCTATCTGACTAATGTGTCCCACAGAGACCCACCTCCCTTGAACTTCTAGAGTCTGCCCATAGGCAGTCCTGAACTCACAGTAATTTACACGGCATTTTAAAATCTAAATGTGCTCTTGTCTCAACTAGAAAGTGAACACCCAAGTGCACTAGTGTCTCAGGGGAGGGGCCCTGATCCCAGGGACTCAAGAAGAGACCATATCTTGTTCATTCCTGCACAGTGCCTTGCACAGGTCAAGACATATTATCAAAGTGATTGATAGGAAGCAACTTGCACACAGTAAAAACGATTCATAGTGATGCTGTTTAATAAATTCCATCAAAAATAATGATTTTCAGCACCAACTTTTGTGCAACATTCAGGGAATACCAACAACTTCTCAGAACAGAGAATGCTTAAATCGTAACTGCCAAAACGTGCCAGTGTTCCTCTTCTCCCCTTGTTGACTAGTCCGATAAATGCTCGATTCACTGTAATATGACAGGCTCATTAGCGTTTTCTAAATACACTTACCAGCCAGTCCAGCGTTTTCATTTTGACCAAGGGCATTTCTGCTCTAGGGAGGGCTGTAGAAATGGAGGCTATTTTTGCACAGAGTGAGCTGAGCCCTCCCCACCCTGACTCTCCCTGGAGAAGACTTTGCCAACTGGGTAGTGGGCAAAGCTGCAGGTCCAGGAAGGGGCTGGTGAACAGCCTAGTTAGGGGCCCTCTAGGTGGCTGAGCTTGGAGTTCAGAGCCCTAGTTCGCCTGGCTGCCTGTTTTGTTTTTTTCTTAATTTAAGTTTGTGATTGACTTATTATGTGCACTGGCACTTTTAAGAGATTCGAATAAAACACAGTGAGAGTTCAGAACAAATGTAAATGGCCTCAAAGAAAAAGGAGGGGATAAAAATGACAATAATCTTTTTTAATGGCTGTAAAATGTGGGAAGGATAGATCATGAGCTCTCTGCATGGGGCCCTCGTCTGATCTCAATCCAGTATTGTAATTTAGACATGACTTTTTATTTAATTTCTGACTGAGAAAGGGAAATTAGAAAACAGCATCATCTCAGCTGCTTCTTTATAATGAACAATATTTCACAGTGCCAGCCCTGGAGTTACCTTCAGAACTTCTTTTATGAGGCGGATGTTGACTCCGGTTCTAGGAGAGCTTGAATTTTCCCACACACTGGTTGCTTGAGGAGCAAAAGTGGAAGTACGGTTTTTAATTAGAAGCTGGTTTAAGGCTCAGGCAGCCCACAGGCTTGCAGATAGGGGAAGGGAACAGCGAGATAATAAAACGAGTCTCTGGAAGACACCAAAACCTGGATTAGGCTGTCCTGGACTTCCTTACATGTAAGTAACAGTTGCCTTTTAATCTCCCCACCATGTTTATTTATTTAATTTTTAAATCGGAGGGGGATTTATCCAATCTGTAATTAACCCTTGCATCTGGCCAAAGCAGTTCTGCCTTCTGCCCCTTCCACTCCCTGCTCCTGGCCACTAAATACATAATGGTCTGATAAATATTTAAGCAGTGATGAGGGAGATAATGCGAGTAATCCATTAGAGCCCCGCCTGGGCTGGCACGGGGGAACCGGTGGGGATCGAGTGGATGGAATAAGTGCTAAGATCCCAGGCCTGGCAGCAGGCTTGCTGACCGCTGGGAGCCCTGCATGCCGAGCCTGGCTGTGGGGAGACAAGACATTGGAGGCCCTGGGAGCCTTTGCTCCCACTTTGCCCCTGCTGAGCCTTTGCCTCTGCCCGCACGGGTCAGCCTCACTGCTGAGTGGGATGGGGTGGGGCCCATCTTCTGGAAGGGGAATGGCATGAACTCGCCCCCATGAGGTGACCTGGGACGTCCACCCTGTGGCTGCAGGGGACTCTAGGACAGCCCGCTGCTCACCTCCATCACTGGGGCAACCACCAGCCCCAGTTTGCACAGGACAGTCCCAGGTTATGCTAGGTGTCTGGCATGGGTATTAACCATGCCCTTTTCCACTTTCAAGAGTCCCACTTTGGACAATAAGTTATATGATCACCCCACCTCTGATCTTCTAATAACATGCTTCAGAATGATGGAGGGAGGCGGGAAATCATAGCAGCAATTTCCCTCACATGGTGTACCCTAAACACAGCCATCAAAATGAGCCAAAAACCCGACACTCAACTACAGAAGCCCTCCACCCAGACACACGTGCATGCACACACACACACACGCACACACACAAAGAACATTGCCTCTTGGCTTCTCCTAATTCCCCTTGCACGGCACCTGTGTACCCCTCTCGGCTCGCTGCAATCTCTCTCTTGATGCTAATGTTGGGAAACACGCCTTGTCTCTCTGGGCTCCTTCAGGGTACCATGTGGGTCTGATGTATCGGGGTTTCCACCATTGCTCCCAGCTCAGTGTTGACTACACTGGTAGAATGAATGAATCAATTGTGATTGTTCATGATTATGTTAAATCTCTCTTATTATCTCACAAGGTCTTTGACTTCAGCAAATGTTTTTTTTATCCCTCTTTATCCAGGGTATCATTCATGGACCCAAATACACATCCACATAAAGCTTCCCTTTATGAACACACAGTTCAAAATAATCATGAGTGAAGACATAATACATCATGCATACTCTCTTTCAGTACCTCCTCTCCCCCTCAGAAAATAGAAAGATCAAGGTCCCCATTTTTAATGAATTCATCTCTACTAACCTTCTCTTGTTCCAAAGAGGAGTCTTTGGAATAAGCAGTAGACAGTCAAAAGTTCAGGATGGTTCCTATTACCCACTCAATTAACCCTTTCTCTTCCCTCTCGCCCTTTCATTCATTTCTTCACTCACTGATTCATCCATAGTCATTTACTGAATACTATGTACTGAACTCAATTGATTCCTGGCGGGACTTCAGACAAGCCCTCAGTTTCCTCATGACCAGAATTAGCTGAATGTTGCATTGCTGGTTTCAGAAACACCACCCAGGCGTTTCTTGTAAACAGATCTGACATAAATCCATGTGTCTGCCTCCCCCCAGCTCCCAGAAGGCAAATCTGGAGAGTGAGGAGGGAAGGGGCCTCCAGGGGTTTCACACCCTCAAGCCTATTTATGTATTGACTTTCCCTCCTCCCCCACTTCCCTGGGGTCAGCCTGTGCCTGAGGCTGCTCAGCTCTGCTCCTCTGGGGCTGCCTCGGCCAGAGCTCAGCTGCCCCAGCCCTCTGGGGCCATGGCTCCCTATGGCCTTGACATCAGCCCCCTCCCTGTGGCCGTACCCTTGGGGCATTTGCTTCAGTGCTCGATGCTTGCAGGCCCCACTTCCCGGCAGTGAACCTGCCTAGATGCGCAGGTCTTCATGCCCAGCTAGTCATTCAGAGGCTCACCCGTAAGCTGGTCCTCTCCTCACGGCTAGTTGCAATATTATTATTCACACACATGCACACACACACAAATATATATAAAACGTGCATGTGTATATGTCTACACAACATATATGTACTAATACATACATACAGCTTGCAAAAATAGTTCACGAAATCAACACATGCTTGCACACCTGTAAACTTCATCTTGCACACATACATGCACATACATATACAACACATACACCCTAAAATCATAGAAAATATGAACTAGACATCAGTCTTCAAACGTCTGTAGGACTCCCACGTGTGAAGGACTTTGCTACATGCCACGTGGAATAGGAGTGAAAATGTGAGTTTGTGTGTAGCTATGCACACCCTGATCCTGTGAATACACACCACCATTCCTCTCTCTCTTAAGTATCTTTTCCCTCATGTTACTACTGGCATGGTAGGTGGCTGCTTGCAGTAATTTAGTTTAGTGGTTTTTTTAAAGACTATTTCTAAAAGTAGTTTTAGGTTTGCAGCAAAACTTAGTGGAAGGTACAGAGATTTCCCGTATACCCCCTGTCTCTACACATGCATAGCCCACCTCAATATCAGTATTCCCCGTCAGAGAGTTATATTTGTTACAATTGATGAACTTACATCAACATATCTTAATCACCCAAAGTCCATAGTTTATCTTAAGGTTTGTTCTTGGTGCTGTACGTTCTAGGGTTTGGACTAATGTATAATGTCATGTTTCCATCATTAGGGTGTCATACAGAGTATTTTCACTGCCCTAAAAATTCTCTGTGCTCCATCTATTTATTTCCCCCGCCCCCAGTCCCTGGCAACCACTGATCTGTTGACTGTGGGCATAATTTTGCCTTTTCCAGAATGTCATATAGTTGGAATCATACAGTATATAACCTTTTCAGATTGGCTTCTTTCACTTAGTAATATGCATTTAAGGTTCTTCTATGTCTTTTCATGGATTGATAGGTCATTTCTTTTTAGTGTTGAATAATATTCCATTGTCTGGATGTACCACAGTTTATTTATTCATTTACCTGTTGAAGGACATCGTGGTTGCTTCCAAGTTTTGGCAATTATATAAATAAGCAATAAACAACTGTGTGCAGGTTTTTCTGTGGATGATTGCTGGATCGTATGGTAAGAGTATGTTTAGTTTTGTAAGTAACCACCAAATTGTCTTCCAAAGTGGATATACCATTTTCCATTACCACCAGCAATGAATAAGAGTTCCTGTTACTCCACATCCTTGTCAGCATTTGGTGTTGTCAATGTTCCAGATTTTTGGCCATTCTAATTGGTGGGTAGTAGTATCTTATTGTTGGTTTAATTTGTATTTCCCTGATGACATGTGATATGGAGCAACTTTTCATATGTTTTTTTTTTTTTTGCCATCTGTATATCTTCTTTGTTGAGGTGTCTTTTAAGGTATTTGGTCCATTTTTTATTCAGGTTTCTTGTTTTCTTATTGTTGAGTTTTAAGAGTTATCTGTATATTTTGGATAATAGTCCTTTATAGATGTGCCTTTTGCAAATATTTTTTTCCTATCTGTTGTTGGTGCTCTCATTCTCTTAAAATTGTCTTTTCAATTTTAATGCAGTTTTTAATTTTAATGAAGTACAGCTTATCAATTGTTTTTTTTCCATGGATCATGCCTTTGATGTTGTATCTAAAAAGCCATTGCCACATCTAAGGTCATTTAGGTTTTCTCCTATGTTATCTTCTAAGAGTTTTATAGTTTTGTGTTTTACATTTAGGTCTATGATCCATTTTGAGTTAATTTTTGTGAAAGGTGTAAGGTCTGTGTCTAGATTCATTTTCTTTGCATGTAGATGTCCAGTCGTTCCAGAACCATTTGTTGAAAAGATAATCTTTGCTCCATTTTATTGCCTTTGTATTTGCCTTTTGTATTTTGTATTTGTGCCATTGTATTGACTATATTTACGTGGGTCTATTTCATGGCTCTCTATTCTATAGATGTCCCATAGTTCTTGGATATTCTGTTCTGTTTTTTCACCCTATGATCTCTTTGCTTTTCAGTTTTGGAGGCTTCTATTGCTATATCCTTAAGCTCAGAGATTCTTTCCTTAGGCACACCCAGTCTACTAATAAGCCCATCAAAAGAATTCTTTATTTCTCTTATACTGTTTTATTTTTTTTTCTCTCTAGCATTTCTTTTTGGTTCTTTCTTTGCATTTCCATCTCTCTGCTTACATTGCCCATCTGTTCTTGTATGCTGTCTACTTTATCCATTATATCCTTAGCATATGCATGGTAGTTGTTTTACATTCTTGGTCTGATAATTTCAATATCCTTGCCATGTCTGGATCTGATGATTGTTCTGTCTCTTTAAATTTTGTTTTTTGCCTTTTGATATGCCTTGTAATTTTTTCTTGATAGCCAGATGTAATGTACCAGGTGAAAGGAACTGTTATAAATAAGCCTTTAGTAGCATTGTGGTGAGGTGTGTGGGGATGGGAAGCATTCTATAGCCCTATGATTAGGTTTGAATCTTTTAGTGAGCCTGTGCCTCCTGACTGTGAACTTCACAACTGTTTCTCAGATTCTGACCTTCGCCCCCAATCCTGCTCCCCTCCACCTATTGCCCCCACCCTGGGGGGAGAAGATGGCTAGAGCTGGCTTTAAGTATTTCCCTTCCCCCAGATCAGTTAAGCTTTGATCATACCCCAGCAGGTTAGGCTCTGGTTAACTAGTTTCCCCTGAGGGCAAGTCTTGATAAAAAGAACAGACTGTTCTCACCTATTTTAAAATGATTCCTTTTCCCCTCCACCTGCTGGAAGAGTCAGGGGATTTTTCTCTGATCTTTACTTTGAGAATCTGGTCAAGCTCCTGGAGGAAAAATTCCCCAAATTGTGGGGAGCGCCCCACTATGAGTGGGTCCATCTGAAGTTTTTAACTCTCAGACTTGTCCACACTGAACCTCCAGCAATTCATCAGTTCTGGTTCAGGTTTTCCTACCCTGGCACTGGTTTCTATGGTGGTTTCCAGTCTCTGTTCCAGGAAGCAAAGACTCTCTGCATTCGCCTGTCTGTATCTCCAATCTTGGGGGCAGTAGTTTGCCTGTGTCCTCCCCTCTTTTATAAATCTAAGAAGAGTTGTCGATTTTCCAATCTGTTTAGCTTTTTATTTGTTATGGCAGAGTGGCAACTTCCAAGCTCCTTATATGAGGAACCAGAAACTAGAAGACTAGCACTTTAGTTTTGTCCCATATATTCAGGGATGAGGCCCCTTGAATTCTACATGGGCTTTTGTGTCAAAATAAAATAGCAATCTGAGTCCAGAGACTTGCTGTCAATGACATCAGCATTGCAGGACTGTATGCTCATGGTAATTGCCCTGATCCTTGGCGTGACTACTTAGCTGAGCATGGGGTTTGGCCCACAGAGGAGGATGTACGTGAATAAGCAGTTTCTGTCCCTGGAGAAACAACTACATCCACATGAATGGCACCAGAATGGTGTGTAGTCTGCTCTGGAGTCAGACTGACTCAAATCCCAATTATTAGCAGGGTGACCTTTGGCAGATTCTTACCAACCTTTCTAAGCCTCAATTCCTCCTCTGTGAAACAGCACCAATGATGGGCCTTCCTTGTGGGGTGGTTGTGAGGCCTGAAAGAGGAGAAATTAAGTGTTAGCAGAGGGCCCATCTATTAGTATTGAAAAGTGCCCAATAACTGGGAGCTACGATTACCAAATGTAATATATGTACAAAAATATGCTTTTAGTTGGCTGGAAGGGAGCAAGCTAACTCCTTACAGGGCTGGGAGGAGTCAGCAGATTCTAGAGTTGCTTAAACTTAGTCTCTGCCCCTCTCTGTTTGCTTCCCTTACCCGTACTGTGCATGGGCCATTGGTTTCTGAAGGGGCCATCCCTTTGGCTTAGTTACAAGGTCCTTGCTGTGGAATTGCCTCATAAGTTCTAGGGGTGTTTCCTTGGGCTGCGAGGCCTCAGTGGAGAAGGATGTCATCAATGGAGACCATTTTGACTTCCAGAACTTTCCCCAAAGGTCTTCCCCACACAGATCAACAGTGGAGTTGCTGGTCTTGTGAAGGCTGCATTTGCTGTCTTGGGAACTGTAATTTGCCTCAGTTTCTGTCTCCCTGTGAGACTATGGTATAAATTGCCAAGAATACTAGCTTTAGTATTTACCAATAGGGCATTGGTAAAGTCCAGAGGAAATGTCTGAGACCATAACTAGAGAAAAGCCATACTTGTTATGAAACAGGCAGACCAGCTAACCAATCAACCAAAGAACAAAATGAAAACAGTGACACAGGCCGACCACACGAATAACAAGGTAAACTCTATAGGTGGGTCACAGAAGGTAGGATCCAGGGCTGTCCTGGCTGTTTGGGTCTCTAAGCCCATCACATCAAGTGAGCTTCTTTGCGCTCCCTGACTTGCCCCTTAGAGCAAAATGAACATTGGTGACAGTCTCGGAGAGCACACAAGGCACAAAGAGCCACACTGACAGAATTGGAGGGGAAGGGAAAGGAGCAATCCCCCTCTCCTGCCTGTGACTTGTCTTGGTGATGAGAAATGACAGGGCAGAGAATTGGGGCATGTGCTCATGGGCTGACAATGGTGTTGCTATGCACTAAATGTTTGTGTCCCCCAAAATTCATATGTTGAAACCCTAATCCTCAGTGTGATGGTATTTGGAGGTGGGGTCATTGGGCAGTAATTAGGGTTAGATTAGGTCATGAGGGTGGAGCCCCATGATGGGATTAGTACCCTTATAAGGAGATGAAGGGGCCAGAGCTTTTTCTCTCCAACAGGTAAGGACACAGCAAGAAGATGGCTGTCTGCAAATCAGGAAGTGGGTTCCCAAAGGGACTTAACCATGCTGGCACCCTGATCTTGAACTTTCAACCTCCAGAACTGCGAGAAATAACTTCTGTTGTTTAAGCCCCCCAGTCTATGATATTCTGTTACAGCAGCCTCAACTGATACAGGGGTGTACACATATGAATTGTGCTTAGCACGAGCTGCAACTTCCTCCTCCAGCTCCTCTGCCAGGAGCCTTTGCTTTTCAGAAACTAGGGGTCCCCAGAGTATTCTCTTGAAAGCACTGTCATCTGTAGAGAGCCTCCCAAAGCTCTCAGGGCACATGTAAACAGAGGCCAGGTCTCAGCAGTCTTTTGTTTGGAGGGTGGCCAGGGGATGGAACCCGCCCACAGCTGTATGGAATAGAAGAAGCCTTCACTTCCCAGCCAGGACTTTGTCCAGAATACACTGTAACGTGGTGGTATAATAGGCTGAGTCCTTGATTCTATGCAGATCCTATCCTGCTCTAACGGTACATGTGTGAGGGGTCTGTGTGGTCCTATGCCTCCCACCCCCATTAAGGAGAGCTCTTGCT
The DNA here is from genome assembly GCF_028564815.1 of Eubalaena glacialis. Classification (NCBI taxonomy): domain Eukaryota; kingdom Metazoa; phylum Chordata; class Mammalia; order Artiodactyla; family Balaenidae; genus Eubalaena; species Eubalaena glacialis. The sequence continues at coordinate 27,372,086 of NC_083730.1, read as the reverse complement.
TCCTCATCATTTCACTTGTGGAATCTCCTAAAGTCTACAATTGCTTGTTAAGCAAGGTGTTTGTTGAGTTGGGTCCAGTCTGGAGACCTAGTTTCGATCTGACAGTTACGTTAACTAGTTTCTAGCCCTGGGGTAACTGAAAACTCCATCTGAATTCCCCAACAATTCAAGCGGGTTACCTTTCTCGGAACCTCTGACAAGAAAGATAGAGCAGGAGGGTGAGGTGTATCTTGGGCCTTTCCCCCTCGCTTTGCAGCCTCTCAGTATGTCTGTACCTCTCCTGCCCCTCTGGTGCCCAGACCACCTGGAGTCAGTGCCTCCACCTGGCCACCTCCGGACGGATCTTTCCCCAGATGCTGCCCTGTGCTCTGAGCCATCCCTTCAGCATTGCTGATACACATTAGCAAAGTTTCACTTCTGCAGAGACCTCCCAGCTGGACATCTCCCTGAGAGAATCTGATCACCTAAGTCCTGTTAGGCTGTAAAGTTTATGAGGCTCTAATGTGCGATCCCTTCCTGAGGTTAATTGCACGTCGATAGGACACAATGCCCTCACCAAAGCAGTGGACTTCCCAAGTAACAGCATTTTAGGCATCAAGAGAGGGAAGTCAGGAGTCCCTAGAATCTCAGCTGACTTCAACCCTTGACAAGATTTAGTTAGGGTTCGCTTCCCAATGCAGACACTGGCAGTTTGCTTCATGGTGTCAAAGAAATCTGCAGCTGCTCACCAAGTGGCCTAGGACTGTCATTGCTCATAACCAGAATGGAAGGGCGAGAGAGCAGACACAGTCCGGGGCCACTTGGTGAGGTCAGGAAGTGGAGAAACTTTTCTCATATAGCTGCAGGTCGCACCTGGATCAATAAGCAGGTTTTTTGAATTGTTATTCATTTTACAACTCAATAAAGCTTAATTATGAGGAAGCAGAAAAGCAAGCAGAAGCCACGCTCACATGATATTGTATTCCGTGCAGCAATCCCTGTAGGGCCCTCGCACTTGCGATGCAACGTAGAACAAACCAAATTACGGGGACTATTCAAAATTCATTTAAAAACATCATTTAGGAGCATCATAATAAAAACACAATGAAAAAGACAAGCTTGGGTTGTTAATTTGTAGCGCCGCGCGTGTTCACGGGGGCCTGTGTGCATGCATATGTGTAGGTACGCGTGCACACGTGGCCTAATTAGCTTTGCTGGGGACCAAGGGCTAGATGGGCTGAGGTGACGGATTAGACTGGCACAAGGGGGACACGGAGAGTGTTGGGGACTTCTGGGAAGTTTCTGCTGCCCTGTCCCCTGTTTCGGACGAAAGTCAGCAAGACGATGTTGGGACTTGAGTCCCAGGGCAGTGTCTAGGGTGACCAGGATGTTAATGAGGGGCTGAGGGACCACCCCAGGAGCTAGGCTGGGGGAGAGGGTGTTCAGAGAGGGCTGCCTTTCCACCTCGCACTCACCTGGCCTCACAGGGGAGCCCGCTTGCCCCACCTGCAGACAAAGAGCCCACACTCCGATGCGCATTAGTCCCAATCAGGAGCATCTAGGGAGGTGCTGAGGGCTCAGATCATTTAATCGTATGCCAACCGCCAACTAACCAGGGCAGCCTGTGCCTATCACTCAGACCCGGCTGACTCAGGTGCGTGTGTCTGGTCTGCCAGGGCCTCAGACCCTCTGTCAAGAGCCCACCAGCCTGGTTCTGATCCAGGGCATCTGAGCCCTCAGTCTCTGCACCTAGTGTCCACTTGACTTGTCCCTCCAGCCTCTGTTGAGTTCTTCATCTCAGCCTCGTGTCACCTGACTTCTAGAGGGGCCATTTCGGCTTCTCTCACCAACCTCCTGCTTTCTTCCTCCAGGCCTGCCCTGCCCCATCCTTTTGTTACCTAAGTCTTGACACGTTGAAGTAAAGCTAAGTCTTGTCCCCACTCCTGCCAACCCCACTTCGTCACTTTTCCTGTTGTGACCTTGAATCCACTGCTTTGGGCCTCAGTTTACTCATCTGGAAAACAGGTGTCATTAAGTATGTCTTCCCTCCCTCCAGGAGTGTTTTCTGAATTAATTAATTCCCTTAATTAGTTAATTAAGTAAAGCACTTTGAGATACTTAGACAAAAGGTGTGCTAGAAGTGCAGATTATTATTTATTCTTAATGAACCCTTTGGAGATAATTTATTCCTGATTCTGAAGGGAAGCACAGTGGAACCCAGGGGGGAGAGAAAATGACAAGGTTGGTTTTTTTTGTTGGTTTTGGGGGTAATAGAAGGGGAGGTCTTCGTTGCTGCATGCGGGCTTTTCTCTAGTTGCGTCGAGCAGGGGCTACTCTTCGTTGCAGTGCGTGGGCTTCTCATTGCGGTGGCTTCTCTTGTTGCAGAGCACAGGCTCTAGGCACGCGGGCTTCAGTAGTTGTGGCATGCGGGCTTCAGTAGCTGTGGCATGCGGGCTTCAGTAGTTGTGGCACACGGGCTCAGTAGTTGTGACTCGTGGGCTCTAGAACACAGGCTCAGTAGTTTTGGCACACAGGCTTAGTTGCTCCGCGGCACGTGGGATCTTCCCAGACCAGGGCTCGAACCTGTGTCCCCTGCATTGGCAGGCAGATTCTTAACCACTGCGGAGGGCGGTTATTATATGTAATTATTCTCTCAGTGGGCTAATAGGGAGAGAATTAGCCAAGCGCTCTTTGCACTGAACTTGTGCTGCCTTAGCCAGGCCTATTCACCCATGAAAGTGTAAAGGCAGACAGCTCCAAAGACAGAATGGTTTATAGATCTAATCACAATCTGATTTTAAGACTGGGAAGTCACCACTATTAGAGAGAGAAGGAGAGAGAGGAAGGGAAGCGGGGGAGGGGAGAGGAGAGAAGAGAAGAGAAGGGAAGAGAAGAGGAAAGGGAGAGAGAGGGAGGTTTTGAGTGTATCCGTACGCGTCGTGGGTCCTCAAGGAAAGAGGAGACACATGGAGAGGGCTGTGTGTCGGCTGCAACCTGCTCCGTGTGTATTTCTCAGCCAGATTCCTGCCCCTTCTGCACCATCTGCTTCCTCCCAGCACTGACCATATCTGGACTTCCAGCAGGCCATCCCTCTCTCTGATTTTTTTTTCCTAGGTCTGAACCTTAGCAAAAGTGTGAAGTTTGAACATTTCACCTGTGCGCCCCTTGCCTCTCTGTTCTACCACCCCCGCCCCCTTGATCTATGTCTGCCTTGTCCCCAACCAGGCACATGGCCCCCAGGTGCTCTTCCCCATTCTTTTCAATTCCTGTCTCAGGAAGTGCAGGTGGGGGTGTGTGTGGGGAGTGGATGGGGGTAAATGACCCAAGGCAATGTAAAGGGTTTCTCTTCTTGGCGGTATTTGTATCTCTATAGAAAGCAACTTCTATAGCCAAACACAAGTCTAAGGCACATAATCCTGGTTGCTTCCATGCCTGGAATTGGGGAAGATGGAGGGAGGAATAGGAAGAGGCTTTAGTTATTTCCTTTCTATGCTTTTATATACTTTGACATTTTTCCCAGTAAAGATGCATGATTTTTATTATCACCATCTTCTATCTCAAGCACATGAACAAACAGCCTAAAGAGGACATTTAAGGCATTGGCCAAAGGAGGCTGGGCATTCTTCTCCCTGACGGTCCTGATGCTCCTGCCATCACTTGCCTGCGGTGGGAGGTGCTCCTGGGCTGGCCTGCGAGGAGAGGGGGTCGGTCAAAGGGACCAAGGAGAGGCCACGTGAGCTGGGGAAGGTGAACGGGTGCGAGTCTAGAAACACAGATGCAAACTCATGCCTCCTGAAGCCCTTGTAGATTCTGGATTTTTGCAAGACATTGAAAGCTTTCCAGGACTTCCCTGGCGGCCCAGTGGTTAAGACTACACGCTTCCACTCCAGGGGGTGCAGGTTCGATCCCTGGTCGGGGAACTAAGATCCCGCATGCTGCATGGTGTGGCCAATAAATCAATTAAAAAAAAAAAGACAATAGATTTAAAAAAAAAAAAAGAAAGCTTTCCTACAAGACAGAGGGGACTGGGGCCTTCGGTGACTCTGGCGTGGTGTGAACTCTGCAGAGCCATGGAGGGTATGCTCCATTAGATGTGAGCATATGCTGCTCTGCACTGGTGTCTGATTACAACTGTAGGATGGGAGCTGAGAGGAAGGACACTCTCGTGGCCATGGGGTGGGCTTTGGAGGCAGAGGGCCCACCTCTGAATCACAGTTTTGCCACTTGCTTGCCGGTAGCTTTGGGCAAGTTACTCAAGCACTTTGTGCCTCAGTTTTCTCATCTATAAAATGGGGTAACAGTAGCATCTACCACACAGGGATGTTGTGAGGATTGAATGAGTTGAAGTGGTACAGCCCTTGAACATTGCCTAGCACATGGAATGTGCTAGATGTACATCAGCCATTATGATTTTGTTGTTACCATAACTTAGTGTTCATGTCTGCAGTGGGGCCCGGGCAGGCCTAAGCTGGGAGTGCAAGGAGAGCTTAGGCATGTCAGTGTGTGCCTGCAGTGAGGGGAGGGGCCTGCCCTAGGTTACCTGCACGGGGCACCAAGGAACCTGCTGGGGATGAAGCCCTTCCGAGGGACAGCGTGTCTGTGGGTCCAGTCCTGCAGAAGAAGTGATTCTGCTCAATGCCTAGTTTCCAGGCTGTGCCCCACCAGGCCCCCAGGCCCCTAGGCCCCTAGCCTGATTCCTAGAGGGGCTAAGGGCTGCAGGGAAGTAAAGAATGAGCAAAACCAAGAGCCGGCAACCAACATTTCAGTAAGACACAGCACCAGGCATCACCTGCAACTTTGGGGCTGGAGAAAGTGCGTGTGAGGCCAGAGGGCAGGGAAGCGTATCAGGAAATGCACTGAGGCCTGGGTCCCGGACAAATGGAAGACAAACCTTGAGTGGTAGCTGGAGACGCCCCTGGGAATCTTTGGCAAAAATTCGAGGTGGCAGCAGTTCCCAGAGAGGGGGCAGGAACACCACCAGGAAAATGGTGAGTTTGTTATTATAAAAAGAAGAAACTTAAAATGCTCTTTTTGATGGGGCCTGCCTTTCAAGGAGAGTGGGCCCTGTTTCCAGAAAGGCCTTTGATTCCCTACAAGTTTTCTCAGACTCTTGGTGCTGAATGATCAGGCTTTTTCCCCTTTAATTTTCAGTATATCTTAGAAGGATATTTTGTAAGATGCAGTAAAAATGAATTACTAGTAAAATGAAATAAAAACCAGATGTACAACATGCAAGTCCCAATTTTATTTTATTACTAAAGTCAACAGACATAAAATTACTCTGTCTAATTGCTGTACACTTCTAAATGCTTACTCAAAATTCTGGACTTACCTCTTTGCCAACTGGCATCAAATCTTGGGGCCTGGCTTGGGTCCAGGGACCACACTAAGCCTCACCTGCACACTGACCTCATGGAGATGCTTGGTGCTTGGGGCAGCAGGTGAAGTGATGTCTGCCTCTGGATTGAGCAAGTGGGAAAACTGTGGATTAGCTTCCTAGGGATGTCATAATAAAATACCACACCACAGGTGGCTTGAAACAGCAGAAGTTTATTCTCTCACAGTTCTGGAGGCCAGAAGTCCAAAGACAAGGTGTCCACAGGACAATGCTCCCTCTGAAGCCTCTAGGGAAGGATGCTTCCACGTCTGCTCCAGCTTCTGGAGGCTCCTAGCAATCCTTGGTGTTCCTTGGCTTGTAGCTGCATCCCTCCAATCTCTGCCTCAGTCTTCACATGGCCTTCTTTCCTGTGTGTCTCCAAATCTCTCTCTCCTGTAAGGACACCAGTCACTGGGTTTAGAGCCCACCCTAATCCAGTACGACCTTATCTTAAACTGATTACATCTGCAAAGATACTATTTCCAAATATGGGTACATTCTGAGGTCCTGGTGGACATGAATTTGAGAGGCGGAGACACTGTTCACTATTCAGCCCAGCACAGCTGGCATGGATGGGCTCAGACGCTGGAGGCAGAGGGGACCTGGAGGACATGGCAGAACTTAGGGGCCAGCTTTGGACTTCAGACTTGGGAACGTTTGGGCCAATTATTCCTGGTCAAGGAAGTCCTGGGTGATACCAGATACTTAGTCTAATTGTGACCATATTTGTACTCCTGGGCCATGTGGCCTGAGAAAGTGCTGTTTAGAGGAGCAGGAAGGGGATTTCTAGGGTATCTGGGGCTTTCTCTCCATAACTTTTGAGGATGCAGAGGACATGAGCTGGTGGAGTCTGAAGCAAAACCAACCACTCTCCTTACCTGAGTGTCTGGGAGAGCCTTGGACAGAGCTCTGAGAGAAAGACAAGGTTTATGGAACTTTCTTGTGTGTGAGAGGCAGTGAAGTCCAGTGGTTAGAGCACAAGCCCGGGTCTCAAACTTGAAGTCTGGCTCTACCATCAGAAACTATGTAACTTTGGACAAGTTACTTCCCTTTCAGTGCCTCATGTTCCTCATCGGCAGAATGGGGCTAAAAGTAGCTCCCACTTCTATGATTGTTGTGAATAATCAGTGTGATAATATATGTAAAGGGCTTGGCACAGTGCCTGGCTCATGGTAACCACTCAATAAATGCTCTCTGTTATCAATAGAGTGGTTTTTAGATGGACCACTGAAGGTGAATGCTATCTTGAACTGTGCCTATTAGGAAAAAGAGACCTCGTATTTATAAACAGCTTTTATGAACCAAGCATTGTTTTGGATGATTTATATGCTTATATAATATCAATAGATGTTTCTAAGTGGTTAACTTGTGATTGATTTACTTACTAAATTAACATCTCAAGCTTTCATTGAGACCTACTATGTGCAAGAGCCAGTGGGGGATCCAGACACATTTCAGGGAAGGCCACTGCACTTTGGACAAAGAAGTCAAATTTGGCTCTTAATGGGGTGTCAGCCTTTAAGGAAGGATTTTATGCAACTTTGTCTTAACACAGAAGATTTAATTAACTGACCTTTTAAGACCCTCTGGCCCTTGGTTCTGCAGGACAATGGGATAGAAGAAGAAGGTGACTTATTTTCATGGGCATGAAGCTTCATCATCAGTGCTTGTCTTTGTCTATTTCACGAAGACAGTATTATTATCTTAATTTGAACTCTTAAGCAGTTTCTGTTCTGCCAAAGAAAAACCTTTTCAGTTCAGTTTAGAAAATATCTTGTTTTATTTCATTCCCATGATGATTCATAACAAAATTTTAAAAATGTGAGTTATAACCAAATTGGATTAGTAATATGTAACCCGTAGCATTGCTTAATTTGTCTCGCTATTACAGTTTTAATAGAAAATATCATTTGATTGCAATTTAGAAATAAAATTTGATTTCCATATTATAACTAATATGAATAATAAGTCCCCAAATGTCTAATATACTTATGCATTTCTATTAACACAATGAATATGTTTTGGATGTTCCTGGCATACTAATTCAAAGTCTCATTGTGTCCTGGTACCTATCTTGAGCTCACTGACCTCACCCAGGCAGCCTTTACCAGCATTTAGTTTTCAGCTGTATTAGTCCTTTGGAGTGCCGTGATAATTAAAGTGTTATGCCTCTTTAAATGAATTTGGCTGCTGGTGCCAGCCTGAATTGCTCTCATAAGTGTGTCCCCTTTCTCTCTGCGAAGTCTGGGGTTGTGGGTAGCTCTGCCATCTCAGCTCTGGCCTGGAACCTGGAGCTCATTTGCTCATGATATTTGCCATTTCCAGATCTCCAGGCTTGTTTTCTGTCTGGCCATAGAGAGAGGCTGTGTGCTTTCCTTCCCTTATAAAAAACTGCCATTCATTCATTCATTCATTCAGTAAGTAAGTATGAATTGATGGCCTACTCTATGCCAGCAGTGTGTTAGATGCTGGAGTTACCATGGTTATTAAAAACACATTCAGTCCCTACTCTTATAGAATTGAATCATTGTAATAAAGAATCCATAAATACATGCTATGGGAAAGAGGAATGCAGTTCTAAGCCAGCAATAACAAAGGGAACTGTCCAAGTTGGATGTCAGGGAAGGTTTCCTAAAAGAATGATGAGCTGGGAAGTGCTTTTGCAAGAAGACCAGAGCGAATGGGGTTTAGAGAGAACAGGGAGGAAGGATGTGTTACAAGAGGAGGCTGGGGGCAGCCAGGCTGTGCAGAACCTTGGGGGTCACAGGAAGGATGCTGCTTTTTATCCTAAGAACAGTGGGAAGGTACTGAATGTTTAAAGCCACGTGGCCAGATGTACATTTTGCAAAGATCACTCGGGCTGAAGTTTGAAAAATGGACTGAAAGTGGAATTGGAGCAGGAAATTATGGTGGTTTGAACTAAGGTGGTGGTAGATAAACAGAAAGAAGTGGAACGCATGAGGGTTTGGATGTGAAGGATGTGATGAGAGAGGTACTAAGTCCACACCTACCAAACTCATTTTTTGCCTGGCCGCCCTTCTCCATCATCCCGCGGCCCATTTTTGCACTTGATTTGGGCTCTGCTCAAATGTCTACCCTGTCTCTCTCCTTACACTGTTCAGTTATTTTCATAATAATTTGGAAGACATCATATTATATATTTATTTATTGGTTGTTTTTGCCAGTAGAATGCCAGCTCCATGAGGTCAGGGAATCTGTGTCTCTCATGCCTGGAACATTGCCTGGCACATAGTAGCCTCTCAAAAAGTACTTTCCGAATGGATGAATGATTCTGAATAGCTGGCTCATAACGATCAGGCTGATGGTGGCATCCTGCCTGAGAAAGGGATGACTGGAATGGGACTAGGTGTGGATGGGGCAGGTGGGAGGGTTATTGAGTTCAGGCCTGCGGTTCTGATTTCAGTCCCACCTCTCACACTGACTGCCACCTGGACCGTGGATGACAGTGCATAGTTTTCTCCTCCCAAGAATGGAATGACCTATCCCCTTATTCCTCACAGAGGCTTTCACATAAGTAAGTAACAAAAATGATTAGAAAGCAACTATCAATGCTCAAACATGTGGGGCATATATGATAATGAAGAAAGGGCCAATTCCAATATTTCAAGCATGTCCTAAAATGAGTTTAATTGAATGCATCTTGGGCAAAGGAGTTCTGGTGGGAATATTGTCCCCCCGCCCCCCGCCCCCTGTTGACCCTGACTGTCCCTGACTCACCCTGTACCAGTTTGGTGACCGGCATCCAAGCTCAGCTGCAACGTTCTTCTTGGGCCTGAGAAATGATGCTTTGTGTTTCTATGGCATTTTCACTTTCAAGGCGTTTTCTAGTCTGTGTTATCAAAGGAGCAGCATCAGGATGGGAGGGTGGATGGGGGAATCTGCATCTTTCACTTGGGAATCCGGAGGTTGGAGGCGCCCTGCGGACACAGCCAGGCAGTGGGCCTGGGAACTGGGTTGGTTCTTGGAGCTTCACCCAGCGCTCACCTCTGACACTGGCCTGATCCAAGGCAAGGCTAGTCCTCACTGGTAAGCTGGAGGCTATCACTGCCCACTTTGCCAGGTTCCTCTGGAATTCAGCGAGAAAAATGAGTGTCTCTCCCAGCAGGCACTCGACAAATATTCAATGCTTCTCCCCTGGAAGGATTTGGATAGCATTCTGGGTTAGCAGAAAGCGGGAAAGGGTCAGAAAGGGGTCTACTAGGCCTCAAGGGGTCAGACAAGGGGTTCTGGAGGACAAAGACCCGGAAGCTGCTGTATGTTCAAGGCCGTCCTCACCCTCGGGGCCTGAGGTTGTTTTCTCCCTTCAGTCCCACCAGTAGGTGGGAGGTGAGTCAGGGCTCACAAGTGCGCATGTGCAGCCGGCAGCTCTGCTTAAAGCTGGCCATGTTCCCTTACCCCTACTCCCCACCCCATCTACTTACAGAGCACATTCCAGTGTCCTGCCCGAACCCATCGCCGCATGGTCCTTACTTGGCCAAGCTTCACTCAGGTCATTTATACTTTCTTGGTCCACTCTGCTCTTCCCACTGAGACCACCCACCTCCGTATTCTCTGCCCGTTAGATCCTACACAGCTTCTGAAACCCAGTTCATCTTTCTGCTACACGATGTTTCCTTTGGGGGCTTCTCCCTCGCTGGTTCTTGGGGTTGGCAGTATGGCACAACAGAGCGCCTGGGATTGAATCCTCCCTCAGCCACTTCCTAGCTGTGTGGTGTTAGGGAAGTTCCTTAACCCCTCTTTGCTTCAGTTTTCCCATCTCTAAATGTATTAGTACCTCATTAGGCTGTAATGAAGACTGGAAAAGTTAATTTACCTGAGGTGTTCAGAGCACTGCTTGATGCTGTTCTCATGAGGAGACACTGAGTCTGTGCCCGACCTGGTCTCAGCACCAGGCTAGATCTGCCTGGCTTGCCTACACCTCAGGCCTTGGCTCTTTGTGTATTTCCTGGCCACAGTGGCCCTAGGGAAGTTTCACACTATTCCTGTGGTTATAAAGGCCCAGCTGCTTCCTCCACCACAGCCCACGGAGCCCCTACATGTGGTGTCAAGTGACCAGGAGAGACCTCGGCATCTGTGCTCTGACCAGCTGGACTGCGGTGGCTCTGGCTGGGTAACACGACCCAGATGACGCCTCCTGGGTGGACCTTGGTCCCTGAGAGAAGAGAGACAAGAAGGAGTCAGTGATCAGGTGCTTGCCCTTCTTCTCACTTTCCAGGGACGTCCTAAGAAGCAGTTGTTTCACGGAAACAGCTCTGGAAACATCTTGTAAGACCAAGCAAATGGCATGTTTGTTGCCAGATGGTGGCCAGCTCAGTGAGGCACCCGCTCATCTTCACTCCCCCTGCCCCGGTTTCACTCCCTGTCCCCTCTCCACTGTGTGTTTTTTCTACACCACCAAGCAATTAACTCAATTCTGTCACTATCTACCTGAAGATACCATCAGATCCCACAGGCTGAGGGCTCATCCCCACAAGACCACCCTTCTCTTTAGACGCCAGTCGCAAGTCCAGATTGTCTTCTGTGCTTCTGACCACTGGCTATAAATCAGAGGTTCCCACAACCCCCTTCTTGGGTTTGATTAATTTGCTAGAGTGGCTCACAGAACTCAGAGAAATATTTACTTACATTTACCAGTGTATTGTAAAGTGTATTAGAAAGGATACAGATCAACGGCCACATGAAGAGGTAGACAGGATGAGGTCTGAAAGGGTCCCCAGCACAGGAACTTCTGTCTCCATAGAACTGAGATGTACTGCACTCCTGGCATGTGTTCACCGACCTGGAAGCTCATCAAATCTTGTTGTTCAAGGGTTTTCATAGAGCTTTCATCTCTAGCATCCCACACCTCCCTGCTACCACACGCAGTTCCTGGAGGTTGGTGGTGGCGCTGTAAATGCCACCCCTCTAGCCCTTGGGCTTTCTGGTGACTAGCCCCATCCTGATGCTATATAAGGGTCCCATCCTGATTTAAAGCCCTTGTTTCGAAAAACAAAGCGATTCCTCTCACTTAGGAAATTACCAGGGTCTTAGGAGCTCTGCCCCAGGAACCATAGACAGAGACTAAATATATTTCTTATCCCACACCCTCCCTCTCGCTTCCCTGGGATTGCACGCTCCAGTAAAACCACAGAAAGTAAGCTTTTGCCTCAAGTTCTGTTTTTGAGGTTACCCTGGCTAAAGCAAGGGTCCTTACATCATAATGCTTAGTAACCTTTTACAGGGAATGTATCTTTATGCCTAACTAGAGGATAATTTCTTGGAAGAGTGTATGAGTCTGTATTTTCTCTTATCTCCCATGTTACTTGCCAAAATGGCTGATGGCTTCATTGGCTCCACCTCTGACTTCAAATCAGTTGGTCAGAGCCCAGTGTGAATATAGCAAGGACTGCTTACTCTGGACTTGGAATGACCCAGCACTGATCCCACGCTGAAATCTTAGGTGCCAATAGCCCATTCTCAGAGCTCAGTGCAGCCCTCTGTCTTATTCCCTAGAAATCTTCCACCTATTTGCCTCCATACTCTGAAAACATGTTCAGGTCATTCTCATTTAAGAACCAATGAAATTAAACCAACCATATACCCCTGTCAACCACACATCCCAGTCTAGGAGCTGTCCTGTCTTACTCTTGCCCTTCACAGCCGATCATTTCCAAGTGTTTGCTACACTCTTGCTTGTCCTTCGTCACCTCCTGCGTCCCTCTCAACTTACTGCAATCTGGCTTATGCCCCATCTGATCCATCCATCACTCTTTTTGCTGCTCTCCATTGACTTCCATAATGTTGAATTCAGTGGATACTTTGGTCCTTACTTGCTTGAATTTTGTTGACATCTCGTAATGTTCATCATTTCTTCCTGAAACTCTTCCTCACTTGATTTGTGTGTTCCCGTGGTCTCTCTGTTTTCCAACAACCTCTCAGGCTGTTCCTTCTCACCCTTCTCAGCAGTCTTCCTTCCTTCACTGACCACTTAGCTGGTGGTATTCCCCAAGACTTGTTCTTGGTGCTGTGCTCTCCAGTTTCTGTGTAACCCTTTTGGGGGGTTTCTCCTTCACACTGTGACCTCAGTTATCACAAATATGTTGATAACTCCTGAATCTCTGAGTCCGGACTGAGTACCAACATGTTGCCCACCTGCCTACAGGATATATATACTCCTAACAAGCCTATCAAGCCCAACTTGTCTGAATAGAACTCTTACTTCTCCCTGAAACCTGTGTAACCATTGCCTACCTCAGGGATTAACACCACCACCCAGCCAGGAACCCATGCCAAGACCTTATTTACTAGTCTCTATCTTCCTGCCCAGCTCCCCTTGCCAAGCGTTTAGAAAGGTCTGCAGCCTCTGTGTCTCTGCCACCACTGCCTTAGTTCAGCCTCTTGTGGATTCCTACCTGGATCATGGAAATAGTCCTCAAATTGATTTCCTTGTCTCCTGACTATCCTTCCCCGTGGTTACATGTTTCCACTGACATCAGAGTAATCGTTACAAAATTACACTCGATTTTGCCATGCCGCTTCTTAAAAGCCTCTGGTTGCTGACTCCACAGAGCTTCCAGTTTGAGGTTCAAATTTCTGAGCTTCATGCATACAAGTTCTTTCATGATCGGGCCCTTGCCTAATACATTAACCTTCTTCTCTTTACCTTCCTACCCCCTTTCTCCAGGCAAATTTGAATTTTTTAATTTCCTTGAACATGTTATGCTATTTCAGACCGAATCTTTGCACTTACTGTCCCTTCTGCCTGATAACTCATCCATCCATCCATCCACTGCCTTAGCTAGCTAATGCCTATCATCCCTCCAAACTTGGTTCATGCGCAGCCTCTTCTGAGAAGTATTCCTTTGGCTTCTCAGTCTGGTTTCCAGTGCTCTCTGTTTATGTTTTTTCAAATAGAAGTACTTATTACACTGACTTGTAAGAATTGAATGAGCTGCACTCTCAAGTGCCTTGAGATCAGGGACTGTGTCTTTTTTTTTTTTAACATCTTTATTGGAGTATAATTGCTTTACAATGGTGTGTTAGTTTCTGCTTTATAACAAAGTGAATCAGCTATACATATACATATATCCCCATATCTCCTCCCTCTTGTGTCTCCCTTCCCCCCTCCCTATCCTACCCCTTTAGGTGGTCACAAAGCACCAAGCTGATCTCCCTGTGCTATGTGGCTGCTTCCCACTAGCTATCTATTTTACATTTGGTAGTGTATATATGTCCATGCCACTCTCTCACTTCGAGGGACTGTGTCTTATATGTGTCTCCTCAATGCTTAGCACAATTCCTAGCACATAGTAGATGCCCAACAATGTTGAATGAATGAACTAAGCCCCCGTCCCATCCACTCCATCTCAAAAATAAGCCCCATTGATCACAGTAAGAGTGGGATGGAGAGGATGTGTTGACGGCTCTTTGTGCAGAACTCGTGGCTCTGCAGCTTCTGTATATGGCAGCTAAAAATGGCAGCTTCATCTTAGTTTCTAATTTTGACTGAGGTCTCCTTAAGTGGGTGTTTCCACCATCTCTCCCTACCCCTGGCCCATTTGTCTCTTCATGGGCCTGGTCCAGGCTAGGCCTCCTCTTCCCCCTTTGCTACCTTCCCTAGTGCCTCCCTCACCCCTCTACGCTGGGAGCCAGCCTTCCCAGAGCCCAGCAAGCCTATTTTAGTTTTTAATCTTTCCTCGTAAATTAATCTCTCCTGCTACCTAATCATGCCTGGTGCCCTTCCCTGAACTCTCTCCACTTTGCCTACCTCTGTCGGGTAATGAGATGCCCACAGCTGGCTGCAATCTCCCAGGCTCCATCTCACCACCAGAGACCATTTCCTCCTGGCTTCGTGTTGTGGGCCCTGCACATTCACACATGCCCAAATCATCTTGCCTTTTTTATTTTTTTCTCTGCCACTTCCCATTGCAAGCTCATCTAATTTGTGCTCTGCTCTGGGGCTGCTTCTCTCTCAGCAGATCCCCACTTTTGAGGTCCCCCCCACTTATTGAATCCATCTCTGTCTTTATGATTATTTTTTTCCTTCCTGTGTTAATGCTTAAGACTTTCGAAGTCGAATCTCATTTAGGGGCACCTTACCCAAACATTTTGCTTCTCCAGTCACAGATAATTTTTTTCCACTCCTTCCCAGTTAGGGGCATCTGTCAGTTTCATAAGATGCCTTCCTATAAGTGCTAAGAAAAAGGTGGGCCTTTCCTGATCACACTCACTTTTATTAGAAAATGTCATCCTACTTGTTTGCCTCAACTATCAGAGAAACTAAAGCTAAGTTTGTGTTTGGTGGGAGCAGCTGTCTTTTCCCTGGGTCTCTGTGAAATTATCTTTTCCCCTTATTATGTGGCACTCTTATTAATTAGTATTATAAAGGAACTAATATATATGAGTTTTCTGCTAAGTTTACTTAAATTGTTTTTGGAAAGAAGTCGGATCTAAATAACATATTTAGTGCCTGGTGGGTTCATCTACTTTCTTTTCTTTTCTGTCTTTCTATCCCTAGCTCTTATCCTCAGACCTCTGAGCCATCATAGAAGTTGGTGTAGATGAGGTTCGGAGGCTCAATGAACAGAGACCCTCACAGTCACCCTCAATTGCAGTCATTCAGATGTGGGCCTGATGAGGACTCGGCAAGGCGATCCACACAGGTAGGCAGAGGGAGTGAGGTGGAAGGATGCTGGGGGAAGGTCTTGACTTTGGAAGACAGCAGGTAAGCAGGCTTGATTCTGTCCCTCCTGGTCGTGTAACCTCAGACAAGTTAACCTTTCTGAGTGTCATTTTCGCCCTAAAAGGAGGAAAACAAAACCTCCAGGATTGTGAGAAATAAATGAGACAAAGTATGTCTTAGTACCTGGCATGGGGGTGGGGAGGGGCGGGCACTCAATTCAAGTTTCTATCCTTGATTTCAGGGAGGGATCCTCTGCCCATACATCTGTCCACCTCCCCCCACCTAGTATTAAGGGGCCTGAAATCCCACCAGTAGAGTATCATTAACTGACTCATTTTAAAAAGACAAACATCCCCATGGTGTTTATAACTTAGTCTGGCTGAGACTTTCCAGGGGAACAAGCTGGCACTAGGGGAGTGAGGCAATAGTCTGATGTCGGGGAGCAGGAGGGTGAATTCTGGAGCAGCATGTTTGGGGGGCATTACTGAGGAGCGGGGTGAAGGTGAGGGAGACGGCACCTGATTAGAGGGTTGTGGTGCCCTCCTACCTCGAAGTGTTTAGAGCAGTGTTTCTGGAATGTCAGTGTGTGTCTGACTTCCCTGGGGCGCTTGTCGCCCGCAGATGCTCCTGCAGCCCGGCTGGGGTGGGGCCTGAGATTCTGCCTTTCTGGCCAGCTCCAGCCTTGCCCCTGCTGCTCCTCCCAGGGCCACACTCTGGGTCGTGAGGATTTGTCAAACTTTGACTCAGGCCTCAGTTGACGTGCAGGCTCTGGGCAGTGCATGGGGGCCCCTGCCGTGCAGCCTCCTCCCAGCACCTGGTCCCCAGCTCCCTTTCCCACACCCTCTGAGGGCAGTGAGATTCCTTGCTTCCCAGCCTCAGGCCAGGACCCCCTGCCAGGCCCATTTGAATTGTTATTATTAATTTTTTCCCCAGAACCTCACCCAAGTCACTATTCCTAAGCACTTTCCTAAAATTGAGAGCTATTATATTCACTGCTTTCCTTTTATCTCTTCATCTGGCATTTCTATAGATTACAAAAAGAGCAGTTAAATTTGTCTGGCATGATTTGTACTACATCATCTCCTGCTATTTACTGCTTGCGAATCTATCCTTCCCCAACACTTACAAAGAGTTCCTCTTAGTGCTGCGACCTTGGCTTACTTCAGAGGTGACTTTCATTTTAAGTTTCCCAAAAGGATGATGCATAAGCCTCAATTTATTCAACTAAATACACCATTATTTTTAAACATACACATACATGCTCATAAAATGGCCAGGATCCAGGAATCCCAGACCTAACTCTTCCATTGACCAGACATGTGATGCCAAGATGGAAATCTCAGTCCTCGGAGCCTCATTTCCCTATCTGTGAAATGGATAGAATAAGACATGTCAATATGTCTCACTGTGAAGGGGCTTCCTGGAGAACTCAGTGCATATTAGGTGCTCAAAGAATGCTTATGGGGAAAATAAGTATCTCTATGCTGTGAAAATTAATAAAGGGAAACCTCACTAACATGGAGTCAGGAGGCCAGAAGGGGGAGTTCTTATGCACATACCACTTGACATCAATACAGATCCCAACAGGAAGAGACTATGTTGCATCTCCAGTAGGAAGTGACACTATTTCACTATCCCCAGCAGGAGAAAGAAAGATTTCTCCCCAGCAACAGATCAGCCAATGAGAGACTGGCACAACTCAGTCAAAGAAAAGCCACTATACTTTGAACTCCCGGTTTCCTTCAATGGACTTTTTGTTTATAACAGCCCCTCCCAACTTCCCCTTCTCCTCCGTAAAAGAGTTTCCTCTCCTTTGCTTTACCAGACTTGCACATGGTTCACCATAGTTGCATGTCCCGAATTGCAATTCTTTGCTGCTCCTAAATAAACCTGTTTTGCTCGTAAAATAACTGGCTGTTTTGTTGTTTTAGGTGAACAATGCTATGACACTATCATTGCCTACCTGATAGCTATTCACCTCTTCTTCCTTACTAACAATGCCCAATTTTGTTCAGGGTGATGATCAGCTAAAACCATACTCCCTCCCATACTCCCTTCCAGCTAGAGGTGGCCATGTGACATCTTCAGGCCAGTTAGATTTAAGCTTTGGTGGGGGTGTGGTGAGGTAAGTTCTGGGAATCTTATGTCTTCCTGATTATAGAGGCGACTCTGTCCTTCTTCAGATCTGAAACAGAGACACAATACACTGAAGAACAGCCATATTGCAACATGAGGCAACAAGCATGAGGATGAAAATTAAAAAAAAAAAAGATGGTAGAGTGAGAGAAGGGAAAAGAATGGCTCCCCGATGGTGGCATCACTCGGCTTCCACACAGCCCTGACTGCCTTTGCCTGGAATGCTCGTCTCAGAAGAGTGTGATGATTAGGCAAATAAAGCCTCAGTCACCATCTGCCTAGTCCCTCAACACTCAAGATGCTGCTTGTGTACCAGGGAGCGTGTTAGAAATGAGGACTTTCAGGTTCACCCGATAAGAACCTGCATTTTAACTGCAATCCCCAGGTGAGTTACACTCACATTACAGTTTGAGAAGCACTCTCTAGTCAAGGTTTCTGTTGCTTACAGCTAACATATTTCTAATCTAAACCCGTATTCTATATTTTCATGAGAAAGAGATAGAAGCTGAGCTCTTGTTGTGTGTGTGGTATCTATTTATTTTTTCACTTGTTTTTAAAGATTTTTCCTTTTTGTCAGTGTTGACCTTTTATTAAAAAATTCTTTCCAAAATGATGATTCGATATACATATGGAGTGAAATGACTTCTACAATCAAGCTAATGAATATATAATCTCATATAGCTTGATTTTCTTGTGTGTGGACATATTTTTAAAAAGATGTATCCAGATATATCTCTGTTAAAACCCTTCTCTCGACCTTGGAGAAATTTTTAAAAATCTGCCTCTTTTGTGGAAACTATCTGTCTACTATGTGAAAAAAGCACAACAGACCTTAAATAAATACTTGCTGTTGTTGCATAAGTACTTATTTGACTACATGTTGCATCTCCTTTATTAGGTTAAAAGCTTGAGGCGGGCAAGGATTGTGTTTTAGCTCTTAATTCCATCCAGAGCTTAGTGAAGTATCCATATAGCAGTGAGTGCCTGATAAATATTATACGAATTACTTTACTGTATATTCCACTTACTGAGGCAACCAAGGGGAGTTTCTTGAAATTCCTCCATCATACCCTCAAAATCCCGTCACAGTTTCTGAGCGTTCAGGAAGAGTGCGTCTATTCTAAATAGTTAATATGTTTACTTTTATTAGCTATACTATAGAATCACTTTCCCTCTTCTCTTTGGCTTCTAGGAAGTTCACAGCTAAATGTAGTTCAGTGGCCAAAGTTAACTTTGGTTTGGCTTTTCTTATTTCCCCTAATATCTGTGGTTCCTGATTTGATATTTTCTGTTTTAACGTTCTTATTTTAACTATGACTTTTATTTTCAGCTCCTCAAATACTTTTTTGGGAAACAAGACAAGATACAAATTAAAGATAAAACCAAAACATGGGGCGTCTGCCTTGTCTAAGGGAGTGGAAGAGTTTTGCTTAATGGTAAGACCTAGGCTTGAGTTTCTTCCTTTGTAAAAGAGAATTCGTGGAATTTACCACCCACAGCGGCTGTGGAGATAGTCACCACACCATGGCTGGATGAGAAAGGAGAAAACAGAGGAACAGAGAGCAAAAGCCTTACATATGTCTGAGAATTGAAAAATTTCCACCACCCACTCCATTCCCTTTTCCCAGTCTGTCACCGCCCATCATTCATCACTAGTTTTGTTCACTGTGCTTGTCACACGGCTGTGGCTTCCTTAGGCTGAATCAAAGATTGAGAAATACTGTCCCCACTTCTGCATCACTTAGAAAGACCTCTTTTCTCTCTAGCAATTCTGCCTATGCTGCAAAACCCTGCTCATCTTTCTCCTGACCACTGCGGCTCACAGGGAAACCTGCCTCCCTTGGACCCACGGGCAGTCAATTTTGCTGTGTCTTTTTGTTCTTCTTTCTTCCTCTAAGGAGTATCTTCTTCCCAGGGCTGGGAAGGGGGCATTCCTTTGTTTCTGTAACAGTTCTTAGTTGGGTCTGGTATACAGTGGGCACTCAGTCCATACCCGATTAGATACTACTTAGCATGTAAACGTAGTCTCAGACATGGTCATAATATGTATCGTGCTTTTAAACTCTATATTCTTACCTACAAGAGCACCCATGGGTCAGTCTGTAGCCCAAGGCATTCATAAACACAAAGCCACACAGTCAGTGCTAGGAGAAACCACGGGGCCATTGGAATCTGATCCTCTTGCCTTCTAAAAGAAGCCCAGAGAGGAGAAGGCCCTGTGGAGGGTTCCACAGCTGGTTGGTGACACAGCAGAGACTAGAGCTCAAGTCATTTGACCTTGAGTCCAGCATGAACATCGCCTTCAGTTGTATCTGCTCCCTGAGGCCAACACTTCCTTCCTTCTTCAGAGTCCAAGTGTGAGTGCGCCAGGCTGAGGTTTGGATTAAAGCAAATCCATGCAGATTTCTTCAACACAAGGCTGACGATCACCCAGAAAAATGGGTTTTACAAAGTCAGATTCTATTTTAACTGCATTAAGATGTCTGGCCAATTAAAGGACTTTAGAGGTAACAGGTCTTGTAAAGTGGAGAATCATTTTATAAAGTGAATATCCATCTCTTTTGCCCATTGAGATTCCATCAGGGTTTGTTTCATAAATGGAGGATTTGCCTGTTATACATCTTGGTTATACTCAAAAGTGAATGGTTATGAATTCATTTATAAATTCTGCAATAGGTAGGAATTATTTATACAGTCATAATCTTAGATGTATGAAAGTGTAACTCTCTATGTTTCTTTATAATTGAACTCAACCTTAGTTCTCTACCTCTCATTTCTTCCAAAGGTGGAAAACAAACTTACCAATTCAAGACCATCAGTCACTTCTCATTTAAACATGGTCAGTTTGGGATTTAACCTCTGTTTTGCTCTCTTCTTCCTGTGGTAATCTACATTTCTGGGGGCCATGAGGAAGGATACCTTGTGGACTCTGTTGTGGGTTTTGGGGTATTGGCCTCTGCCCCCGATGCACCTGTAGCACATGACCTTGGTCCCCACTGTGGCTTCTAGGTCAATGCTGTTGTCTTCTCCTTGTCCCAAGTGCGAAGCCTCTTTGCCTCTTTTCCAGCTGCTCTCTGGCCACGTCTACATCTCTTTGTGGGAAGCTTGGGAATGCCGGTGGCTTTCCCCACAGTACACGGGATGAACAGGCTCCTGAGACTGATCTGATCACCTAGGCACTCACTCTCAGCCATTGCTGGTCTTCTGCTCGGGCACCATGCTGTATGAGGACACCTGGTCTCCTGCACTACATTCTGGAAGGCAGACAACATTCTCTCTAGCTCTCAGATTTTCCTGTGTCCATCTGAGATGTGTAGTCAGGGTTTCGATCATGATGCAGTCCCTTTTTACCCTGCATCTCCAAGGGTCAGTGCTGCTGGGCTCCACATCAGAGACCCATTTAAACCCCAGTCCCATGTCCTTTGATTCTTCTCTGTCTCACTGGCTGATATTCCCCACCTCTGACCCTAGACTGCGGGGCAGTTGGGGAAGAGAATACCATACTCACTTTGTATTCTTCTCTATCATCTTGTTTTTAAAACCTATGGTTTGAGACTTCCAAGCCCCTTTTTAACTACCACAAATGCTCTCTCACAAAACCCTTTGCTTTCACACCTCCATTTCTGCTAAGGACATTCAAAAGCATGCCCTGAAATTCTAAGTTGGGCAATGGCACCATGTTCCTGACTGTCCCCATCCTCCCTGGAAGGCAGAGTATCTGGAAAGCTGCCCAAGTGGCAAAGAAAGGTGAGATGAAAAAAACACTGGGAGAAGAAACGTCAGTTATTACTTCAAATTATTACTCACCATATTCAACAATTATGGTAGGGAGTGTAATTTAGAGCAAAACTTCCCAAGTAGCCAGCCACAAATGGTTTATACATAGGTGGAGAGATAGCGATACTTTCAGCCCTGGAGGCTACTGGGATCCTCAGAGACCCTGGAACTATCAGCATTGGCTGCAAGCAGGCTGGTGGAGACTCCGCTGAGCACAGCCGAAGGGAACAGTTTCCCAAGGGCCCTCCTGTGGTCCTCACCTGTGGTCCTCACCTGTGGTCCTCACCTGTGGCAAGCACAACACCCATGTGCGTACATGCACTGGCCTCCAGGGCTGCTGAGTGCAGCCAAGAGGTGCTCTGCTTCCTACATGTCTCCTGCAAACAGTTATTCACTGTGTGCAGGGGCATGGAAGCTGCTGGAGGATTTGCGTTCCAGGCACCCAAGGAGCATGGGGCATAGCGCAAGTTGTGTGGGGCACGCTGGGTTGTGTTCTTGGAGGGGACAGCGACAAGTGAGTCCCGAACCTCTACTTTACATTCACGGGACTCTCTCTTCCATTTGCAGGTGATGAGCCTTTTCAGGAAAGCCCAAGCCAACTGCTGGGTGACTGCATCTGCATCCCTCCAATCAGGTTTTATCATTCTATTGAAACATTTGATATGCAAAAGTTCAGTTCATTTAGAAATCCAAACGTAGAATCACAAGAAATTCCGACAATATAATTGTCAATGAAAGAAAAGGAAAAGCTGTTACATTCTAAAAATATAATTTCAACTGTTGTAAATTTCTTATCTGTAAAAAAATGATTTAAAATTTTTATTACCTAATTGTGTGAACAAAGTTTCTGGTGAGTTGCCGTTATTGAGAATTTGAAGAGACCATCATTAAGAAGTATTGATCAGGAACTGTGTGTAGCCATTTCAAACATAAAACTTGATATGCAAACATTATGTTCGCAGAAGCTAGCTTTCTCATTACAAATATGAAAATATATTATTTGAAATTTTTATGCATATTCAATCTTTAATATCTTCCCCAATACTTATTTTTCTTACTGTAATTATATAATATAAACAAAAGGTAATAAAAAAATTTCCACCAAGTTCCATAGAAAGACTCCCAAATCCCCTCCAGTTCATTCTGTTATGCAGCACAAATATTACTATTTTTGTGTATGTGTAAAAAAGTTTGGGAGGCTCCATTCTGCTGCAAAAAAATGTGAATTCTGGTTGCAAACCAACTAGAGTTCCAATCCCACCTCTGCCACGTGCTGGCGGTGTGACTTTATCCAAGCTACTTAATGGTCCTGAAACTCAATTTTCTCATAGGCAAAATGGGGAAACAGCTGCTACTTCTGGGATGGATGAGACCCAAAGGATTTCACTGGTACTTCAAACTCATCTCTGCACCCGTGTGACCTTCAGCAGGATCCCTTGATTTCTGAACCCTATTTTCCCAGAACCAGGGATTCAAATGCTGCCCTCGAGGGCCAGTGTGATGGCATGTGGTCCCACTGCCGGTTCACGAGTCCCATCAGCAGCCCGACCTCAGGAAGAGCAGAGCTGGGTCACAGAGTCCTCATAAAAGGGCTGCCCCAGGAAGAGCAGGGACTGTCTCCCAGCACCCGGCTGCCAGTCACTGATTTAGTATTCAGAATTTGGAATTTATGGAGCCGCCTTCCTCTGTCACATCATCCATCAGAGAAAGACACTCAAGAGATGGAAGGGGAAAAAGTTAAAAACCTGTTTATTGCTAAACTTGCTCTAGGCATGTTTTAGCTTATTGTTCAGCTCTGTTCATTTCCATGCAATTTGAATGGCTTTCTTAGTTGCCGTGGCCAACATGTATATAAATGGTTGGCTGCATGGACTCACGGAGATATCTTTATCCCTGGCAAAATGAAAAACCACCAGAAATTACATTGTTTGTGAAGTTTTAAAGACTTAGCGACAGGCGGGGATGGCCAGCACACTCCTGGCCCAGCTCTAGCTTCCTGGGCACCCTTGTGTGGGCCCAGGCTTCCCTTCATTGGCAGACGGTGCTGCACTGCAGTGTTTATTGGGGATGCTGCATTCGTTCCTGTCAATGTCAAGGGGAGTTTGTGGGCAGGATGAGTATAGAATGCATAATGGCAACTGGCCGCGAAGGCAGGCAACTGGATGTGTAAGGATGAAGAGAGGTAAGAAGGCCATCTTTGCAGAACAATGACATCCAGCTTTTTAAGAACACTGAAATGTGTCTGGTGGCAGAAGAATATGACGTAAACTGTACTCCACAGGGATCTGGGAATCCTGGGTGAGATCTCCCGTTCCCACCATGATAGCTTAGTGGGGCCCTAGGTCAGGTTGCTTGGGTTTATTCCCTGCTCCACACTTCTAGCTGTTTGACCTTGAGCTAGTTACTTAAGCATTCTATACTGCAGTTTCCTATTTTCCTCATCTGTGACATGGGGATAATATTCCTGTAGTCGTGAGGATTAATGAAATGCCTGGCACCATGCTCGGCACATGGAGGGTACCTGATACATATATATATAACTTATTCTTATAAATATATGTATATAACTTATTCTTATAAATATATATATACTACTTATTATTATACATTTGCTGTGTTCACCTCCCAGGGCTGTTGTACTAATTGTTCAAGGTGATGAGTGTGAGTTTTCAGAAGAGTATGAACTGTCAACACATGGTGGGAATGGTTGACGCTGGAAGCCCCCCCACCCCCACCCCCGCCACGCCGGGGTAGTCAGGCACTGGGCTCGGCTCTCAGGGGGACTGTAGTTGGGCTTCACCCGGAGAAAAGGTCTTCCCTGCGCCCTGGAAGTGCTGCCCCGTGGCTTAGCTTGGAGGTGTTTGCTGGGCCTGCTTGGTGAAAGTTCTGACCTGGGGCTCAAGTATATTACATCTTGCTTTCATTTTGCTTTTTAATTGGTATCCATTCTATTAAAAGGTTTTGTTTTGTTTTTGACATCTCAGCTCCTTCTACTTACTTTGCATATAGAGAAAGCCTGAGAAAAATGTAGTGTTTTACAAACATTCACTTCTAGAGGGGGCGTGGGAGAGGACAGACGTTGCCAGTCTGGACCAAGGAGTCAGGCATGGTCTCTGCCCTTGTGGAGGGACAGGGTAACACAGGCAGGGCCCTGATCTGGAGTGGGACTAGGCCATCTGCTGGAAGAGGTGGGTTTGAGCTGAACTTTAATGATTGTTTGGAATTTGGGCAGAAGGAGAGGAGATGATGGGGGTGTGGGTTCTGTGTGTGTGTGTGTGTGTGCACGCGCGTGCGTGAGTGTGCAGGGAGTACCTAAGAATCTGACCACTCCCCGGAAATCCCTTTTGGAAGTAGGCATGGCTCTTGTGCCCACACATAGATCCAGACACACATAGCCTGAGACTACTTCAGATTCTGAGATCTAAGAGCTCAATGTGATACTCACAATCCATGGTTCACAAAAGACCTTTTCAAAAAAGAGGATGCTGGCAGAAGCAGCAACGTTGTCTATGGTATGCAGGAAGATTGGCAAGGATGGCGAAGGGCCAGAAACCACACCCCGTGAGGAACAGGGCAAGAACTGGGAAGAAGATTGTGTCTGGGTCTCCTGTTAGGAGGCTGGTAATGAGTCACATGGCTGCAGAGGCCTGGCTTTCATGGTCCATCAAAGGCAGATGTGGCTTCTCAGGCTACTGACATTCTCCATCTGAGGCTGTGGGCTGCAGAAAAGGCAGAGGGAAATTCTGTGGGGTAAAGCCTGTGGCTGAACTTTGTCACATTTTTGGCTACAAGAGAGAATATAGCTTCTCAGAAAAAAGTGGGCTTTGGACTCAGACAGGTTCAAACCCCTGCTCCGCTGCTTTCTGTCTTCATGGCCTTTGATAAGTTACATAATTTCTCTGATCCGTCGTCTTCTCTTCTCTAAAATGGACATAAGGATATCTACTTTGCAGGGTTATCTTAAGAATTATAGACAATGCATTTAAAGTTCCTAGTTTATTATAGGGATTCAATAAATGGTAATAATAGCTAACATTTAGCAAATCTATCCATGTTTTGTTCTAAATGCTTTATACAATTTAACTCATTTGATTTTCACAGCAACCCTTTGGAAAAGACACAATTTTATCCCTTTTCTCAGATGGGGAAATTGAGGTGCAGAGAAATTAACTAACTTGCCCAAGCCCCACCCCGTATCAGTGGGCAGCTTGAAGGGAAACTGGGCGGCTCAGCTCTGAGAGGTTACTGAAGGCACTGCGCTACCACTACCAGCATTCCAGCGCTGAATTCCCATGAGAGAAGATGATTCAAATGGTTGCCACTTACAACCTTGTTAATTAGCTGAAATATACTTTATATATCAATAAACATGTGTGTGTGTATATATATATATATATATGACTAGGATGGCTGCGCCCTCCAGTCTGGCCAAGGTGGGGGTCTGATGGGTGCTTCTGGGAAAAGTTTTCCTCTCTGAAAAACAAGTAATTTGGTTCTCTGTTACCCCAAACATCTTCACTGATAGAGTTAGTCTTCAAATAAAACCTGCAGAAGAGCAATGTCTGGATTTTTTTCTCTGCTTATTCTCGAGTTCTTGAGACTGAAAGCACATTCGAGTCAGAAAAAGAAAGGTTTGGGCCTGGTCTCCCCTAACCTAGGCAGACAGGCCACAGGCTTTCAGTGTGAAGTGAATATGGGACTGGAATGTGTTTATTTCATTTCCCTTAGGGGTCAAGGGCAAGTTTTGTAGTGGGGTAGGGAGTGGGGTAAGTAGCGGTTGTCAGTATCGTTTCCTCCCCTTTGGCAATATGAAGGGTTCAATCCTTTCCCATCAAAACAGGAAACCATAAAAATCCTTCTTGGCCCTGTGGCCCTCCTCCAACCTTCAGTGAGTTCTCTCATCCCGTTTACTCTCAAGTCACCTTCATGTCTCCCCTTCACCTCCCAAAGCCTGGGTCAAACTGATCAAACTGCATCCTGCTCTCAATGAAAAAATGAAAAAATGAAAAAATAGCCAAAGGCTAGCATTGGGCTTGCTAAGTCCAGTGGTGCTTCACAATCTGGCACACCTGTCCACCAGACCGGGCTCAGCTCTCACCTCTATGTGCCACCTTCTCAGCTCTTCAGGGCACCCTGCAGTCCCTGAGGGTTCAGCTCGTGATGGTCTCTGCCCATGATGGTGTCTCAGCCTGGATCACCCTGCTACCCTTTCTTTCCCTAACTCTCTCTCACCTTGTACACCTCTCTTCTCTATGGCATCACCATTTGGGCATAAGGAATGTTAATTGAATGAGTCTATACCTTGCTCTCAAGGAAGTTGGTATGAACTTGAGGAATAGGATGTCAAAAAATATTAACAAATAAGAATACAAGTCAAAAAATAGAACTACCATACGACCCAGCAATCCCACTACTGGGCATATACCCTGAGAAAACCATAATTCAAAAAGAGTCATGTACCAAAATGTTCATTGCAGCTCTATCTACAATAGCCAGGACATGGAAGCAACCTAAGTGTCCATCATCGGATGAATGGATAAAGAAGATGTGGCACATATATACAATGGAATATTACTCAGCCATAAAAAGAAATGAAATGGAGGTATTTGTAGTGAGGTGGATGGAGTTAGAGTCTGTCATACAGAGTGAAGTAAGTCAGAAAGAGAAAAACAAATACAGTATGCTAACACATATATATGGAATCTAAGGGAAAAAAAAAAAAAAAAAGGTCATGAAGAACCTAGTGGCAAGATGGGAATAAAGACACAGACCTACTAGAGAATGGACTTGAGGATATGGGGAGGGAGAGGGGTAAGATGTGACAGGGTGAGAGAGTGGCATGGACATATATACACTACCAAATGTAAAATAGATAGCTAGTGGGAAGCAGCCGCATAGCACAGAGAGATCAGCTCGGTGCTTTATGACCACCTAGAGGGGTGGGATAGGGAGGGTGCGAGGGAGGGAGATGCAAGAGGGAAGAGATATGGGAACATATGTATATGTATAACTGATTTACTTTGTTATAAAGCAGAAACTAACACACCATTGTAAAGCAATTATACTCCAATAAAGATGTTAAAAAAAAAAAAAAAGAATACAAGTCAAAGGCAAGTGAATGGCCCAGGACTTGTGGAAAGAGGAACTTGTTTGGAGGTTGCTGCAGTTGTCTGGGCAAAAAAATGATGAAGGGCTGGATAGTGGGAATGCAAAGGACGATACTGGGGAGATTCCATTCACTCAGTCATTCGACAACCTTTTATTGAGCATCTACCATGTACCAGGCTCTGAGGATTCAGCAGTGAGCAAAACAGCCCCAAATCTCAGCCCTGTGGAGCTTACATTTCTAGCTGGGGAGAAAAACAAGATGGATAAATAAAAAGGATAGGATGTCAGATGGTGCGAAGTGCCGTGGAGAAAATGAGGCAAGGAGAGGGAAGGGGGATGGCACATGGCACAAGTCTTAAGTGTAGTGCTCATGATATTTTAAGCCTTGCAAGCCTCCCACCTGCCCAGCTTTCTCAGAATCTTTTCTGACTTCTTTTGCCTATAGTGATGGCCTCTCATTTGAAGAGACTCCAGGGCACTGAAGGCCCTCACCTTCTGCTGGGCATCTGGCACATTCTCCTTTGAGTCTTTACGAAACCCCTCTTGGGTGTTGTAGAGGCAAAACTCCCTGCAGACAGGGGCCACATCCTAAACTTCCGTTTCCTGCTCTTCTGTAGCATCATACTCAGCTCTATTAGATATTCAATAAATACTTGTTAATTTGATTGATTGCACGATTCATAAATAAAATTGCAAGTGAAACCTCCAGTTAAAGTCTCTTAAGGAGTTTTTCAAGGCACTGATTACTAAACACTTTACAAAAGGGAAAACATCTTTAGAAGAGAAATTAGGATACTAACTCTTCTGGCTGTGATGATAAAAATCAAAAGTGTGAACATATCGTATTCCTCCTGAGAAAACTGTCATCCAGAGAGGATAACAATTTCCCCAAATCCTACAGTTGTGCTTTTCTCTGACTCAATTTTCTTATCTGTACAATGGGGTGAATTACCACCTAAATCACTTATTCAAAAAGAAGTTGTGAGGATCAAATGAGCTATGGAGGAATTTTTAAAAGACAGACGTTCAGCCTCATATAATCATTCATTTCCCATTTATTACTCCTCCCTTTCTTGCCAGCGAAGGCAGAGGACTCCCCGACTGATGGCCCATTTACTAATGCTCAGCTGCCTATGTTCCTGGTGGAAGAAGAAGCCTTGCCTCACCTACAAAGCCAGGAAGTTCCTGCCTGTCAGGGTGGGGAAGGGAGGCTGGGGCAGCAGGCGTGTGCCCTTGAACCAGCTCTGTGTACCTAACAGCTTGCCTATTTTTAAATTAATCTTTTGCTGCCCTTGTTAGCATCTGGTTATTATTAGACCATAACCACAACAGTAAGTATTCCAATTCTATCTTCTATTTGCAGAGTGCTTTGCAATCATTTTCGTTAGTTAGTTGCAGCTCGGTCGTCCTGGAAACCAATATACACACAAACAGGAAGAAAAACAGGGCGGGTGCAGGGGTAAAATGTCTACCAGGCAGCTCAATTTGTCTTTGACCAGCAGGATGCCAATGTTCCCTTGGGGGCAATTGGAGAAGTTAGGCTAAGGTAAACCTTCAGCAGAAAGAAACTGGAACTCAACCCTGGCACTTCTATTCAGTGGGAACCTCTGATGCATCTGTGGGTGATCTGGTCACTGCTGTCCAGCTAGTTAGTGGCAGAGATAACCCTGCGGTTTGGGGCACAGAGAGAGCTCGCTCTTTGTCTTGCATCTGGGGCGACATCTGAAGAAATCGCCTTGTACATAAGTGAATGTACGACTCTCTCTCTGGGAGATCAGTCAATTACAGCAAATTGAGCTATTTCATTTCGGCTTGCAAATGGCTTTCAGTTACACAAGTAGACACATTAATCTAATAACTAATGATCATATATTTCACTAATCATACAGCCCTGCGTGTGGTATAATATCTAATTATATTTAATATTAAGACATCTTCACATGTGCATTTTTACCAACTGTCTAGCTCGGGGAGCCATGCAAGAGCAGAGTGGTGAAGAGAAAGGAACAGCTCCAGGTGGAGGGCCAGCTGGGAGGGGACAGGCGGGGTCCAGGAGGCCAAGGGATGCCCCCTGGAGGAGGGGCCTTCTTCAGGGTGTGTGAGGGAGACCTGTGTCAAATCAGGGGCCAAAGCTAACTCGTGGGGAGCTTTTGTGATAAAAGTACCCCCTGGGGCCACCCACTGGAAAAGGGACCCCTTGCTTGGCACTGGTGTAGCCAGTCATCAGGGTGCTCAGTTGGGCCTAAGCCAGCAGAACATGTGCTGATATCAGCTCCCATTTGCGCTCCCTCCTCTGGGTACCCTGGTGCTGGGCATCATCTACATGGCCCTAGGCAGCTGCCCTGGAAGAGCTTGGAGTCAGGGCAGGGAAACTGAACACACAGCTCCCTGCAGGGCGAACTCAGTCACCTCCTACTTTATCTCTTCTGAGAGCCAACCCTGCAAAGAGCAAAGGACCTTGAATGGGGGGTGAGATTACTGGGTGGGGTAGAGGAGGAGGTGAGACTGAGGAAGGCCCGAGGGCTCTGGGTTGAGTGTGTGTTTCTGAGCTTTTTGTCCTTTGGTATCAGCCTCCAGCTGTCACCTCCTCCACTTTTGGCTGCATCCCTGAAACACTGGTTGTTATGGGATGAATGTCTGTGTCCTCCCCCCCAGATTCCTCTGTTGAAGACCTAACCTCCAATGTGATGGTATTTGGAGGTGGGGCCTTTGGGTTTAGATGAGGTCATGAGGGTGGGGTCCCCTTGATGGGATTAGTGCTCTTATAAGAAGAGGAAGAGAAGGAGATTCCCCCCCCCCTTCCTCTCTCCATGTGTATGCACTGAGGGAAGGCCAGATGAGCACACAGCAAGAAGGGGGCCAGGAGAAGGGTGTCACCAGGAACCGAATCTGCCAGCACCTTGATCTTGGACTTTTCAGCCTCCGGAATTGTGAGAAGTAAATGTCTGTTGTTTAAGCCACCCAGTCTATGGGATTTTGTTATAACAGTCTGAGCAGATGAAGTCACTGGACATCTGCTTGGTCATTGAAGTGGCTCTGGCGTCGTCCTGAAGACAGCTCTGGTCACCTGTGTCACTATTTCTGCAGGGACTCACGAGGACGATTGAGATCCCCTCCCAGCCCAGCCATTCTGGTGTCTGGGACTGACAGTGGGCAGTTCTCTCCACGCTCAGAGGTGCGAGGGCAGCCAATCAACTAAGAGCCTCGAGGCCCATCTTAGGCAGGCACTCCTGGCTCTATCAAATTAATTAAAAAAAAAAAAAGAGTCTGCAATCCCTCTTCAGTGTTTGGAGAGCCATGTGGACCTGGAACCTCCCCTCTTTGCACCTTCAGTTGTCACGAGCGGCAGCCACTGCCCATTGCTGGGGGCAGTGCCGACCTCTTCCTGGGCCCACACATTCCCCACGTTTCCTCTGCTGGGACCTCGGGGTTTAGGAGATTTTCCCGGGGCAAATGCTTGTGTTTCTGTGCCCAGTTTCCCTGAGCACTTTATTGTTTGCTACCATTCCCTGTCGCAAGCTGGGCAGGAACTGGTGAGAAGGAGGAATCTAAGAACACAGGGGGAAGTGGAAAGATGAGGACCTGGGCACCTGAAGAGCCAAAGCCTCCAGTGTGCAGGGTCCTGGAGAGAAGGAAGTGCCAGCCTTTGAAAGCACCAACCCAGAGGGTGGTGGGTGTCCTTGGCCATAGGAACAGGGCTCAATGGAATGTTAGCTGTTTTTTGAATCTTTAACAAGGACTTGGGCACCAGAGTTTGACTTTCGTTTTACACAGGGCCTTTCTGTTGACCTTGGACACATCACATCATGCCTTTGAACCTCAGTTTTCTGGATTTTAAAATGAGAGGGATAGCAGGGCATAGGTAAAAGCAAATGGTTAGTGAGGGCCAGTCTGGGAGTCAGGAGTCTGAGGTTCTAGCCCTAACTCTAATCTCATTCTTGGCTGTGAGGCCTTGGACGGATCACTTTCCCACTCTGGGCATTAGCTGTCTGTAAATCGTAGAGTTGGATGGGGTCAGTGGTTTTCAAACTGCATTCACTGACAACCCCAGGGGACCATCTTGAGGGGGTGAGGGAGAGAGAGAGCCCCGTTGATGGGGTGCTGATCACAGAACAGCCCTCCTTGTCCCCCTGTCGTGCGCCGAGCGCCACGTGAGATATGATTTGTCAGGAGGGTTCTACTGTCCAGACAGGTTTTGATGCCCTTGGCTCCAACCTGCTTCAGCCTCTGGATTTTGAAAAAGTCTCAACCGGGGAGCCCTCACAATCTGTCCCTCAAGGAAACTGAGCCCCAGGAGGTGAGAAGGTTGCTAGAAGAAGCTTAGAGTTTAGAGGAGGGGCGGGGAGAAGGTTGAGCACAGGCAGGGCCAGCCCACATGGGCCCTGCTGTGGCATTGAACTCCGCCCCTGCCCAGAAATCTTTGAAGTGTTCTCAGCAAAGAGGCAGAGTCAGACTTGGAATGAAGAGAGATTTAGGTTGAGGCAGTGGTCACATGACCCAGGACACCCTTGAAACAGCATCTCCAAAAAGTGACCGGAACAAACCTCTTCCCGGCCGTGGCCGGCCGCATCTCGTGCTCCTTTTGGGAGGGAGCAAAGTGGAGCAAGGTTCGAAGGAGGCAGAAGTGACAGGTAAACAATGAGGCCTGGGTCCCCTGCAGACTCTTGGCTCTTTGATGACACCCTCCCCACTTTCCCCTGAGCTTCCTGCAGTGAGGACAAGGAGACCACCCCTTGGGGTTTTCCCTCCTGCACCAATCAATTCTCCTCAATTACCAACAAATCTAAATGTGATTTATCTGTGCAAGAATCATTCCAATATCAGGCGAGAATCTATCAATAAAACTCCCAAGGCAATCTTGCTCAGAGTTGTCAATAGAGGCTCTAAAGCACAAAGGCATAGCAGCTAGCAATCAGAGTATTTTTACCTCCCTCCCCCCTTTTTGGGGAGCACTTAATTAAGTTGACCAGAAGCTGTCAAAGATAATTTTCGAAGCGCATGACCTCAGCAGCTGACATTTGATAATATTACATTCCACGTTGATTGAAATTGATTTTCCCCTTTTTGGGGGGGATGGGGAGAAAGTGGGAGGGTGAGACTGCAGAAGAGGGAGGTTTGGATCCCTTTGGCTGTGGTACTCTGCCCAGGGCCAGCAGCCTGTGGGTTTACCACAAAGCAGACTGTTGGGTTCCCTAGCTTCCGGCAGAGCCATCATCCAGAGCTGGTAGAGGGAGAGCCACCTGGGGAGGAAAGATTCTGGTGTGCAGAAACTGGAAGCTAACACACAGGTGGGACCCAATGAAGTTGATGTGCCCAATGGCCTGTGTTTGTTGGAAAGGTAGGCGCACTGAGTGGGGAAAGCAGATTGGGAGGTATAGATTGGCTGGTCTTGTTCAGTCCATGCTTCACATTGGCCTTAAGGAGGTTCACCATGGAGGTCAGATTCCCTTGACTTTACTGTTATTTGGGAAGTTCCTTCCAGCATCTGCCAACCCTCTGCCCTGCTACCGCTCCCAAGCCCCAGTGAGAGCACACCGCGGGCACAGTCCTCTTCTTACTCATTCAGCACTAGTCTCAGAAGCCCCCGTTGAGTTCATGCAATCACACGTCCCTCATCCAGACAATTTTCATCTTGGGATTAGCCTCAGGATCAGGCTTGGTTCTGTGTCCTATGGTGGGTGTGGGACGCACCCACGTGGCTCCCTGGTCTTTGGATCTCTGTCTGGAATTGGTTCCTTACATTGACCAGCTTGCGACTTAGCTGTGGTTCTAGGTAAAAAGGATCTTGACCTCTGCTCCAAGTTCTTGGTTTCAGATGGTTTTCCGGCTTTGACTCATTAGCTAAGGCTGGAAGTTTGTCCTTCAGGCAAAGTATTTTGATAAGCTTTTTTAGGAGTCCAGATTCTTATTGAAAATCTATGTGTGATTCTTTTCAGGCCTGACCATAGGCCCTCCTCTCTCCCTCTTCCTGAGCCCCAGGGTCCATAAAACTGCCAGAGTCTTCTATCTGGGTCTCCCTCATCAGTGAGATGACCCCCATGTCATCCTGATGACCTCCATGTCACCTGATCCTCGACTGTTCCCCGTTCCATAAGGGAAAATGGAACAGGGGAGTTGGCATTTTTCTAGTTTTAGCTTCTTGCTTATATTATCCCAGTAACTGATTAAGAGCTTAACTCTTTCATTTCCAGTTTGTTGCTCTCTCAGCTCCTGGCAGGTTTAATAGATGAGAAGTACTGAATAGATAGAGGTGATGGAGAGAGATGGGTACACGGTGAGAGAGTTACAGAGGTGGAAACAAGTCAGGGGCTCTTCCTGGTGGTCTAGAGCTGGAGGAGCTAAGCATTGAGGGCTGTGCAAGTGATAAGAAGAGATTAGACTTGATGTGGCAGGAGACAGAGCTACAGAAGTCTCTGGTCATACTCATCGTGTTTTAAAGAGGAAAAACTAAGCCAGATTATAGTTAACAATATAGTATTGGATATTTGAAAGTTGCTAAGAGAGTAGATCTTAAAAGTTCTCATCACAAGGATAAAAAATTTTTTATAACTATGTAAGCTGATGGATACTAACTAAACTTATTGTGGCAATAATTTCACAATATATATCTGTATCAAATCATTATGTTGTACACCTTAGACAATGTTATATGTCAATTGTACATCAATACAACTGGAATAAAAACAACTAAGCTATTAAAAGTTTGGAGCCTGGTGTTGAAAGGCATTGTGATATAGTGGACAACTAGCTGTGTTACTGTGGGCAAGGCCTGTCACCTCTAAGCCTCCATTTCCTTGTCTGTATGATGGGGTTTCAAAGGTGGTTATGTGGACTGAAGGAGATATATATTAAAATATGCAATATAATGATAACAAAGCTTTCTTCCTTTCTTCCCTCCTCCTCAGGGGATTGGCATATAACTTTTTACATGTTCCATGTCCTTCCCATGGGCATTGCTTCCCTAGGGATAAGGATGAAGGTAGATACACTTATGGTAATGGAAGAAAATAGTGGCTCAAATGATTCAAAGCAGCAGATAACATAATTTAGTTAACTTTCAGCTGCATAATGTGATTTTAGTTTTATTGAAATTGGCTGACTTTTCTAAATGTACTTTTTCCCCCTATTTTTTGGCTGTGCCTTGCGGCATGCGGGATCTCATTTCCCAGACTAGGGATCGAACCCGCGCCCCCTGCAGTGGAAGTGCAGCCTTAACCACTGGACCACCAGAGAACTCCCTAAATGTACTTTTTTCCCTGACTAATACCCACTTCATCTATAAGCATCTTAGCCCTAAATTATACAAGAGGCAAACTCCATCCATGTTGTTTCCAGGCAGGGACTACATTAGTTAGGTTAGGTTTGGTGATACTACAGCCCTTCAAACACACAGTTTATTTCCTGCTTGGCTATATGTCCATCAGGGGTCAACAAGAGGGTTCTGTGCTTCCTAGTTATGCAGGGTCCCAGATTTATGAAGTCTCTGTTTCAACATATGCGTGATTGCAGAGGCAGGGAAAAGAGAGCTAGTGAATCACATACTGTCTTTTAAATCTACTGTCCAGAAGTGACACATGTGACTTGCTGTTACATTTCATTGGCCAAAGTCATATGACCATGCTTAAGTCCAGGTGGCAAAGAAGTGCTATCCTACTGTGTACCAAAGACAGGAGGGACAAACATTTGATAAAAGACCAAATGACAACAACAGGAATCGAGGGTATATAATGATTATACTTGACAGCTTATTTCAACCTTGTAGAGTTTCTGAAGTCTTGGTGGGAGCCTCTGAAGAAGTGTGAACTGTGATTAAGCATCTTCCTTTTGACTTTTAACAAACAGAGCTCTTACCATGTGCAGGATATGATTTTGGTGGCACCTGTCAGGTCCTGTTCACTCACCAATATCGGCTGCAACTATGAGGGGTAGTTCCAGATGAGTTCAGACACATGCTGGCCTAGTTCCATCCCAAGGGCACACTGATTTCCACCCCATGACCTTCTCCAGGAGGAACTTGCTCAAGCAATGAGAAAATGCATCCCAGAAATGCAGGGGCATTATTGTCCCTGGGAGTAATTCTCTTCCAATGGGGGATGGGAACCAGTGGACAAATATTCCAACCTCCCAGCCTTCAGATGGACAACTTCACATGGCATTCTCTCTAATTCTCAGAAGTCCTGTGGACCAGAGTGCTCACTGCCTATCACTGCAACCTTGACAATGTGTCTTTAAATTGGCTTTTTCTCCTTCCCTGTCCCATTCTTCCTAATCCTTCACCCCTTTCTGGGATTACCTCCCAAATAAGTGACCTGCAACAATGTCCTTGTCTCAGGATCTGCTGCTGAGAGAATCCCAGCTAGGACACCAAGTCTTCAGAGAGGAGGGCATTATATATATCTGCTCAAAAATTTGGGGGGATAAAGGACCATTGTAGGAAAATGGAAAAGAGACCAGAATTAACTTAGGTCTGTATTAAAATAAGTTTGTGTTCTCTGATGCTGGGATCAAGGGAAAGATTGCAAAGGGGAAGCGGGAATGTCTAACTGAGATTAAACTTGCCAAGGAAAGTTCACAATTATATACGAGCAGCAATTTGGGAGGTTGCTGAAACCAGCTTCCTGATTCACTTCAATGTTATAAGGAAAACTGGGAATCAACCAACCCCTTCTCATCCCCTGAAGACTATGGAAGAGGAAAGCTTTAGTCTAGGCACTCAACTGCCTTGGCCCTTATAGGTGATCCTTTCTGGGCTTCAAAGAAGCAAAGAAGGCCTGGGACAGAGTTTAGGTAACAAAAGAGAGCAGAACTACTCTGCATAACAAAACTGGAAAAACTAATTTTTTTTCCCATAGAGGAAAGGGCAAGATACCTCTGACAAGATGAGAGGAAGGAGATAACAAGTTAGTATGGAGCCCAAGACATAGAATGGCTTAGGTTCTTTTATATTTATTATTATTTTCTTAATGAAGAATATTTTCTTACTTTCATTATTTTCTTAATGATATTAATTCTTGAGTATCTTGTTCTGATAGAAATATCTCCACCTCTTCAAACACTCAGTAAAGTCTACTGCACACCCAAGTGCCTTGTGCACATGGTGTGTCTGGAAATTAATGGAAATTTTAGTCCAAATCCTGAGCCAGATAAATGCTGTGTACGATGCAGAGACTGAGTTCAGGGAAGTAAGACATTCTCCAAATGCAACTAATTCAGGGATTTGGGGCTCAGGGATGGTGTTTGCAGAAATCTTGGGGAAGACTTTGGCCTTTCTCAAATCTATGGAAAGAGGGCTTCAGTCAATCTTGCCTAAATGCTAAGAGTTATATGGGGACCCCAACTGATTTCTCAGTTACTGAACACATGAGGACAGAAATCATTAACCATTAATTAATTAATCATTAATTGTTAATTTTGATGGAGGGAAATGAGACTCAGTGCAGTTGCATGAATTCAAAACTTACTCATTTCATGCTAAAGAATATTCTGTTGAGTGCCTGTTGGATGTGAGGCTAGAATGGTGGGTGATATTTTAGAAACATTTACGCCCTGATCCCTTCCCTCAAGGAATTTCTAATGAGCTAGGGCAAAGCCAAAGACGGACTCTGTCATATGGGGAGCTCTTCTCTTCACAGCCTTGCACTGTCCAAGAATCAGGCATCAAATCCCAAGGGGAGAGGTGTCCTCTGCTACACTGCATGAGCGAAGCTGGTGGTTTTTAATCACTGCACTGGATTCAACTACTTGCTGATGTGGCCATTGTTAGCTTAATGTGATCCATCAGTCTAGACGTAGATAAAGATATCTGAGAAGTTGAGACTGATGGGGAATGACTTCTGGGATGCTGATGACTGCTGTGAAAATACGTTAACTATTTCAACAGCAGTTTCCTTGTTTAGTCAACTTATCAATCAGCAACTATTTGTTGGGTTCCTACACCATGGGTAGGACTCTCTGTTGTCCTCCCTGATGAGGAGGTGAGACTGTGTTAACAGCCACGAGTCAAACAGGGCATTAGAATGGAAGTAATGAAGAGGAGAGAAACCTTCTCTTCAGGCAGAGCTGCTGTTTCAAGACTCTCTTACTCACGTTTAGGACAACTAACTTTGACTGATGCTGCTTCACCACATGGAGTGTCTTCCTACCTTCTTTCTTCCTATTAAAATCGTGCTCATTCCTCAAGTCCTAATGCACACCCCCTCCCTCAGGAAGTCTTCTCTGACCCTCTGGCCCTTATTATTTGCTGTGTGTGTAGGTTACTCAACTGTTACTTCTGTCTATGTCAATGTTCTTCAGAACATTGATCCTGGGAGATGTTAATAGATGTTAATATAAAAAAAATGATTCCATTCTCAGATGCATTTGGGAAACACCAGGCTTAACAAACATAGTTAAATGGGTTTCTTTCAAGCAGGATGACTCAGCACCTTTAAAATGCTCATGTAATTGTAACCAGGGTGACCATGCAATTTATGATCCAACTGAGAAATCTCAGAGAGTGAAAAGGGTGCCATTATTAAGGATGCCAAGACAATTGGTGCAAACTGGAACTGTCCCAAGCAAACAAGGACGTATAATTAAAATCTCTCCAAGTGGTGTTTCCAAAACTTCTCAGACCAAGGAATCCTTTGGTTAAGAATCTCTGGGTCACTATTATGTGGATCACACTTTGGGAAATGCTGGTGACATGTGACCCAACCAGCGCGTGAGCGTCCTAAGAGCAGGGTCTGTGTCATGTTCATATATGTTTCCCCTTGGCCCCTAATGCAATTCCCTGCAATAGCTTAGGCTCCATAAAATACTGATTGAAAATCAAAGTAGGAAGAAAATTGCCTTATTTTCCTTGGGCATCTCAAGTAAGAGGTTATTTTATAGGGTCTTGATACATGTGTTAGGGTTTCCAGAGAAACAGAACCAACAGGGTATGTGTGTGCCTGTGTGTGTGTGTGTGTGTGTGTGTGTGTATGCTTAGAGATATAGATAGATAGATGATAGATAGATAGATAGATATTTAGATGGATAGATATTGATTTATTTTAAGGAGCTGGTTCATGCTATTGTGGAGACTTGGTAAGTCCAAAATCCACAGGGCGGGCCAGGAGGCTGGAGATCCAGAGAAGAGTTGCAGCCCAAGTCCAAAGGCAGTCTGCTGGCAGAATTCCTTCCTGCTTGGGGGAGGTCAGTCTTTGTTCTATTAAGGCCCTCAACTGATTAGAGGAGGTCCAACCTACATTATAGAGGGTAATCTGTTTTACTCAAAAAGTCCACCAATTTAAGTGTTAAATCACATCCAAGAAACAGTTTCACAGAAACATCCAGAATAATATTTGACCAAATACTTGGCCACCATGGTCCAGCCAAATTGACACGTAAGATTAACTATCATGATGCATATGGGAGGCTCACTCACCTTTAGTAGGGGATGTGTTTGCAGCAGGGAATCCAGCTTGAGCCTCCAAAGAGTCATAGGTGGCTGAGCGTATGGGATGGGCTGTGACAGGGCCAGCAGGACTTGAATTGAGTGAGGGCCTTTAGCCAGAGAAGAGCTGTGGGAAAGACTGGAATGGGGAGGCAAGGGCTGCCTCTCCCCACGGATTCATAGCTGAGCTTTGTAAAGGGAAGAAAAAGAAGAGCTATGGGCACGAGGCTCTTGATGAGACCTGGGGACCTCACGGAGCCTCTGTGTCCCAAGTTACAAAGTGAGTCACAGAAGTGGGGACACCAGTGCTCTTCCACTTCAGTGTGGAGTACGTATTGACCCTGAGAGGGCCAGGTCTCTGGGGGCTGTACCACTGTGCCCATATCTCATATAATTTTAATAGAATCCTGCAAGGTAGCTGCTATCCTTCTAAACAAACACACACACCCACCCACCCTTGCACACACTCCTCCACACACTCAGCTTTCCAGGCTCTCTTGCAGAGAGGGGCAGCCATGCAATAAAGTTCTAACTGATGAGATCTGAGATGATACAAGAAGTTTCTGGTGGGGTTTTTAGGAGAGCTTGGAAAAGAGGGCAGACTTAGTGAGCATAGGCCCATTCACTTCATTTGCCCTGTTCCCTCTTCCTTTCTTCTGGCCTGGAACTCGGATGTGATGCCCATAGGTGGGGCAGCCAAGTTTCCATCTCAAGAACCAAAGTCACATGCTAAGGATGGTGAACCAGGAAGGGAGAAGAAGCCTTTTCCTTGAGCACTGTACCTATGCTGCCTACTCTTGGACTCTGTCATATGAGAAGAAGAACATCTTATTTGGTTAAGCCCTTGTTCAGGTTTTCTAATCTGCAATAAACCACCCTACAGCTTTGTGGCTTAAAACAACAACAACAGCCGTCATTTTGCTCATGAACCTGTGGTCTAGGCAGGTGAGGATAGCCTGTCTCTGCTCTACTTAGAGTCAGTTTAGACAATTGGAAGGATACAGGGTTGGAGTTATCTGAAGCTTTGCTTACTCACAAGTCTGGTGGTTGATGCTGACTAGTGACTGAGGCCTAAGCTGGGACTTCAGCTGAAGTATCAGCATTTGGCTTGAGCTTCCTCACAACATGGTACCCGGGCTCTAAGGTCAGGCAACCCAAGAGAGGGAGATCCAGGCTGAGGCCAGGTTACCTTGAATCACCTAGCTTAGAGTATTATGCAGTGTGATTCCACTGCATTCTATTCACTGAGTCAGTCAGAGGCCAGTTCAATCGCAAGGAGAGAGGAAAGAGGCTCCACTCCTTTATGAGATAGAAACACATGGGACTGGAAATGTAGCTGTGGCCATTTTTGTAAAATATACTCGGTCGCAGCATTCAGGTTTCTGTTACATGCAGCTGGTTCCCAGTCTAACTGATGGAGGGTCACTGCCATGTGTTCCATGTGACCATTCCCTCCTTCCATACCTGCCTCTGGGCTGTCTCATGAGGCCTTGTAGTGCTATGAGATTGTCAGACCACCACTAACGGATTACTGATCTTGGGGTGCAAGATGCTTCCCAAATCACATTCAGCCAATGGGCATCTTAACATTTCACCTGATCACCTATAGAAAATATTTTGTGACAGATATAAAAGAAGTGTGACTCAAAAGTATTTGCAGTCTTATTAGAGTATCAGTATTTAGAAACATGACCCAATGAGCAATCAATATGCAAGGGTGAGTAACATGGTTCTAGAAGGGGAGATGCAGACCAAGTGCCATAGGTGATGAAACAATGCGACCAACAGTGTGGCCTGAGGCTGAACAGGGACAGCTCCATGGAGGGTATGGGGTGGGGAAAGGAGTAGGAGGCTTTTCAGGTAAGAGGCTCAATAAGAACCTATTATAGAAATGGGAATGAACTCGGTGTGTTCATAAACATGGAGGCAACTGGGCTAATTAGACAATGGAATCTTAGAGGAGAGTAAGGAGATGGGGCCGGAGGTAGAGTGAGAAGGAGAGCAAGGTTACAGATGAGGAATTTCTGTGGCATCATGATGGCCAAAGATCTCCTCTTTGGGTCCCTCTAACAGGATAAAGGAGGTTGGCTTGTTATCTCAAAACACAAGGAGTGAACAAAGAGTTCCTTTCCTCCTCGTGACAAGAGCAACCATCATGCCTTATTGATTTATTCAAATCACATTTGTAGGACACCTAGTATGTTTCAGGTACTTAGGACATTAAAATGAATGTAAAACATCCCTGATCTCAATTTGCTCCCAGTCTACTGGGGACACATAACAGAAAATGGGCTCCTACCATGATGTAATAGTGTGGGAAATGTAGTGGTGAGGCAGGTACAAGGTGGAGATGGGAGAACATAAGACAAACACTTACTGCAGACTGGGGTGCAGTGGGAGAGCCAAGGAAGGTGTTCCCAAAAAGAGGGTTTTGAAATTAGTGCCTGAGGGACTAGGCCAGTCATGGATAATAATTTGGCCAAGGAGCAGGCAGGATGGTAGAGCAGAAAGACTCCTGCTAGATTAAGAATTGGGAGGTCCAGGGCTTTAGTTGTACTTTCGTCTCTATTAGCTGTGTGACCTTAGAAAAATTACTTTCTCTCTCTGGGCCTTGAATGTCCTCATCCATACAATGAGGAGAGTGGCCAATGACCCCTAAGATCTCTTCCAGCTCAAAAACACTTTGATTGTCAGAAGATGGTTCTTCTGAAAGGGATTTATGCGGAGGTGCTTAAGGAACGCATATGTTTAGTTAATTTAGTAGCTCAGCTTCCTGTGTACAAATTACAGCTACCTCCAGAGAGACAGGATTCTATTAAAAGCCTGGCATTCGTTTTGATCATGCTTAGAAATACTGCAGGAAATCATCAGCAATGCGCACGAAACCTCCTCTCACTCACACCCCAGACAGATGACAAAGTGATAAGCAGAGCTAATTCCCTGGGGCAATATTTCCTCCCAAAGCATAGATATGGGTGAATTATTGCCATTCTTAATTGCCTAATGATTTTTTTTTCCCTTTCATGTAATCTTTTCCGGGGGTTGTATTTTTACCATCTTGCAAATTCATATTGGCAGAGTGATATACGTTGTCGAATAAAACACAGTGGCCAATCCATCAAAAATCAGGCAGCAGTTGCCTTGAGTTTTTTGGAGAGAGACTGTAAGAGGGGGAGGAGGAGAGGCGGGGAGGGAAGGTGCTGTGGTGATGGAATCAGTGGCTTCCTCGCTGGTGGGTCAGCCATTCTCAAGGCCAACCCTGAGGCAGCTGAGCATCCTGGGCTCTTTTCCTTCTGGGTCCAAGTTTTGGCTCTTTGGGGTGTTCGCCTTATTAGCCACAGCTGTCTGGGGAACTCAGAAGGCAATTAGACCAGGGAGTGAGCCATTTAGGGGATTGATAATGGAATGTGGATTCTTTTCTCCCTAACTTAATTGTTTGCATCTGACCAGAAATCATTACCAGCTGATGGCTGGTTGGTGGCATCTGCGAACTAAAGCGGTGACCCAGTGGAGTTCTTAACACGTGATGGGAGAGGGTTCTTGGGAGAAATCTAATGGAGAGAAGGTTCTTTAGCTCCTTCAGTGGTGAGGGGGATTTCCCCTAGACTTGTGTGTCCTTTGAGAGGAAATTTTGCTACTGTGTTGCCTGCTTTCCTCTTTCAGGGATGTAGGGAAATTTGACAATGGCTGGAAGACATGATGAGGTAGTGCCTGCAAATCCTCTAAGTGGGTCTGCACATTAGGGTTAGCTGGGGAATTTTGCACCCTTCCTTCACTCAAGGCTCCATCCCAGACCAATTAAATCTGAATCTCTGGGGGTGGTACCTGGGCATTCTTTTTAAAGCTAGGTGTTTCCAGTGTGCAGCTAAAGTTGAGAGCCACCAAAAAGGAAAGAGTCTCATCATCCCTTACTCAGAAACAATTATCTTGAATATCTGTTTCTTTTTTTTTTTCTTTTTGGCCATGTAACATGTAACATGTTACATCCCATGTAATATCCCTAACCAGGGATCGAACCTATGTCCCCTGAACTGGAAGCATGGAGTCTTAACCAGTGGACCACCAAGAAAGTCCCTTGAACA
Organism: Eubalaena glacialis; assembly: GCF_028564815.1. Lineage (NCBI taxonomy): Eukaryota > Metazoa > Chordata > Mammalia > Artiodactyla > Balaenidae > Eubalaena > Eubalaena glacialis. The sequence continues at coordinate 27,329,529 of NC_083730.1, read as the reverse complement.
TCTTGATTGAGGCAGGTGTAGGTAAAGGGAATAAGGAAGAAAAGTTAGGAGCATGGGGAGCCCTGCAAGCAATTTCCTCAAAAAGTACTTATTGAGACCTATTACGTGCAGGTCACACAGTCAAAACTAACAACTGCTACTCAGGGCAGTTGGGACCTTATTCACTTTGGTTCTGCAACCATACCACCAGTACCTAGCGGGCCCCAAAGTGGCTGGTCCTCAGTAAAAGCTAACTGCAGAACCCAGATGTCAGCAGCTTCTTAAAACCCAAACTGTCACTCCATGGATTTGTGGAAAGTCTAAAAGAACAGCGAACAAACAAGAAATTTGTACAAAGCATTTTTATGAATATTTGTAGCCGACTTGACTGACGGTTAAGGGAGATGGAAGGATGGACACTGCAGTACACGACCAACTACTTGAAATAGAAAAGGCATCCTCCTCCTGTGAGGTCTTGACCAAGTCAGCTGTCAGGGCCCCTCCCACCATTCCCTTCCACGTCTTCCCCTGTGCTTCTGGCTTTATAGTCTTTCCCTTCTTAGGAGCAAAAGGCAAATTCCTCTCCTTTCCTCACAATTTCTGCCAAATAATTTCCAGGCTTGCTTTGCCACAGACTTGTCTAGGATGACCAACTGTCCTGGTATGCCCAGGACGGAAGGAGTTCCCAGAGTGTGGGACTTCAGTTTAAAAACTGGGACAATCCTGGGTAAACCAGACCACATGGGTCTCCATCAGAAGCCTACATGACCTACATGAAGGCTAATTTCCTCCTTGGGTTCTGAATTCTTTTTTTTTTCAGTTGCAAAGCAAAGAATGACACTTGATGAAGGGTGAGGACCTCCAGGTGGAGAGGGAAGTGGAGAGAAATAAATAGGTAGAGTCCTAGAGGCTACACAGTGTGTCTCCAACCAGAGGATTAAGGGAGACTGAAGCTTTGACACACCTAAGTTTCTCTTCAGGTTCACACTTTAATACTCCAAGCTCTTTAGATTTTTTTTTCAATAACATTAAACTCTGGCTTACATTTCAGGAGACTGCATAGAAAAACAGACCGTGATTTCTCTTTTCTGAATCAGTTAGTAGTTATTAGGGAAAACTACAATGAGAAAGGCATCATGCCATGCTCTGGGGGACACGACACTCCCTTAAAGAGTTTGTGATCTGGTTAAGAAGACATACTGAACACTGAACACATGAGAAAAAAGAAAAATAAATAGAACAGAGGGTCATTTTATGTGCAACAGTGTGGTGCTGGGTAGAAGTTCAGAGAAGATGTAGATTAATATGGGTTGGGAATTCTTCATTCAGGTGATGCCCTGGAAGGAAGATGACTTGGGTAAACGGAGAAGAGGACGGAGGACATTTCAGGCTGAAGGGGTCAGGGGACCTCTTGAAGAAAGATAGCACCAAGTGGGGTGGGCACTGGGAATAATGAGGAGAAATCCACCCCAGTAACCCTTGGTTGTCCCTACTCAAGGAGCACATGCCCCACCCACTACACGAGGCACGTTGTGGATGCTCCATAATTCCGTAGAGGCTGAATGCCTTCTACACACAGTTGCCTCATGGTTTTCCTCCTCTCTCCTCCAGGCTCACCGATCCCCTCCTTAGAAACTCCTCTTTACTACTGAGCCCTTTCACCATCACCAGGAAGGTGGTAGGGTTGGGGGTTGGTGTTTTAAAATGTAGGTTTTATTATCATTCAGGTATTATGAGGCCAGCAGATCAGGAGATGATTGGCATTGGAAAGATGGTTCATTACAGTCCCAGAAGGAGGGGGCACTTCAAGCCCTGGGGTCAGTCAGGAGGCCAAGAGAGGAAACATGAGCAAGGGCTCTTCTTGTGGTTTCTGCCGAGAAGCAAGGCCAGGCAAACAGGCTAAGGATTGGCTAGTTTGAATAATTTCAGTGGGCTCTGGGGTAGAGGGGCTGCCCCTGGGTGTCTGACACCTGGCCCTGGGGTGACTGGGGCAGGGGGATAGTGGCCCCGAGTGTAAGAGCCAATGAAGGAGGTGGTTGGGGGTGTGGGTTCCGGGTTGGATAGTTTGCAAATGCTAGGCATGCTCAGGTACTGTCTCTAGGAATTAGCTAACCCTGGGGTGGGGGGTGGAGAGCACCCCCTCCCCAGTCAGCAAGGCCCCAAACGTCAGCACACCAGAAGCACAGAAAATAAAAAGGTGTGATTTACACAGTCGGGATGTATTTAATGGCGGGATCCTCTGTGAAGCCCTCGTTGAAGAATAATCGTCCATTTCTGAATGGCTGAACTCTATGTATGCTGGTCTGCACTCCTCATAAGCTCTTTCCATCTCATGCTTTGTGCTGAGGTTCTTGGTAGTGCAGAAAAGAGCTACCATAGTGGGCCTGAGACTGCTGCCTTTTGAAAGGCCTGCTTGCAAGGTTGGCCCTCAGCTGGTGTCTGGGAACTTGGATTTCAGGAGGAACTTGGATTCCAAAACTGATAAGCGTGGGATACTGTGCTTCATATGGTCTGTCCTGAGCCCTGAGGTCATTCTGGGACTCTGGAATTTGGTACCTGCCAGGTGGAGGGTGTTTGTGTCACCAGCCCCCAGTAAAAACCTTGGGCACTGAGTCTCTCATGTGCCTGCCTGCCTGATAGACAACACTTCACCCCTGTTGTCACAAGTCACACACATCCCGTGTGACTCTACTGGGAGAGGATCTTGGAAGCTTGTGCCTGCTTTCCCCCACACTTCACCCCATGCACATTTTCCCTTTGGTGATTTTGCTTTGGATACTTTCGCTGTAACAAGCCATGAGCATGACTGTATCCTGAGCCCTGTGAGTTCTCCTAGGCTCATCACTGAAACTGATGGCGGTCCTGGGGACCCCTGACACATTGGTACACTGGGCTTGCTTATCTCAATTGGTTTGTGACCTCCTAGGATTCAGGCATTGGTCATCTCAGTATCCTGGCAAGACTATCAGATTAAGAACAAGAACATCTGCTTGTAAAGCTTCACTTCTCTCCTTCCTAGCTGTATGGCTTTGGGGGAGTCAGTTTCCTCTGCAGACCCTCAGTTTTCTCATCAGAAAGGGAGAGAGTGACCCCCCTTCTTCATGGTGTGTTATGAGGTCCAAATAAAACACTGGGTGTGAAAACATTCCCAACCATTAAGACATGATATCAATGAGAAATTATTATAAATCTATGCACTCCCACCATATCTTGGATAAGGTAAACATTCAATTAGTTTCTGCTGAATAGATGAATCAATACAAGTTATCTCATTCTCTCCTCTCCAAGAGTCCATGGCACTCAGCAGAATTCTGGACATTGAAGGAACAAAAGAAACAGTTTTCAATCCTTGGGATGGAAAACTGGAAAAAAACCAAACTAAAACAGCCAATACTCGGTGCAGGGTTCTTAAGTTGTTCCCACCTCCACACCCATTCCCCAACACTCCGACCCCACTAATTGCCAATCCTGGGCCTCAGGTGGTACTTTCAGAGCCTCCTAGACTCCCTTAGACCGCTTGCTTGTGAACCCCTCACTCCTCAGCCCCCTGTCAGCTGCCACCAGGAGGAACATGAGGCTTAACTGATCAGCAGGACCATAGCCTTGAGAACTTGATTCAGGTATTGACTTCTAAGGAGCCAGTTTCAGTCCGGCCTCCACAGCTAGGAGCGGCTGAACATCAAAACTATTAACCTCTGGCCCGAGCAGTTGGCGAGGCAGCCCAGCAGCAGTAATTAGGAAGTCAATCGGAATCGCCTGTCTCACTTACACTGCCATGTCAATCAATAGAGCGGTGACAGGTTCATTAGGCCCAGGCCAGGCAAGCCCAGCCTGTAACAACCTCATAAAATACACCAACGACTCAGGGCAGAGAGAAATCTGCCCAAAGGACTGGAGTGGATGACAATATGTATTGATTAGGGATCCAGCAATTTATGAAGTGCTACTTGTTGGCCAACCTTTCTGACTCAGTTCTAAATTTTCCCAAGGAGTTGCAAGATGAAGCCAAATATTACCCTTTAAAAAAATGAAAGAAAGTCAAGCTGTAGTCTGACAGGGCATTTTTTATGTTAGTTACTTCTAGCAAATAATCTATTGGGGTAAAACTTCAATGGTTACTTAAGGCTGAAGAGGTACCTTTGTCTCTGTGACCATCAGACTTTGAAAGAAGACATCCATCTGGGGAAGAAAAAATATGATTTGACGTGTGATTAGGTAAGACTCTACCTTCGGAGAGACAGGGTGATTTAGGCATTCATTTCTTCTTGGCGTTTTTAATGGCTTGTCTGGGTTGTTCCAGCGGGACGGCTGACACCTGGGTTTGCAGAGCTAATTTAAGAGCTCAATAGAAGGAGGGGGGTGTGTGCAAAAGGGTGCCTTCTGGCTCCTTCCGCATCATCATGGATGACACCGCGTGACCACATTGCTGAGAACTTGCCTGCTTCGAAGCCCGCTGAATGACAAGGCAGTTATTCTGAGCCTCATTCTGGGCTGTGGCCTTGAAAAGAGCGCAAGGAGGGGCGACATTCACTGTGTAACCGGACTTACAAGGGACCTCACTGTTAACCCTGGGAAACAGCCAGAGAGACTATGTGGAATGTCGAATGTCTACTATTTTCCCTCTGTCTTCAGTTATCAACACACATTATCTAAACCTATGAATTCATGACCAAGTGGTGGCTTGAGGCTGCTTTGTATATGATGAGACTCCAAAAACCCATAACGTGGCCCAAAGTTAGTCCCCATTTGGAGTGTCCCCAAAGGCATGGCCCTGCCACATACAGGAGTAGGTACACTAAAACAGGGATACGGTGGTCAGAGGCAGGCCAGAGGGCTGAATTCAGTCCATGTTTTGTCACAAATTAGACCCCCACCTCACTGAGTGTAGTGTCTTCATCTGTAAAATGGGATAAAAAAAAAATGCCACTGCTCCTACCCACCGCTGTGATTCTCAGATAAACTAATGGAAAAAAACATTTTTTGTCAAATACTGTAAAAGTATTGAATGGGTCTCTAGAAAAGACACCAACTGAGTTCATCCGGTCTCCCATGCAGAAGGGGAGGTTCTAAGTGGCTATATGTAAGCTGAGATTTTCTCCCCAACATCTCACCGGCATGCCCCAGTCAATAAACCCCACAAACATTTGTTGAGCTTTGTAAGACACTATGGTTGATCTTTACCTCCCCTCCTCTGATCTCAGTTACAGGAACTCAATAACAACAAGGAAAGGGAAAATATTGGTTTTTCCCAGCTAAGTTCCAAGGCACCTCTATGCAAAACCGATTCCTTAGGCAGAAATTTCTTTTGTCTCGTAGGTTCCAGGAATCTGGCTTATTTGTCCCCAAACTCTACTCCGCTGTGGGCTTCACCTAACTTTCTCTCTGGGGTTCCTTTTCTTTCCAGAACTGGTTGCAATTCCTCAGTCACCATACTTGTATCCTCCTTAACAAGTATAGAAACGGGACTGTAATTGCCAGGCCTTGTGAAAACTAAACAACAAAAACAAATTTAAAATAAAAACAAAATAAACAGAAAGCAGCACAATTCAGAGAACATATCCTAGCCGAAGGTGTCCCTCATCTGTCTTGAGCTGCTCGGTGGGACCGGGCCAGCCTTTCCCTTGGCCTCTTGTTTTGTTCTTTCCCGGGGCCGGTGAAGTCTCTGGTTTTTGCCTTGCAGTTCTGCCCTCCCAGTTCTGAGTGGATGGGATGCTCAGACCAAGGTTAGTGGTGAATTGGGCTGGAATAGCTGCTGGGGCTGGGAGATTCTCAGTGTCTTCTGGACCCTGCTGTCTAATTTAGTATTTGGATATGAGTTCCCAGGCCCGCCCCCTGATAAGGAAGGATATCCAGTCCCCCAAGACTCTTCCCCTGGACTCAGAAATATGAGCCCTGAAAAAGACACACAACACCCCCAACTTTAGACAATTTAGTTGTGTGTGTGTGTGTGTGTGTGTGTATGTTTAATTTGATTTGTTTTTTTTTTTAAACATCTTTATTGAAGTATAATTGCTTTACAATGGTGTGTTAGCTTCTGCTTTATAACAAAGTGAATCAGTTATACATATACATATGTTCCCATATCTCTTCCCTCTTGCATCTCCCTCCCTCCCACCCTCCCTATCCCACCCCTCTAGGTGGTCACAAAGCACCGAGCTGATCTCCCTGTGCTATGCAGCTGCTTCCCACTAGCTATCTATTTTACATTTGGTAGTGTATATATGTCCATGACACTCTCTCACCCTGTCACATCTCACCCCTCCCCCTCCCCATATCCTCAAGTCCATTCTCTAGTAGGTCTGTGTCTTTATTCCCATCTTGCCACTAGGTTCTTCATGACCTCTTTTTTTTTTTTTTTTTCCCTTAGATTCCATATATATGTGTTAGCATACTGTATTTCTTTTTCTCTTTCTGACTTACTTCACTCTGTATGACAGACTCTAACTCCATCCACCTCACTACAAATACCTCCATTTCATTTCTTTTTATGGCTGAGTAATATTCCATTGTATATATGTGCCACATCTTCTTTATCCATTCATCCGATGATGGACACCTAGGTTGCTTCCATGTCCTGGCTATTGTAAACAGAGCTGCAATGAATATTTTGGTACATGACTCTTTCTGAATTATGGTTTTCTCAGGGTATATGCCCAGTAGTGGGATTGCTGGGTCGTATGGTAGTTCTATTTGTAGTTTTTTAAGGAACCTCCATACTGTTCTCCATAGTGGCTGTATCCATTTACATTCCCACCAACAGTGCAAGAGGGTTCCCTTTTCTCCACACCCTCTCCAGCATTTATTGTTTCTAGATTTTTTGATGATGGCCATTCTGACCGGTGTGAGATGATACCTCATTGTAGTTTTGATTTGCATTTCTCTAATGATTAATGATGTTGAGCATTCTTTCATGTGTCTGTTGGCAATCTGTATATCTTCTTTGGAGAAATGTCTATTTAGGTCTTCTGCCCATTTTTGGATTGGGTTGTTCGTTTTTTTGTTATTGAGCTGCATGAGCTGCTTGTAAATCTTGGAGATTAATCCTTTGTCCGTTGCTTCATTTGCAAATATTTTCTCCCATTCTGAGGGTTGTCTTTTGGTCTTGTTTATGGTTTCCTTTGCTGTGCAAAAGCTTTTCAGTTTCATTAGATCCCATTTGTTTATTTGTGTTTTTATTTCCATTTCTCTAGGAGCTGGGTCAAAAAGGATCTTGCTGTGATTTATGTCATAGAGTGTTCTGTCTATGTTTTCCTCTAAGAGTTTGATAGTGTCTGGCCTTACACTTAGGTCTTTAATCCATTTTGAGTTTATTTTTGTGTATGGTGTCAGGGAGTGTTCTAATTTCATACTTTTACATGTACCTGTCCAATTTTCCCAGCACCACTTATTGAAGAGGCTGTCTTTTCTCCACTGTATATGCTTGCCTCCTTTATCAAAGATAAGGTGACCATATGTGCGTGGGCTTATCTCTGGGCTTTCTATCCTGTTCCATTGATCTATATTTCTGTTTTTGTGCCAGTACCATACTGTCTTGATTACTGTAGCTTTGTAATATAGTCTGAAGTCAGGGAGCCTGATTCCTCCAGCTCCATTTTTCGTTCTCAAGATTGCTTTGGCTATTCGGGGTCTTTTGTGTTTCCATACAAATTGTGAAATTTTTTGTTCTAGTTCTGTGAAAAATGCCAGTGGTAGTTTGATAGGGATTGCCTTGAATTTGTAGATTGCTTTGGGTAGCAGAGTCATTTTCACTATGTTGATTCTTCCAATCCAAGAACATGGTATATCTCTCCATCTATTTGTATCATCTTTAATTTCTTTCATCAGTGTCCTATAATTTTCTGCATACAGGTCTTTTGTCTCCTTAGGTAGGTTTATTCCTAGATATTTTATTCTTTTTGTTGCAGTGGTAAACGGGAGTGTTTTCTTAATTTCACTTTCAGATTTTTCATCATTAGTGTATAGGAATGCAAGAGATTTCTGTGCATTAATTTTGTATCCTGCTACTTTACCAAATTCATTGATTAGTTCTAGTAGTTTTCTGGTAGCATCTTTAGGATTCTCTATGTATAATATCATGTCATCTGCAAACAGTGACAGCTTTACTTCTTCTTTTCCGATTTGGATTCCTTTTATTTCTTTTTCTTCTCTGATTGCTGTGGCTAGGACTTCCAAAACTATGTTGAATAATAGTGGTGAGAGTGGGCAACCTTGTCTTGTTCCTGATCTTAGTGGAAATGGTTTCAGTTTTTCACCATTGAGGACAATGTTGGCTGTGGGTTTGTCATATATGGCCTTTATTATGTTGAGGAAAGTTCCCTCTATGCCTACTTTCTGCAGGACTTTTATCATAAATGGGTGTTGAATTTTGTCAAAAGCTTTCTCTGCATCTATTGAGATGATCATATGGTTTTTCTCCTTCAATTTGTTAATATGATGTATCATGTTGATTGATTTGCGTATATTGAAGAATCCTTGCATTCCTGGAATAAACCCCACTTGATCATGGTGTATAATCCTTTTAATGTGCTGTTGGATTCTGTTTGCTAGTATTTTGTTGAGGATTTTTGCATCTATGTTCATCAGTGATATTGGCCTGTAGTTTTCTTTCTTTGTGACATCTTTGTCTGGTTTTGGTGTCAGGGTGATGGTGGCCTCGTAGAATGAGTTGGGGAGTGTTCCTCCCTCTGCAATATTTTGGAAGAGTTTGAGAAGGATAGGTGTTAGCTCTTCTCTAAATGTTTGATAGAATTCGCCTGTGAAGCCATCTGGTCCTGGGCTTTTGTGTGTTGGAAGATTTTTAATCACAGTTTCAATTTCAGTGCTTGTGATTGGTCTGTTCATATTTTCTATTTCTTCCTGGTTCAGTCTTGGCAGGTTGTGCATTTCTAAGAATCTGTCCATTTCTTCCATGTTGTCCATTTTATTGGCATAGAGTTGCTTGTAGTAATCTCTCATGATCGTTTGTATTTCTGCAGTGTCAGTGGTTACTTCTCCTTTTTCATTTCTAATTCTATTAATTTGAGTCTTCTCCCTTTTTCTCTTGATGAGTCTGGCTAATGGTTTATCAATTTTGTTTATCTTCTCAAAGAACCAGCTTTTAGTTTTATTGATTTTTGCTATTGTTTCCTTCATTTCTTTTTCATTTATTTCTGATCTGATCTTTATGATTTCTTTCCTTCTGCTAGCTTTGGGGTTTTTTTGTTCTTCTTTCTCTAATTGCTTTAGGTGCAAGGTTAGGTTGTTTATTCGAGATGTTTCCTGTTTCTTGATGTAGGCTTGTATTGCTATAAACTTCCCTCTTAGAACTGCTTTTGCTGCATCCCATAGGTTTTGGATCGTCGTGTCTCCATTGTCATTTGTTTCTAGGTATTTTTTGATTTCCCCTTTGATTTCTTCAGTGATCACTTCGTTATTAAGTAGTGTATTGTGTAGCCTCCATGTGTTTGTATTTTTTACAGATCTTTTCCTGTAATTGCTATCTAGTCTCATAGCGTTGTGGTCGGAAAAGATACTTGATATGATTTCAATTTTTTTAAATTTACCAAGGCTTGATTTGTGACCCAAGATATGATTTATCCTGGAGAATGTTCCATGAGCACTTGAGAAAAATGTGTATTCTGTTGTTTTTGGGTGGAATGTCCTATAAATATCAATTAAGTCCATCTTGTTTAATGTATCATTTAAAGCTTGTGTTTCCTTATTTATTTTCATTTTGGATGATCTGTCCATTGGTGAAAGTGGGGTGTTAAAGTCCCCTACTATGATTGTGTTACTATCGATTTCCCCTTTTATGGCTGTTAGTATTTGCCTTATGTATTGAGGTGCTCCTATGTTGGGTGCATAAATATTTACAATTGTTATACCTTCCTCTTGGATCGATCCCTTGATCATTATATAGTGTCCTTCTTTGTCTCTTGTAATAGTCTTTATTTTAAAGTCTATTTTGTCTGATATGAGAATTGCTACTCCAGCTTTCTTTTGATTTCCATTTGCATGGAATATCTTTTTCCATCCCCTCACTTTCAGTCTGTATGTGTCTCTAGGTCTGAAGTGGGTCTCTTGTAGACAGCATATATATGGGTCTTGTTTTTGTATCCATTCAGCCAGTCTGTGTCTTTTGGTGGGAGCATTTAGTCCATTTACATTTAAGGTAATTATCGATATGTATGTTCCTATTCCCATTTTCTTAAATGTTTTGGGTTTGTTATTGTAGGTGTTTTCCTTCTCTTGTGTTTCTTGCCTAGAGAAGTTCCTTTAGCATTTGTTGTAAAGCTGGTTTGGTGGTGCTGAACTCTCTCAGCTTTTGCTTGTCTGTAAAGGTTTTAATTTCTCCATCAAATCTGAATGAGATCCTTGCTGGGTAGAGTAATCTTGGTTGTAGGTTTTTCTCCTTCATCACTTTAAGAATATCCTGCCACTCCCTTCTGGCTTGCAGAGTTTCTGCTGAAAGATCAGCTGTTAACCTTATGGGGATTCCCTTGTGTGTTATTTGTTGTTTTTCCCTTGCTGCTTTTAATATGTTTTCTTTATATTTAATTTTTGATAGTTTGATTAATATGTGTCTTGGTGTGTTTCTCCTTGGATTTATCCTGTATGGGACTCTCTGTGCTTCCAGGACTTGATTAACTATTTCCTTTCCCATATTAGGGAAGTTTTCAACTATAATCTCTTCAAATATTTTCTCAGTCCCTTTCTTTTTCTCTTCTTCTTCTGGGACCCCTATAATTCGAATGTTGGTGCGTTTAATGTTGTCCCAGAGGTCTCTGAGACTATCCTCAGTTCTTTTCATTCTTTTTTCTTTATTCTGCTCTGCAGTAGTTATTTCCACCATTTTATCTTCCAGGTCACTTATCCGTTCTTCTGCCTCAGTTATTCTGCTATTGATCCCATCTAGAGTATTTTTAATTTCATTTATTGTGCTTGTCATCGTTTCTTGGTTCCTCTTTAGTTCTTCTACGTCCTTGTTAAATGTTTCTTGCATTTTGTCTATTCTATTTCCAAGATTTTGGATCATCCTTACTATCATTATTCTGAATTCTTTTTCAGGTAGACTACCTATTTCCTCTTCATTTGTTAGGTCTGGTGTGTTTTGACCCTGCTCCTTCATCTGCTGTGTGTTTTTCTGTCTTCTCATTTTGCTTATCTTACTGTGTTTGGGGTCTCCTTTTCACAGGCTGCAGGTTCGTAGTTCCTGTTGTTTTTGGTATCTGTCTCCAGTGGCTAAGGTTGGTTCAGTGGGTTGTGTAGGTTTCCTGGTGGAGGGAACTAGTGCCTGTGTTCTGGTGGATGAGGCTGGATGTTGTCTTTCTGGTGGGCTCGTCCACGTCTGGTGGTGTGTTTTGGGGTGTCTGTGGCCTTATTATGATTTTAGGCAGCCTCTCTGTTAATGGATGGGGCTGTGTTCCTGTCTTGCTAGTTGTTTGGCATAGGGTGTCCAGCACTGTAGCTTGCTGGTCGTTGAGTGAAGCTGGGTCTTGATGTTGAGATGGAGATCTGTGAGAGATTTTCGCCGTTTGGTATTACGTGGAGCTGGGAGGTCTCTTGTGGACCAGTGTCCTGAAGTTGGCTCTCCCACCTCAGAGGCACAGCCCTGATGCCTGGCTGGAGCACCAAGAGCCTTTCATCCACACGGCGGCGGATGCATTTACTGTCTCACTGCAGAGCGCCTGCACCGGAGTGCAGCCGGCGACCCCCCGCGCGCCCGGCGACCGCTCCGCTCTCGCAGCCGCCTCAGCCCCTGCCGCCGCGGCTGGCTCCAACAACAGCCGAGGGCGAGCGCGAGCGCACGGCCCGGCGCGCCGGCTGATTTGTTTTTAAAGTATATTAACAAGCTTGTTGTCAGGATTAGTTCTACCTATAGGTGAGGCTTAGCTTCTTGGACTTGTGATCCTAAGTTGGTTTATGGACCTGGTCTCACTAAGGACTATGTGGCCTTGATGGAGGTGCCATCTTCCCCAGATCTGTCTATATGACTGGGATTCTTCACCAGCTCTAACTGATCGCTGTCTCTTCCTCTTTCAAGATCTCTGCCAAGTTTCTGTTCCTGGTCTGAGAGGCCTCTTGTTTACAGCTCATTCGTCAAGCAGATAACTGACAGATTTGAGACTAAACACTTTCTGTTCAGGGTATGCTGGCCACTCCCAAGTTTCACCCCTTTGCTCTATCACTTAAGAGTGTGTCCTGCCTTCTTCTCTTCCCAAACCCCTTCTCCAATGGAAACAAGACTTTACAACTTTACAACACAGCCAGGGGAAAACCAGTCCCAATCGTGCTCTCTAATCTCACTTTTAAGTTTCGAAGCCCTTCCATACCCTTGACCTCATTCCCTCCTTACAGTGGCCCTATGAGGTATGTGTGTTACACAATGTGAATCCAGGGAAAGAGGACAGTGGGAACTGATGCCCCTCGATGAGACCACTATGAGAGTCACAGAGGAGCCCATCTGGATACTCAGAGGAGCCTGCTCTGATCTCTACCTCCAACCCTATCATCATCTCCAACGTGCCTCAGTTTTGACCTCTGTGAAATGGAGGGATGCCCTCATTTTAAGATATCACAAAACCTCCTAAAATGCAAAACTGTGAAAAATATGGAAAGGTTAGACTGGGTTTTACCATTTAAATTACAGTATCTGCAAGGTGATACAGGGGATTGGTTCCAGGACGCACCGTGGATACCAAAATCTGAGGATGTTCAAGTCCTGAAGTTGTCCCTCCATGTCTCCGGTTCTGCATCCACGGATTCAACCAACCCTGGAAGGTGTTTCACTGCATGTACTTGTTGAAAAAAATCTGCGTATAAGCAGACGTGGGCATTTCAAACCTGTGTTGTTCAAGGGTCAATTGTACTTTGCTGTCTGTATTTGCATGTCATAATAGCAAAATTTTAAGCAGAAAATCGTGTGATCTTATTCATCACTGTATCCTGGTGCCCAGCACAAAGACAGACACAAATGCAAAACTGTTATTATGAATTGATCTTTATTTGTAAGGGAAGAGGAGGAAAGCAGATGGGAGATTATAATTTTTTAAAAGGTCATGCTATAGCGAATACCTCAGTCCTCCTAGCTATTGACAATGGCATTGTTTGTCCCATGGCTCAGGTTTAATCTGGAAGCTATGATGGGCCATGCCTTGGGGAATTCACCCTCTTCCCAGCTGGAGCCACAGCCCTCAGCCCTCTAGGCCATGTGTTACTGCCAGCCATCACATTGTAGAGACGGGCATCTGTGAGGTGCCAGAGGGGTGTGTGTGTGTGTGTGTGTGTGTGTGTGTGTGGAAGAGGAGGGGGCCAGGAGTGACCCTGTGAGCCTGGTACCTCCACTGGCAGCACTCTGCCTCAGGGAACCGGGCCCCCCTTCCTGCCTGCACCATGATCGTCTCTGCCCCACCATGAGCCCTATGTATCGGCTCCAGCAGGGCAACTGGATAGCCTACAAGATGCTGGCTTTTTCTTCTCTCAGGCACAAACAAGCCAGCTGAGCCTTCTGAGTATGCTGGTTTCCAGCGAGGTCTGCAGGAGAAATCCTCAGCTCCAAGACACAGCAACCAGCCAATAACGACTTTCCTTGCACCTGTGCCTGTTGCAACCATTTTTATCATTTTGCCACGCTTCATTGACCGATGGATTTTTTTTTTCCAGCTTTGCACATTTTTTTATTATTATTATTTTTATCATCATCATTACCTCCGTGCCTCAGATGGCATTTAGATATGAACTGCCCATGAACCTTCGAGCCTGATTGTGCCACGACAAAAATATTGTCGTTTACATTCTGTGTCAAAGTATTATATAAAAACACATCAACGAAAAGGAAATTCAGGAAGCTGGGAGTAAAGATATATAGTCAGGAAAGTATATAACTTCTGGCATATTACTGCTTAATCCTAACATAATTATTCTCATCCTTTTATTTGATTAACTTCTAATGGTTCCTCTTGGTGTTAAAGGTCCCACTCTGATCATTTGATTTTAGTGTCTGCTATAATTACCGATAATGTTCTTTGCAAGACAATTTAATGATAACCGCATAATGGCCTGTATGAAGAAAGCTGCAGGGTTTCAAAGCTTTTGAGTAATATAAAATACATTAGACTAACACAAGCTATCAACATGACAGGGAATGTTTGATTTACACTCAGGACTAGGTTATAGCATTGTGGAATTTTTCTTTTCCTTTCCTTTTTCATTTTTTTTTCTTCTCTTTGCAGCCGTTGACAATAAATGACAGAACAGTTGGACAATCTGCAACTTGCTGATTGCAAGAAAAAATTGTATCGCAAAGTTTGGAGTGGCACAGAGGCAGCTAGGGGAGCTCTGTGGGAGAAGTGCACTTGGGCCAGAGCTGAGGCAAAAGAGCCAAGAGCCTGATTCCCTGGGGACGGTGACCAAATTCGCCTTCTGCTGGGAAGGTCAGCTGAAAGGGAATCTCTTTGCTCTTCTCCTGCTATACCAGGTCCCAACAATCGTGGTTCTGTCTTCCAGTCATATTCACCAACTAATTATTAGCTGTCAGCTCCTCGTGGGTATCCCAAGTCTCAATCAGTTAACTATTTTTTTGGATCAATATAATAATAATCCTGTTTTCAGTCACTTGATCTCTCCTTTTTCCAAAACAAGCAAATGAGCAAGCAAATGGGAAAACCTGGCTAAAACAAAAGAACCATTTTGTCCAAACCCTAATGGCCATCTTCCTCCCAGCCTGCCCCCTCTGCAGTGCTTGGTATTTGGGAGCCTGGCACGTGTGTCTCTTTCATTTGAAATCAAGTAATCACTCATCACTCTGGCCAAATGCAGCATAATTGATGGTGTGAGTGGATGGAGAAAATTTCCTGTCAGAAAAAAAGGTTAACCGTGGACATATTACATCAGGGTCTCTGATTCCAGGATAATGGCATTTGGACAAAAGTAGGGCCCATCCTTTTTTATAGCACTTTATGCCCCATTAGTATTACTGCAAGTCCCAGGACCTGTCTGTTCGGGCACTTAATCAAAAGCAATGGGTTGAAAATCATGTTCCAGCTCTCCTCATATTTGATTCATTCCTTCTAGATAGGAAGAACTAAAAAACACATTACTAGCATCAAAACAGCCCATGCATTATGTGCTAAGCAGTTGAGAAGGCTATCATTGGGTTTTATCCCTTTGGGTACTTGGATGGACAAGTACTTTCCTATTCATCCATTCAGTGGACTGAAGCAGCCATATTTCATGTTTTTTCTTCCCCTGACAGAAAATCCGTTAGTTTTCCACAGATCTCTCGTTTAAAGACACATTCGTGTCACTTATTTTAATTGTAGGCTTCAGGCAGCAAAGCCCAGAATGTGCGTTCGCATAAGGACACACACACGCACACATACAACTGGAAACCCACTACTTGGATGTAGCTCCTCTGAGAGCCAAATCTAATAATAGGAGAGGAACATTTCTTAGGGGAAGAATTAATTTATACACTTAATTACTCGGGATCCACTTCAAGCTCTCCGCCTTAATGCTCTTTCTTTTGGAGAGAGTTTTTAACTAAACGCCCCGTGTTCTGACAGACCCTGAGGAGAACCTGCCTCATTTAGAGGGAGGGACCTGGCCCCGTCCCACCCCTTGCCACCGTGGCCCACTCCCCGCCCCCTTCCCGGAGGAGCGTGGATATCAGCCGTGGATCAGAGGCCCTGCGCCTGGTGATCACGACTGGGGTCTGAGTGAGAGGGGCTTCAGCTCAGTGAGCTGCTTTCCCCCAGCTCCCACGCTCTCCAGGGCTTCAGAGTGGATTTCCTGCTGAATGGCTCAGCCCCAGCACAACGGTGAAAAATGACACGATTTCTTCTATTTGTTCAAAATGAGGCGACAGCCAGGCCCCTCCTCATTCAGGCGACCTCTGTCTGAGGAATGGGCTTTTCCCATTTTAGAGAATTTGTTCCATTTATCAATATCTTGACAAAGAGTAGAGGAAGGACACAGTCCATTATGAAATTTTATGGTATTAGGAGAGGGTTACCTCTGCTGAATGAATGAGGGAGGAGTGTTATGATCTTCTTCTGACATCTTCAGAAAAATGGATTGGGAAAAGGGGCACCATGGAGTCATACAGGCCAGGGAAGCTGCCCCTGCCGGCTCTGTGAGTTGCTCTAACAGATGGGGAATCCTGGACACCAGGGTTCCAAAAGTGAGTTCCAGCTGGGTGCAGAGGGGGCAACTCCCTGCTCCCTGAGAAGAAGTTGATGCAGGCCTGCAATTGTCCAAATTAGGAGGTGGGTAGGATGGGGGTTGTGGGAATGTGGGCAAATGGAGCAGAGACCCAGGGAGGGGGGAAGCAGCATGAGACCCACCTCTGATTCTGAATGAGGACCTGTTTAGCCTCCTGGTGTATAACCACCCCATCAGCCTGCCATGGGGCCTGCACAGCCCTCCATTGTGTCAACATTTGGGGTTTAGCCATTGTTTGCTGATGAGCCCTGTTATTATATACACTTGATAACTAGGATGGGGAAAACAGAGCACAAAAGTAACATGTCATCACATTAAGATGAATTTAGGCTCAATCTTTTAGTGACTTCATAGACTATTTTACTTAAATTAAGATATCATGTTGCAAAACATCTTTTTTAGGGTTTTATATCCTATTATATGTCAATAAAAATTCTATATGCTACAGAGATAATTATTTTTAAAACCTGGAGAAAATCTAGAAGAAAATTAAATTGACCATTTATCAAGCCTCAGGAGAGAAGGATGAAAATGATTTTTCTAAGCTTAGAAGCAATATAAAAACCCTCAGAGGAAAAGAGTGACAGATTTGACTACATAGAGGAACAAAACATTTCTGTATGTTGAAAAAAAGAGGCAAACAAGAGATTGGAAATATTTATAGCTACCATGACAAAGGGTTAATATCTTTATTATTTAAAATAATCATAATAATTGATAAGAAAGCAAGTCCCAGTAATAAGCTAAGAATATAAGCATAATCCATAGAACAGAAAATACAACTAGTAAACAAAAACAGAGAAAAATGTTCAGCTTCACTAGCAGCCAAATGTAAATTTTTAAAAGAATCATTTTGTGTATTACAGTAAATGAATTTTTAAAGAAATGAAAATATGTAATATTGACAACAGTGTTTCTCTTCTACTGAGACTCTAACCTGAAGGGTTAATCCAAAAATGAAAAAGCTGATGTGTAAAAGTCTTCATCAGAGCGTGGCTTATAACAACAAAGATTCAAAACAACCCAACACCAACAAGAGGTGCGTTCAATGGAATATTAGTCAGTCTTAAAATGATGGCCATGTGGACAAGGCCACTCTCTTTACTATGAGATGAAAAAGTAGTATACAAAATTGAATGTAAACTATGATTTCCATTATGTGGAAAACATGCACATATAAAAAAGGACAGAAGTACGTTAAAAAAAAATCACTCTATACCTACTAGAATGGATAAGATTAAACAAAACAAAACAAACAAGCAAACAAAAAGAACTGACTATACCAAGTAATAGCAAGTCTGTGAAGCAACTAGAACTCATATGTTGCTGGTAGGTGGGTGGGACTATAAAATGGTACAGCCTCTTTAGAAAACAGTTGGGCAGTTTCTTATCAAGTTAAACATGTACTTACCATAAGGAGTGAGACCTAGGAATCTCACTCCTTACTATTTACCCAAGACAAATGAAAACATACACCTACCGAAAGCCTGTATCTGAATGCAAATAGCAGCTTTATTCATGATTGCTAAAAAGTTAACTCAAATGTTAATAAACTGGTACATGGATAAACAAAGAGTGGTACATCCATACAGTGGACTACTCCTCAGCAATAAAAAGGAACAAACTACTGATAGGCTCAATATAGATGAATCACAAAAGCGTTATGCTAAATGAAAAAAAAGCCATAAAAGGCTACATATCATATGAGTCTATTTCTATGATATTCTGGAAAATGCAGAATTATAGGGACAGAAAACAGTTCAGTGGTTGCCAGAGGCTTCATGTAGAGCGAGGGGACTGATTACAGTGTTAGTTACATGACTGTATGCATTTGTCCAAATTCATGGAACTAATTCCCCAAAGGTGATTTTTTTTCTATATGTATATGATACCTCAACTAGCCTGGCCTCTACCTCCAAAAAACTATCCACAGTTCTGAAAAAATACTAAGATTATGGGTGATTCTTCTCTTTTCTCCATTTCTCAAAATTTCTAACATAACTTAAAAAAAGAAAATATATACCTATATTCATTATTGTTGTCACTAGGGAGAGAATAATCCATGAGCAAGGGTGCCTTTGTCTAAATAAATATAATACATCTGTACCAAATAGCCATTGACAAGAAACAAATAATATGAAAATTCTTTGCAAATTCTGAAATTCCGCAACCCAGGAGGCTGCTCTCCCACTGGCTTTACTTGTCTTTGGATTTTTAATGGATCTCTGCTTTTCACCTGGCCTGATTCCAGCAATCACATAAGGTGACAAATGGTAAAGGAGCCATATGTGTTTAACTTAGAAAATAAAAGACTTAGAAGTGGAATTTATCCCAGGAATGCAAGGTCGGTATGACATATGGAAATCAATCAGTGTAATATACCATATTGATGGAGTAAAGGAGCAAAACACATGATTATCTCAATAGAGATATTCAGAAGATACATTTGACAAAATCTAACACCTTTCATGATAAAAAAACCAAAAAACAAAAAGACCTCAACAAACTAGGACTAAAAGGGTAGAAGGGAACTTCCTCAACCTGATAAAGGGCATCTACAAAAAGCCCACAGCTAAGATCACACTTAATGGTGAGAGACTGAAAGCTTTCCCTCCAAGATAAGGAGGGAAAGCTCCTTATCCAAGATAAGGAGGGAAAGTTCTTACCATTTCTATTTGACACTGTACTGGAGATTCTAGCTAGCTCAATTAGGCAAGAAAAACAAATGCAAGTCATCAGACTGGAATGGAAGAATGAAAACTATGTCATTTGCAGATGACATAATCTTGTATATAGACTATCCTAAAGAATCTACAAAAAAAATTATGAAAACAACAAATAAATGATGAAAATGTTCTGGTGTGAGACAGTGGTGATAGTTGCACAACTTTGTGAATATGCTAAAAACCAATGAATTCTACACTTTAAAAGGGTGAATTTTGTGATATGTGAATTATTATCTCAATTAAAACCAAAAAAATAAAAAAATAAAAGATTTGGGAAAGAAACTAAAGGAGATCAGGGGGCAAAGTGTATGTAAATACCAGACAGCCCGTAGGACTGAAGAAGAGCCAGCATCAGTTCCAGAGTTTTCCAGCCATGAGACGTCCTGGGAAGAGCAGGGAGGTAATGGGGTGGGTGTCATCCAAGCTACCACTAGTCACCTATCCTGGATTTGGGGGTTTAGACTAGCTTTGGCTTACCCCCTAATCTCCAGCCTAAAGCAAACTTCCCCTTGTATTTGTGCCCTTCACAGACACACTTCACTAATTGTGCCTCTATTACAAATATTTGGATATACATTTTCTTTCCTTGATTATAAAGTTTTTAAGTGAAAAGACTGTTCCCCAAAGTGTCAATACAGTGACATAGACTTGGCGGATATGTCTGTTAAGTGATGAAAATCATAAAGTAGGTCAATTTATCTCTGGTGCATCCTTCTCCCCTAACCAATCCTAAGGGGCTGCATGATGTTCCTTGATCTGCCTTTTGGGCATGTCTCCAGTGATCGGAGGTCCTGGATGTGAGCTGACACCGTTGGGGGGCTCAGCTGAGGCCACTGTGCTCTCCTCCATGGCACAGGGCCATTCTTAGTGTTTTCTTACTTGAGATGACTTTATCTCACATCATAGCTAACATCACAAATGTACTCATTTATACATGAATACAAGAAATCTCATTTATTTTTAACTATCTGAGTTGAGTTGTGGTTGCATGGTTGATAAAATTATACACTTTGAAAATATTCAATTAAAATTTAATTAATTTTGATTTTCCAGTTTTTGTTTTTGTTTTTTTTAATTTTAGAGCCAATTTTTTTTCCAGGTGCAAAAATAATTTTACAGACTCTTGCAAAGCACTCAGGTCCAAAGCATTGTGTCACCCAAGGTAACACATTGAATGAGAGGCCCTGCTTTGTAGAATTTTTCAGGGAACAGATGGGGAGGCATTTGGGGGAGCAGGGAGTCCCCTCCTAATCCCTAAAATCTCTCCTCTAAGGCGGTTTGCTTACTGTACCTGTGGTTTGACTGGGCCTCTCTCTTTAAATGGGAAACAGCCCCCTGGCCCGACACCTCGGACATCCCCAATGCCCACTTGCTGCCATTCCCAGGGCTCCATGCTGTCCAGCAGGGGCATAGGAGTGGGGCACACAGGCATTTACAAAGATTAGGAGAGATTGATGAACATGGACGCGGATTCATTCTCTACCACTGGACTAATCAGTTGGCTTTCACAAGCACTTTATTCCCCCATCATATCAGCCACAAATACCTGCTTTAACACTCTGGATCAGCCCAGCACCAGCCAAACTGATTATATTATTTAGTTTGCTCTAGGAGGAGAAATGGAAAAGATCTTTGCCCTCCCCTCTAAAGAAAGTTGAAACAAAAACAAGTAAAAGAACAACCACTGCAGGTTCTGACAGAGTAGAAGAGCCTGCCCACTGGGTTCATAGAATATGTTTGAGAAATTAAATGACTGTATCAACCTGAGTCTCAGTCTCCAAACCATTGGCCCATGAAGTCAAGAGGCCTGGAGAGAAGGCAAGGGTCTTGTTGGTAACCAGGGAACATAAGTAGTAGGAAGCAAACCCCTGGGTAAGGTAGTAACTTTGATTAGAAAGATAGGGAAGCCTGGAAAAAGATAAACAGGCTCCCAGGGTATAAGATGAGAACCTAAATATCCTGGGAGAACCAACCAGGAGTGCAATGGGAGGATTTCCTGTGGGCAGTCAAATCCACATAGAGGAGCTGGTCCATTTGGAGACACAGGCTCATGTCAGCTGGGTTTGAGGGCTGTGCTGGGGGCATTCCTTCCTTAGGAACTTGCAGGACGATGCCCATCCATTCTAAAACCACTTCTCCAGAAGGGACCTGGGGAAACAACCGGTCTGGTCTCCACTGTTTACACAAAAGGGAAACTGAGGCTGGGGTGAGGGGGGTAGTGACTGACCTTAGGCCATGCGGTGAAGTACCAACAAAGCCAGAACTAGAATGCAGATCTCCTCAACACCGTCCAGGGCTCAGGCCATGTGGTCATTCATGGTTCAGGGCCAGTGGACTCCACACGCCATCTCAGCACATACAGCCCAGGTAAGATGGAGGGGAGTGTGAGCCACCCATCTCTTCTCACCTGGAGTCAGTCTATCTGGTCCTAGATTGTCAGTCATTGATTGTAGCCCCCTGGAGGGCCCCCAGGAAGGGAGGCGCAAGCATGTGAACTAGAACACCAAAGTGTTAACACCAGGAGCCTACCCTCTCAGGCCCTTTCGGGAACCCACCAAAGGCCTTTGAGAAAGGGGCAGAGGTACCAAGAGCAGGAAGGCGGGACTGGGGCACCAATTCAAAATAGGGAGCAGGCTGCCCTGGTGGCTCATCTGAGATTCTCATGAGCCTGTCCCACCCC
This sequence comes from Eubalaena glacialis, assembly GCF_028564815.1. Classification (NCBI taxonomy): domain Eukaryota; kingdom Metazoa; phylum Chordata; class Mammalia; order Artiodactyla; family Balaenidae; genus Eubalaena; species Eubalaena glacialis. Next base: position 27,307,944 of record NC_083730.1, on the reverse strand, counting down.
CTACAAGGTCTATTTCAGGTCTTGTCCTGGCTGCAGACCAGTCTGTGCCCTTGAGTAGTGACTGTGCATCTCTGGACCTCAATTTCCCACTCTTGAAATGAGTGGGTCAAACAGACAATATCTCACAGCTCTACGGTTACAGCGGTTTCCAACTTGAGGGCTTGTCTTTGCTTCTTATCTTGAAGTGAAGGACCCCAAACTCTCTCTTCACCCCATTTCGCTATAGCTGCTACACTGCCTTCCGCTTCTTCATTGGAGAACTTCAGATTTCCTCCTCAGCCTCAGCTGGGCTCCCATCCCCACCACACCACTAAGACTAATCTTGCCAGAGTCACCAATTATTGATACTTTCCTGTTGCCAAACCCCAAAGCCATGCCTCTGTTCTCACAGTCCCTGACTTCTCAGTGGCATGTGATTTAGTTGATCACTTCTTCCTTCTTGAAACACATTTACCCCTTGGCTTCTCAAATATCACACTCTCCGGGTTTTCCTGCTGTCTCACTGGACAGTCTATTTATGCTGATTCCTCCTCCTCTTTGCATTGACTTCAAAGGTGGAGGTGCCTCAGGATCCAGTCCTTGGCTTTCTTCTTCATATACACTTTCTCAGAGTCTCACCCAGTCCCATAGCTTTCCATGTCTACTTCATGTCAATGGCTGCTGAAGCTGTATCTCCAGCTAGAGAAATCACTCCGGACTCTTGCATCTGGATGTTCACTCCTTCCCTCCAGATGAATATCTGATAGTCATCATGAACACCACACGGCCTAAGGAGAGCTCTTGACCTCCTCCACCAGTTCTCCTTATTTCAATAAACAATATTACTGGCCACTCCATGGTTCATGCCAAAGACGTAGAAGTCACCCTTGATTTCCCTCTCTCCCTCACTCCACATCCAAACAATCAGCAAGGTGTCTCAGCTTTGAGATGACTCAGAGCTCATCTGGTATCAGTCTGCTTTGCTCCACCTCTGCCTCTGCCCCCACAATCCACTTCACTATCACTTCCCCCTTGGGCCCTTGTGATACTCTCCCTACTAGGCTTCCTGCTTCCTCTTGTGGCCCCTCCAATCCACTCTCCCCACAACTACAAATCAGATCAAGTCACTTCTCTGCTAAACAACACCCCAACATGGTATTCCTTAGCTCTTAGGATAAAATCCACACTCCTTAGCCTGGGTCTCAATGGGCCACCTAATCTGGCCCCTGTCTCCATCTTTGACCTTGTCTTTACCTTGGGCTGAGCCATTTCTGACTTTTGAGCCTTTGTACTGGTCATTCCCCTGCTTGTAACATTCTTCTCCTAGACCTTCACATAGTGGGCTTTTGCTTTAGTGTCACATTCTGAGATGCCTTCTTGGCCATCAACGTGAAATTATCTTTTGCATCATCCTAAGTCTCTGCATATTACCTATCATCCTTTGACATTTTTGTGCTCATTTATCTGTTCACTTATTGTCTGTATCTTCATTACTAGAATATAAATGGAAAGTGGGTGCTTATTGAATGAATGAATGAATGAATGATGATGATGATGTCTGGGAGTATAGTTTGGAAATCTCTACTTAAAAAACATTTAGTAACTTGGGTTGAGAACTACTCTACAAGAGACCTAATGTATTTCCTGGGTAGATTGAAGCAAGAATTTTGATTTCTAAAGATTGTGAAGGGCAATGCTTACCCTCTAATAAATCTCTAATGGTGGAATTGCAAGGCCTGTGACAAATATTTGAAAGACAGAGATCAGTAGGGCTCTCTGTGCTTGTATTCCAATGGCGTAGAAGACTGTTGTCTTTGTTTCTCCATGTTGCTGGCCTGGCCCTTAGCTCAACAGCTGGGAAATAAAGTGCCTTCTGTCTTCCTTGAAAGGAATCAATAGTAAGAATGAGTACTTGGCTCTCTCCAAAAGGTCAGCTTGACACCTGATTTCTCAGGCTGCTCTCTTGATCCCTCCTCCCCATTAATGGGGTAGCCTTCTCCCGCCTGGCAGACAACGTTCAAAGAACAAATTTGTAATCCGATTCTGAGAAATATTATGGGGATTAAGATGGTATCTATGGGTTTGTTTGGTTTGGCCCTTTGAAGGATGGAACATAGGTCCAATGCAAAGGTCAATGCCTGCCTGGGACGGGCATCTGTGTGTGCACATGTGGGCATAGGTACAAGAAGAGGGATGTAGGTAGAGGTATGTGAGAAGCAGTAAGATGCTCACAAATGGGAAGGGTGCTCTCGGCCTGCTCACACATGGCTGTATATATAGCCCAGTGCCTAGCAGTACGCATGCAGAGGCATGAGTAAATGTTGGCACGTGTGTTTGTGTGTGTGATACACACCTGAGTGCATTTTCACATGTGCTAGACAGTGCTTTACCAGGAGTCTGTAATCTAGTAACATACGACTCTAAGAAGTCAAATTTCATCTGTAAACTGGGACTGCTAGCCAAGCCTTATGCAACTTACATGTTTGCTGCTGGGATTAAATGAGGACATGGAGGGAACGGGAACGTTCTCTGTAACTGGAAAGCTCTGGACATCTAATTTACCTTGCACGTGGGCTCTTGCACGTGGGCACGGGCAGGGAGGAGAATATGGAGGAATTCCTATCAGGCATCCTCCTTTTTTGATTTAATACTGACCATGCACTTCCCCAGGAAGGAGGCTTTGGCAGGAAATAATTTCAGGCATGCAGGGGACAGACTCGACTCCCCATGCCTTCCCCTCAGCTCCCGGCAACCCCGGGGCAGACATCCTAGCAGCTGGGCAGCCTTCCTGCGTTGCAACCCCACTCCTCCCTTTCCGGTGCCTCAGTCTTTCTGTACAGAAACACCCCGCTCTAGGAAAGCCTGATATACAGAACATAAGTCCCAAGCACGAGGGAGACAATTAACCTGGGGGACGAGGGTTAGCAAGCTGGCCGGCTGGGATCCTGTGGTTTGGAAAACATCTGGCCCTGCGCCCCACCCCCATCCCATCCTATCCCTCCCACCTCTGGCAAAGCCGCGGGGAGGAGGCGGATTATTTTATTTTATTTCTTTTTTAATGAATAGGGCGGGTTGTGGAAGCCTGGCAGGCCCCATCTGTCCGCTGCCCCAACTCAATTTGATTCCCATTCACCCGCCTTTGTTTGCCTCCCTTTTTTGATCAGCAATCTCGTGGGGGTGGGGGGGGGGGGGAGGGATGGGAGTGCAAAGGCTTAATGTTCTCGACGGCTTCGCGGAGCTGCGACGCCTCCAGGGCGCCCACCCCCGCCACAGCCCCGGCCCAGAAATCCTGGAGGTGAGCGTCCTCGGCGCGGCTGGCTCCCCGCAGCGCAGAGCCCCGTCTAGCCTGTCCTGTCGGGTGGAGAGCCGGGTGGGAAGGGGCTGTTTGCGATGTCATAGGCCTGGGATCGCTGCTGCTCCCAGGTCAGATTAAAATTCACTTTCCAGGATCAGGTGCCTTTCTAATGGGGAGGGAGCGGCGCAGAGCAGGAAAGGGGGGCGGGGATGAGGCCCTGGAGGTAACATGGGGTCCCCAGGGGCTTCAGAGTGGGTGAGAACAACAAATCTGGAGGTGGCACCACCGCAGGCCACTTCATCCCTTTTTAAATAGAGAAGATAATATAGTACCCCAATTAAAAAATTTGCCAATAGTCCTACGGCGGTAGCGCTAAAACCATTTTGGAATTTGTAGACCAAAAGGTCAGCATCAGTGACCAGGTTGTTATTTGTTTGTTTTGTAAATTGTCCTCCAGAGTGAAAAGGGACCTCTGGAACTTCAGAGCTGAAGGGGCTTGAGGAAGTGCCACCAGCCCATTTTGCTGATGGCATGACCAAAGAGGAAAGAGCCCAGGCCTCTGGACTTCTGGCTCACTGCTGGCCACTGCAGCTGAGGTCAAGTTTATGGGAGAAGGAGAGGGTCAACCAACCACTGTCTAAGGACCCTAGTCATCTGTGAAAGTTTGGAGGAACAGGTATGAGGTCAGCAGGAAAGAAATAGCTCCCAGCCTCCTCGGAGGAGGCTGTGGGTGTGCCGGTGGGGCTCGGGTGTATAAGCAGATACAGCAGTGAAATTTAGTCCAAAGCCCTTTGCTGTGGGTTGGGCCACTTAGAGGTGGGAGGGCACAGATTAAGATTCTCTCCGTGTGGTAAAGGGCTGGACAGCCTAGCATTTCTGCCCTGCAGCGATCGCGAGAATGTGGCTCTGCCTCTTCCCCGGCGTGCAGATTTACATGGGCCACAGTTGGCATGGGCTATAGCCAAAAACCTGAGGCTGTCTGCTTATGCAGCAACTCCCTCCCAGCAACTTTGTCTTCACAGAGTTCACTCCTCAAAGAATAACTGTAGGGTGAAGTAGATGGTTTTAGGGGCCATAACAGCAGGGTAGGTAGCAAGCCATGGAAGGGGGAGAGATTACTTCCAGCTGATGGCAACAGGGAAGGTTTGGGGGAGAAGGCAGCCTTTGAGCTGGGTTTAGAGGGTGGAGATGTGGCCTTGGGGAAGGGAGAGTGGTGATGCACATTTGCAGAGAAGCAAGTCAGAGCAGAAAGTGGGGCTAAATCAAGTTTGCGCTGTGTCATTGGGAAAGTCTGTGACACTGAACCACAGCAGGTACCAAAGGGATGGGGCAGGGTGGCCCGGGGCAGGATGGAGCACCAACTGGAGCTGTGGTGCTCAACTGGGGGCCATGGAACAGCCAGCAAAGGGATATGAGGATTGGCTGCAAGAGAGGTGGGGATCCACTGGGTTACCCAGCATTATCAGGAGTCTGAAAGGAAAACTGTTTGTACATGAAAACAGCATTTTTCACAAGCTGATGGATTTTTGTGATTGATAAATAAACCAGTGCATTTAAATGCATTATCACATTCTTAGGTGATTTGATCATTCTGGATTTTCTCAGCTGATGGATGCTATTCTCAAGTGGAGTCCTTGAAATTGAAAGTCCTTACATTGAAAGGTGGCCTTCTACTTGAGAAGGTCCTGAGAGGGGCCTCTGAGCCCTGCCTGTGCTCAGAGAAGGCAGGAAAAGGGGCCCTCGTGGGTCCTGCCTTTCAGATGTTTATACCTCCAGGAGACAAGACTCACAGATTCTAATGACGGAAAATGTCATGAGACAGATACGACCAGGTGCCAAACCCAATATAATCTGGGGGCCACGTGCATGCCTCATACAGTGCTAGGGAAATTCAGAGGAGAAATCTCTGTGGGTCGGTTAGCAGGATGGGGTTTATGGGCAATACAGGATTTGATTAATCCTTAAAGGATGTGTGGTAATTGGATAGGTAGATGAGTGAACAGCATATGTGCTTCTAGTTAATTATTTATCTGTGTTCATCTGCTTATTTATTTTTTATTTTCAGAAAATTTTTAAAAATTACAGGAAAGTACAGAGAATAATATAACAGAGACTGGCATACCCACCATCAGAATTGATGGTTATTAATATTGTGTCAGATTTGTTTCATTTTTTTTAAGAAAAAGAAATACAATAGTTGGAGTAGAATGGACAGTGTCTTTTGTTTCTCCCCAGTTCTTCTCCTGCCATTCCCCTTTCTGCACCCCACAACCAAGCCATCATGAATTTTGTGTGTGTCTTTCCAGTCTATTTTAAACACCTTTACAAACATCAATGTATCTGTGAACAAATGATAGTACTGTAGTGTTTGTGTAGATTTTTAAATGAATATAAATGGTACATTGAACAAATTGTTCTGCAAGTTTATTTTTGTTTGTCCATTTGTTTACTGAGTTATGTGTTGGTGGAACAGTGTTATTTTTACCTGCAATGGCACAGTTTTTTCCTGCAATAATAGTGTCACAGTGAACACTCTTATATGACTCCTTGCACACGTGTATGAGAGTATAAGCAGAATTACTGGGCTCTAGGGAATGCATAGTTTTAGACTCATGGTGATACTAATTTATACTACTCATCACAGTTGTTTTTAATCAGAGTTAATTTTTTAAAAAAATCTGATGAATATGAAATGGATTATATTTGTGCTTCTATTTATACCTCTGTTTTCAAAGCATGTGACATAAAACATCAGAGGTGCAAACACATTGTGGTTTTGCTGAGCTGGCACTAGTATCAGAAATACAAACACATTTTAATTTACTAATGTTTATAAGAAGAATTTTTAATTATTGGCTTTGGAGAAGGAGGATAAATGAAAAGATGATTCTTGAATAGGAAACTTGTCCTTCTGAGCTATGGATAGAAATTGTCAATTGGACTCTGGTTATTATAAACATATGCATACTGCAGACTAACTTACTCTGTGACTCTGAGCCTTGGCATATGTAGATATAGATATTATACATATGGATTATATACATGTATGTGTATATATATATATATATATATACACACACACACACACACGGGATTGTCAGTGCCATCTTTATTGTATACCTGTGTATCCAGTATCCAACACACAAACACATGCACGCATGCACACACACACACACACACGATATATAAATGTGAAGTTAGGGGTGTGGCTGGAGCACCTCAGTAGAACAAGCCAAAGCTCAGTTCTTATGGGCACAGTACATGCAGATAGTTACGGGGCCAGCTTTAGGCTTTCCTGAGTTTGGTGATTTGTGGGTACTAGTCTCTCATTTACCTCTCATCATATCAGAATTCCACTATTGAAATCCCTTCTTTCTGTGTTAGAACTTTCATAACCACAGAAGGGGTAAGATATTAAACTGTTACCTCCTTTCTGTCCAAGTATAAATTTTTGCCATTTCCCTATAAAGAAAACAGTTTCCATTAAATTGGACATGGGTAATTTTTTGAGCAGTGACAGTGGGCAGAAGATGGAAGGCAAGAGGTAGTTCCAGAGCTGGGAGGCCAGGAGTAGGACAGGCATGGATATTTCAGGAGATGCAGAGGTGGGAAAGCCCAGCCTGAGGATGAGGTGACGCTTGGTGGCTTGGAGCAGAGGGGCATGTAGAGGAGTGGCACATACGGGTGTGTCAGTACTCAGAGGCAAGGGAGATGCTGAACACACACACACACACACACACACACACACACGAGTCCAAACCTAAAGGGCATTTCCCTAAAGGGTCAAGTGTAGACCACTGCTCCATGGTCGACTGTTTATCTCAAGTAAAAGAAAACAACATCCAGGCATAGTCTAGATCACTACTACCCACAGTTCTCTGTGGTGCATGTATAATTTTATTTTTTTATTATTTTTTTAAATTAATTTTTATTGGAGTATAGTTGCTTTACAATGTTGTGGTCATTTCTAATGTACAGCAAAATGAATCAGCGTACATATACATACATCCCCTCATTTTTGGATTTCCTTCCCATTTAGGTTGTGATGCATGTATAATTTTAAAATAATTAAAACAGGTGAGTGGAAACTTGAATAGCCATTGAGGTCATATAAGCGTTGAGACTGTTATTTAAGTTTGTGAGCCATCCATCCTGTCAGAGGGAAGTTCTGCCCGAACTCATACTTCCTGACATCTGTAGCACGTTCCTTTCTTTCAAAGTATTTCCACCTCCATTATCTCAGTTGATCCTCACAATACCCGGGTGAGGTGAGTTGGAAAGATATTGAGGCCTCATTTGACAGAGGTTAAGTGCCTCTGCTGAGGTCATGTATTTTAGCAGCAGGGCCAGCCTAGAGCCTGGGCCTCTGCACTAGGACATTTGGGACATCACCACCACCCACATACACACACACGTACACGTTGTGGATACACACACAGTTTGGAGTTTGTAGCATTTTTTTCACAAGAGGGCAAACACTGTGTTTTATACCTCTGAGAATCCTCCTTGAAAAAAATAAATTTTAGTTTCCAAGCTGAGCCCTTTTCTTCCCTTCCAGGTGGCCAGAGTGCCAAACCTCTTCTGTTCGGGGTGAAGGACATTTTAGAGTCAAAGAATTTTAGATGCCAAACCTCCTAATTGCCACCCATCGGCCCACTTCAAACCTCTGAAATTGGCCTGAACGCTGTGTGCCCATACAGTATGGATGCTACAGCTGCCGTTCTTCAGACACCTATCATGTGCCAGACATTCTGCTGGGTGAGCTGCCCTCGAAGGTCATTAGCCTGCACAACAGTCCCTCATGGAAGCGTTGCTATCCCAGCACCACGGACAGTCTTCAAGAATTTGCTGACAGCTCTGCTGGCCTCCCTCTTCCTTTCTTCAGCATCAGGTCCTCACGCCATCCTGCTTCCTTAGCCCTCATGCCGTCTTCACTTCTGCTGCACGTATCTGGTTTGCCAGTGTCTATTTCTGGTCCCTGGAAATGAACATGAACTCAGAAAGCAGTAAGATAGAATACAGTCGGCTAAAGTGAATCAGGGGCTAAAACAAGCCGCTGGAGAAACACACTAACCTCAAGAACCATTGGAAACAGTGCACAATGTCCTGTTTGAACAATACGGGCTCTGAATGACCAGAGGCAAGGTCAGGGCGACTTCAAGGGGGAGGAGGCCTGAGGATGGGAGGATTCTAATGGAAGGAAGCGGGAGGTGGGGAGGCCACCAGACACGACACCTGCCTCTCCCGGTTTTTCCTCTCGTTGCTGCCAACCCTGAAACTCTCAAAACCACCGGTCGCATCTTTGCCTGGGGGCAAGAGGCAGACCTCTAGCATCCTCCGCAGGCTTCGGTCCTGGGATCTTTTGGATGGGTTGCTTCCTCCCTCACCCTGCAGATGAGATATTCTGCAGCAGGCCACTCTTGCTGCTTCCCTGACAGAAAGAGAAGGGAGATGCGGGTGGGAAGGTGGGCGGGGACAGCAGAGGGGCTTCCTGCAAAGCCCAGGCTGACTGGCTCCGAGAAGGATAAATGACTCCGGTCGCCCCGCCGCCGGTGTTACACAACTTGTCTGTGTTGGCTTGAGACCTCAGTGATCCCCCTCTAATTGAAATCACTTTCCCCTGACCTCCTCCATAAGCCGGGAGCTTGTTGCTCTCTCCGCCAACAGAGGAGCCGTGGAGGTCGGAAGAAATCCTGGCTGGGCAGCCGGACGCGCGCCACCCCATCCATCTTCCCGGCCACTGGGTCTTCGCCGGCTGGGACGCCCGGGTCGGAGCTGGCGTCGAGGCCCTGCTCCCCGGAAGGCCCCCGCTGGGTTCCGAGATGGTGGGGAAGCTGGCAGTGGAGCTGGGACTGCCCCCTAGAAGGCATTTGGGTATTTTGTGAGGGTCTGTTGATTGGTGCCACAGTTGGGGATGCCCCTGCGTGTTTGGGGGGAATAAGGCTGGGATGCTGGAAATCCGGCCATGTGCGAGGCAAGCCCACATTTGCCTAGAGAAACCTGCCAGTCTGTACAGATGAACAGCCTGCTATGATTGGAGCCTAAACTCTGTTCCACCCATAAATCAAAGTATTTTTGATTAAAATATACTCTGGTGTTCCCAAGAAAGCAGCTACCACGTAAATCAAAGGAAATGGGAGTGTTTTTTCCAGTTCATCTTAAGAGTTGTTTACCATTTAGACACATGACAATGTTTGAACTATGGCAATATAACATATCTGTAACAAAACTATCTGTGTGTGTATATATGTATGTGTATAGACATAGAGACATATATGGATATATACACACATATGCACGCGCACGCACGCACACACACACACACACACCAAACATACTTTTTAGCAATTTTTCTCAAAATGTCAAATAGACAGAAGTTCCAGTAGTCTTCAGTCAAATATCATCTAGTCTTAAATACAAACTTGTTTACTATGAGTAGATGCAAGACTCACTGTCTTCTAGTGTAGATATGCCTGAGTTTACATATAGAAATACACATTATTTGATTATAAACTCCTTTCATTTTATTTTTTTATAATTATATTTAAAAATTGTCTTGACTTTTTGAGAGGGGTTGAGGGTCTTTTAAAGTTGAGAACCAATGTAGTTACTAGGGTCTTAGTTTCCTCCACAAAAGAAAAACAATGGAGACCAAAATAAGATGTCAAAAACAGCAAACATGTCACACAAAGTAATATGCATAAAACACTGAGCCCAGGATACTGCTGTTGAGAGAAGTGTTGTTGATTAAGATCCCTGAGAGGCCCAGATTCCAAATGCGGAGGGAGAGAGCCTGGGAGGGAGGAGACTCGGGGTGGGGGTGGTGGTGGTGGTGGTGGGGAGCACAGCTGTTGGGGTGGTCAGAAGACCAAAGGCCCCTGTAGTTTTCCAAGTGAGTTATATGCAATGCGTGGATAATATTTTTTCTCTTTCAAATTATCAAACAGTTAAGAAAAAGAAAGAAAAAAACCTTCCCTAAGCACTTACTAACCACCTACTCTATGTCAACTCTCTGTCATAGGATCTTCTTTAATTCTTACCTAAACCCAGTGAGGTAGGTGTTATTACACCGACTTCACAGGTGAAGAAACTGGGGCTCACTTAGTAAGCAACATTTGAACCAAATCTACTTGACTTCACAGTCAGTATGACATACTGTCCCTATAAACTTGCCAGTGGGCTTGCTTTTATTTTTACAGATCGGTGGTTTAATTAAGGTCTCTGTCTTAGTCCGCAAGTTCAGTCTATGATACTTGGCTGAGCCTAACTCCTTGATATTAAAGACATCACAAACGTAAAATTCAAGCATAGGATAGAACTGATATGAAAATGTTTATATACTTTTGAAAGAAATAAAATGATATTTATACAAATGGAAAACATGCCACCTTCTTGAACGGGAAGACTTAATAGCTTTGAGATATTATATTTGAGAATTAAAAATTTCAGTTCTCCCCCAAATTACTGTATAAATGTAATAAAATTCCAATTGGATTTCAGATGGATTTTTTTTTACTGTATTAAATTGTCTAAAAATGCATACAAAAAGTAAATGTCTGAAAAAGGCCAAGAAGAACTTTTAAGAATAGTTGGGGAAGGATAACTTGATTTCTTATCAGATATGACAACATGTAAAGAATGGGATTGACATAGATATAGAGTGGAAAACCCAGAAATAGATCCCAGTGAAAAGGGGTATGGATAAACAACAAGGTCCTACTATATAGCACAGGGAATTATATTCAATATCCTGTGATAAACCATAATGGAAAAGAATATGAAAATGAATGTATATATATACGACTGAATCACTTTGCTGTACAGCAGAAATTAACACATTATGAATCAACTATACTTCAATAAAATTTAAAAAATTTAAAAAAAGAAAAAGGGCAGTCTGTTTATTCAATGGTGCAGATAATCTGCTTAGGAGAAAAATAGAGTTAGATCTCCTGCCTCACATCATATTTTAAAAATTCTGCCTAGACAAAGGGCTTAAAAATAATAATAAAACCATAAACTTTTTACAAGAAAATTCAAGGGATATAGATATAGATATATAAATATATCTCTCCCAAGGATTATGGTTGAGGGAGAGGATAGTATGGAATAGGAAAAAGATTTCAATGAAGATGATTGATAAAATGTTACTGTCTAGGGACTTCCCTGGTGGTCCAGTGGTTAGGACGTAGTGCTTTCACTGCCAAGGGCCAGGGTTCAATCCCTGGCTGGGGAACTGGGAACCTGCAAGCCCCACGGCACAGCCAAAAAAATAAATAAAATAAAATAAAATCCACAAGTGCGTATTAAAAAAAAAAAGTTACTGTCTAAACTGTACCAAAAGTTTCTAACAAATGAATAAGACATCCAATAAACAGGAAAATGGGTAAAGGGTATGAAGAGACACTTCAGAGAAGATCAAATTCAAATATCAATAAATGTGAGAAGATATTTAACTTCTCTAGTAGTCAGATAAATACAAATGAAAGCAACAATGAGATATCATTTCTATTATAAAACTAGTAAAAATTTAAAAGAGTGATAACTCCCACCACTGATAGAAATGTTAGGGGAAAATGTTAGGGGAAATGTTAGGGGAAAAGATCCTCATTATATATGTATAATTAGAGGAAATGTGAAATATGTTTTTAGAAAGAAACTGAGCAATGATTTTTCTTAATGTAAGATAAACATACCCTTCAGCCTAGTAACCCACTCCTGCGAATCAGTCCTTTAAAAACAAAATTACGGTAAGAAAAGATACTTGTTCAAGGTCAAAGATGTTCACATCACATCATTCTTTACAATTACACAGATTCAGAAACAAGATTAATGTCCATCAATAGAGGAATACTTGACTAAAGTGTCAGGCATTTATTCCATAGTATATTGCGCAGCTCTTAAAAAAGATTATCTTGGATACCATTTCTTGTTGACTTGGAGGGATTATCAGGATATGATTTCAGTGAGGAAAGCAAATGTATAATATGACCCATTTTGTAATTATGACCCCCCATAAAGGACACACATATATTTATGTATGTAAGTGACCATATGAGCATAAAGAATATTATGGGACTATTCAAAACAGTTTGATATGGCAAACATAGTAAAGGTATAGGATAGGGAGAATGTGATCTGTGTGTGCAGGGAATCAGAGAGGTTTAAAAAAAGATACAAAATATAAAATAATGTTGACCTTAATAAAATTAACATGAATGATATGACCCAATTTATGTAAAATTGTGTGTGTGTATAAAACTATACATGGAGAGAGAAGTAGGAAAGAATATTCACTAAATATTAATGATGTATTCAAGGATTGGATATTATAGAGATGCCAAGTATCCTCAAATTAATATGTAGATTCAATCCAATTCCAGTAAAAATCTCAGCAGGTTTGTGTGTGTGTGTGTGTCCATGTGCTCGTATGTGTATATGTGTTGTGTGTAACTTGACAAGCTAATTCTAAAATTTATATAAAAATGCAAGGGGCAAAGAACAGCCAAGATATTCTTGACAAAAAAAAAATGTAGGGGAGAGGGGAGATGAAGGTATCTTGCCCTATCAAACATCAAGACTTAGGACTTATGAAGCTACGGAAATTAGGAAATACGGTACCTGTTCAACTCAGTGGAGTTGAACTATGTCCAGAAACAAGCCCACATACATGTGGAAACTTTCTGGCAAAGGTGAACTGCAGAGAAGTGGGAAGAGGAAGTCTTTTCAATAAATCATATTAAATATATTGGATATCTAACCGAACAACAACAAAAAACTTGACTTCTACTTCCCACCATGCACAAGGGTGAATTCCAAGTGTATTGCAGCCGTCAATGTAAAGGGTAAATCAATAAAGTTTCTAGCGATAATATAAGAGAATATTTTTCTCAACCTTGGGGTAGAGAAAGACTTCTTAAATCTGAGGGAAATCCCACTAACCATAAAGGAAAAGATTTCTACATTGGACTACATTAAAGTTAAGAACATCAAAGAAACCATTGAGTAAAAACAAGTCACAAAGTGGGAGAAGAGATTTGCAACATGTAAAAATTAACAAAGAACGCCTACAAATCAGTAAGCAAAGGCCAACAACCCAATAGAAAAGTGGCAAGAGACTTGAGTGGACATTTTACAAAAGAGAATATAGAAATGGCCAATAACATATGAAAAGGTGCTCAATCTTATCAGTAGTCAAAAAAAGTTATAATGAGATATATATACCCTTTGAATGCCTAGAATAAGAGTTGGTAAGGATGTAGAGCAAAGGGAGCGCTCACACACTGTTGGTGAATGTATAAATTGATACAACAACTTTGGAAAACTATCTGATAAAGTTGAATGTACATGTACATGGTGATGGAGTAATTCTATTCCCTGATGTTCACTTAACAGAGATGTGGGCTCAAGTGCAATAAAAGTCATGTACAAAAATGTTTGTGGCAGCAACTTGTAAGAGTCTAAAACCAAAAACACAAAATGCCCATCAACAGTAGATGGATAAATAAATTATAGAATATTCTTACAATGGAATATTTATAGGGGTGCAAACCAACAAATCACATCCATACACCACCACATGGGTGAGTCTCCAACTATAACATTGAACCAAAGAAAGCTAAAAACACAAAGAAATACATTGATATTTTCATTTATACAAAGGTCAGCAAGCACTAATTTATGGTGTAAGAAGTCAGGACAGTAATGGTTATTGAGGAGTGGGGTAGGGAGAGTGACCGTGAGGTGGAATTGTGACTTCTGGGGAGCTGGTCACACTCTCATGTTTTCAGTAGAGGATTCATGAATTTTCATTTTTTAAAAATTCATTGAGCTGCACATTTATGATTTGTATACTTTTCTGTATTTGTATTATACTTCAATCAATGATCACAATAATTGTAATGGCAATTACCTCAAGGTGATGGAATTTCAGATAATTTTACTTTCTTAGAATTTTCTCTATTCTCTGAATTATTTGCAATACAGTGTACTGCTTATGTGATCTAGAAAACCATAAAGTTATTTTAATTGTGAAACAGGTAGTCTAACAAGTTTCCGAAATGCAAATATGTTCATTTAACTAGCTGAACTAGCTAGGCACTTTCCCACAAAGTTGATCTTAAGAAATATCTTGAATTGCCATGTGCATACTTTTCTTCCCTGCTTTTTTATTGAATCCACTGTGGTCCTGAGAAATCACAATTCCTGTCCCTGCCTTGGGTGGATTCCCAGCACTCAGGCTCTGCCACACAAGTACAAGACCAGGTGTTATGGAAAGAGCCTGGACAGAGAACCAAGGGCCAGCTCTTCCAGAAATTTCCAGCAGTGTGACCACAGGCTAGTTACTTCATCTTTGGGGCAACTAGACTCATTATTTCTAAGGGCCCTTCCAAGTCTGAAATTCTATGTCTCTATGTCTCAGTGATATGGAGTAGATTGGAGAAAGTTAGAGTCAAGTGCTTTGGGTGACACCAACATCTATTCAATGTCTGCCATATGACAGGTGCCAGAGTAGGCACCAGGGTTACACCCGGATATTAGAAACACAAGGTATCCATCTGCAGGAAGTTGCATTTTAGAGTAGGAGACAGGCAACAGATAAATGAATGAATAAATAACAAGTTGAGAACCTCCTTCTGTGCTAAATGATTGCTGAGAGGACAAGATTATAACCAAAAATTGCCCATTGGATTTGGCAGCAGGGAGGTAAAACTGCAGACCTAGACAAGAGCAGTTGCAGGGGGGTGTGCAGACAAAAGCCAAGTGAGTGCCTCTTAGAAAGAATGGGAGGTGAGGAAGTGGAGATGGTCCCCACAGACAAGTGAGAAGTTTTGCTGGAAAGGGAGGCAGAGAGATCAGGTGGCAGCTGAAGAGGGAAGCAAGATTAAGAGAGTAGATCTTTTTTAGGGACAAAGTTAGAGCACATTGGTGCGTTGATGTGTTTATAGGAATGATGTAGGAGAGAGGAGATACGGATGATGTCTTTGCAAGGGCAGTGTCCTAAGCAAAAGATAGGGCATTGGATCCAGCATGCAAGTGGAAGGTCATCTTTAATGGGGAAGGACAGCTCTTCATGAAGACAGGATGGAAGAGAGAGATGGTACAAGTACAGATCAGACTGAGGATTTCGTGGAGGGAAGATGGAGTTCCCATCAACTACTTCTCTTTTCTCATTGAAGTTTGAGGCGAGTTCATCTACTGAGCAGTGACACAGGATATTTGAGGAGAGAGGAGAGTCATCTAGAAGAGTGTCAGGATATTTAAAGAGAAATATTGACAGAATTCCTAGAGAGTGTTGGGCTGAAGCTTATAATCATAAAATCTCAGGAAACACTATAATAAACTTGGAAGCCACCTATTTCTCCTCTGAGAAATGGAGATAGTAACACCCAGGCCCTTCCAGTACCCTATGACTCTGTGAGTAGCCCCAGGGTCCTTTCTGGAAAATGCTTTGAGACCTATGATCTTAGTCTGTCTGGTGCAAATAGGCCTTGTTGCTAAGAAAAAGCTTGGGAGATGGTCAGGTCTAATCCAATTGGACGAAATGCCAGAGAAACTTCAGATGAGTTGTGTGGAGTCTGTGATCCATCCATCTATCTGTCAATCCATCCACCCACCCATCCATCCATCCATCCCATTCCATTCAATGGGCCTCTTCTCTGTATCATTCATTGGATGCTAGAATAAAATCATTCTCATTATTTGGTGATTAGTTATTTGGCAATTCTGTGGTAAATTTGTTCAAGTGTTTACTGAGCACCAACTATTTTGATCTGAGCCTTTTGCTGAGCATTGCGGAGAACACAGGAGTGAAAAAACAATTCTCTCCACTTTCACGCAGTTTATGATCTAGATAGGGAGACCATTCAGTCTCCCACAGTAAGAATTCAATGTAGAAAACAAGCGTCAAATCGTGGTGCAGAATGTGGGCGGTCTGAGGAGGGACCTCAGAGAAGGCAACTCTGAGTACACAAGGACAAGTCTGGCAGGGAGACAGAGTTGGAGCTAGGCCTGATCATCTCAGCTCTCATCTTCGGAGAGAGGAAAAAAAGACCCCAAACTTGAAGAAATAGTGCAGTATTAGAGTGCAGTCATAAACATAAAACATTAACATGTAATTCCCTTATGCTTTTGAAAAATTACTTCATAAACGAAAGTAAAATATTTTTCCCTTTTTATTACCTGACAATTACATATTAAGAATTTCTTTTTATGTTTAAAAACATATGCAAGCCGGGGAAAGCAGACGCCAAAATGTAATTGCTTTCCTTCTATAAGAATCAGATGTCATTTTCTTCCAACCCAACTCTGAAAAGAGATAGGAAAAAGCAAATTGTTGTATACATTAAATTTAGAAACATCTGATAGCTTTCCTCAATTAAACTATTTAAATGGAAAAAGATTGCTGTACAGCTCTATCATATCCCACTGAATAAAACCTCAGCTGAGGCAAATTGGCAGTGGCAGGTACCAAATGCATCGGCAATAATGAGATTGGACAATCCAGTGGAGGTCATTGGTAATTGTTATTATATGCAATACTGCACTGTCAGAAAAAGAAAAAAACAACTCAGTAGCAAGCAGAGCTCATGCTGGGGATCTTATGGGAGTATCTGTGGCCACCTAGCCGGGGTGACTTGAGGGGTGTCAGGAGAGCCCAGACCCCCAGAGTCGTGAGCCTGCTCTTCATGAAGGGCTCTTTCATGGCTCTTTCAGCATGTGGGGGGCTAATCACCACACCTCTTACCAGCCAGCTGACAAGGTCTCGGGGGGTTGCGCTGGGACACAACATGAGGGCGGGGAGAAGGGTGACCCTGAGAAGGGAAGTGGGACAGAAGTAAAGACAAGTTTCATGGATTTGTTGTTTTGCTGACCCTGATTCAAGGCACTGAAAGTTTGTTATTTTCTCTTCAACTTTCCAGATGTGAAGAAAGAGAAAGAAGCATATTCTCCTGTTCTCCAGGATTTCAGGTCTCTCGAAGTCCCAAATTTAGGGAAGAAGGGGTGGGAGGAGGGTTGGGCTGCCTGGGACCTAAGCAAGCCTGCCTGCCAGGCTGCATCACAACCTCTACGGAGCCTGGCTCTGGGCACAATCTAGATTAAGATGACCAAAATCTGTGCTCAGTCCTGTGCAGGTGACAGACATACGTCAACTGGTCTGATGCAGTGATGGATACAAGGAAATATATTTGACTACTGTTAACCCCTCCCAAGGCTGGCTCACGTCTAACATCCTGCAGTTGGGGACACTTCTACATAAAATGCAGCACCTCATCCTCTAGATTCAATCACGAGATTACTTTGAAAGAGGACATGATCATTCTCATGGGCCAAGAACCTCAAAATGACTATGCTGCTGCCCGAGGGCTCCCTCTCTATCACTCGTTTCTAATGTGCTCAGGAGCTGTAGTACCATGTTAAAGAGGGAGGGAGGGAGGACCATGTATGGTCCAGGCCTATGACATCATGATGGCTAGTGAACACAGCGTCAGTCCAACAGAATTGGGCCTCTTGCTCTCAAAGACATCTTAGGGAGGGTTCCTTTGTGCTGAGTAGGTTTCTTGAATTTCTCCAAAGAAAGAAACAAGTAGGACCACCAATAACCATATTGAGGGATAAAAAAGCTGGAGGGAAGGTCAGACACCAGCCTGGTGTCCTAATCCAACCTGGAAGAAGACACACACCTTTTTGAGCTGAGGGGTTCTCAGATGTTGCTTGATCCAGCATCCCACTCTGGGTGGACACCCCAATGAGACATGACTTCCCAGACCCGGCCGTGCTGGGAAATTTCCTGGAGAGCTTTGCACAAAATATGGCAATTTCCAGGCTCCATGCCTTGCCTGTTATGTCAGAATTTCTAGGGGTGGAGTCCAGAGATCTGTAATTTTAACAAGTTTTCTGAAGATTTCTGGAACAGCTGCTCCAAAGACGAGACCTGTATATGGGAAACACTGGATTCCTGACTGTCTTTGCAGGAAGAATTCTCAAAACAGGGAGCTCATGCCTTACAAAGCAGCATGTTCTATTGTAAGTTATGTTTAATTGACAAGAAATTCTTTATATTTAACTATTATCTAATTCTGTATCAATTCTACCCGAAGTTTAGCTCTTATCCACCTGATCAGAAGGGGTATGTATATTTAATAACTCAATCATCTAACTCTTCAAATGACTACTCAGCAATGTGTCTCAACAGAAAAAAATGTATTTCCACTGGGCCTAAGGCCCTGTCTAAGAATCTGGGCGGGCTCTGAGGCTGGCACTGCATTTGTGGACATTCATTTGGATGAAAAGATTTCATGCATTCATTCCCTTTGAGCACCTCTTCCCTGCACTGAGAACTGGTGATACCCAGAGGAATCCAACCACACATTCCACCCTCACTGAGCAAACAGCCCAGGAGAGAAGCCATATCTATCTATCTATCTATCTATCTATCTATCTATCTATCTATCTATCTATCTATCTATCACCTATCTATATCTATTGAATATATATCTATATCTTTCTATATATATATGTCTTGTTCACCCTCCCAAGTGATTTGGGTAAAGGACTAGGGAGAAATGTTCAGAGGGAGTGGAGCTAATCTGTGGTGGCTTCCTGGAAGAGGTAGTATTTGCACTGGACTTGATGGCAAATTGCAAGTTGGAAGTGAAAAGGTGGTATTATGGGGGGAGGGAGCAAGGTGAAGCAGGGGCACGTATGGGAAGGGCAAGGAGAACAGCAGATCACGTGGGATGGCAAAGAGAGGAGCATCGTGACAGCTCAGTTTCATCCTCTTGGTGAGGAAATAAACCCCCTCCTCTGTCCTTAACATTGAGTCCTAGTTATTAGGCCTGGGGAACTGCAGCAGGTGCAGCCTTTCACCCTTAAACAGGCACCAGTGCCTCAGCTTTAGAGTCAGCTGAAGGCTGTTTAAGCCCAAAGAGATTTCCTTAGCAATGGGCCTGCCTGGTCCTCCTCAGTATTCATGCAGTGTGAACCCCAGGGCCCTCCTCTGTGCCAGGCCTGCACACAGGGGTGAGTGTGAGAGCCTGCACCAGGCGGGTCTCCTTGCGTTGGGTCACACAGCCATGCAGCCAGTTGCCAGCTGTTTACTTGGCATCTGTCGTGTGGCCATGAAAAGGTCCTGGTTCTTACCTGCCACAACTCTGACGGAAGGAGAAAGGGAATTTTCTGGGAGTATAATCGGTAGCTCGTAGGGCTCAAGCACAGAGAATCAGGTAAGGGACAAGAAGCACAACACAGCCGAGATCAAGCCAGCAGAAGAGTCTGCTTTAGGACTGTCAGAGAAAGAATTATTCACGACACAACCTTTATTTAGGACCATCGTGATGATAGGTGTAAAGACCACGGTGATGGGCTTTGTAGTAGGGTGGAGAAATTGAGCCCAGTTCCAAAAACAACAAAACGAACAAAGATTTACAGCCAAGGAACAGAGTCAGCAGATATAAAGTGACTAAGAGGAAACCTCCAAGCTGGGAGGATTCTTGTAGATCAACTCAGCAGGATTCTTGCTGAAGGCAGGCCAACGTGTAAGGTATTGGGCGTGGGGCTGAGGATTTTGATCAAATATTGCAAGTGATCAACCACCAAAGGTGGGGGATTTTTCTTTTTACTAAGCAGGCCAAGGACAGAGGTCAAGGTCAGGGCCTAATCAGAAAGAGAACTGTGAGGAGCCTGACTCAAGCTGAGTTAAAGGAGAGTCTTTGTCAGGAACCCGGGGCCAGTATTGCCATCACTGCCTGCTGCTGTCCCCGTAGCTGTGCCACAACCGCTGAGAACAACCTGTGACTGTCCTGGCACCTTTGGGTCACTCCCTCAAGATCCCAAGTCCTGGCTGGTGGAGGCATTGGATGGACCAGGCCTGGGACACCCATCCTCGCCAGAGGAGCACACGGTCAGAGGAGTCAGCTAGCAGCACAGGTGAGCCCGCGTTGAGGGCCAGGACGAGCGTCCAGGTGGGCGCATGAGTGATGGAAGCAGGAAGGGCAGAAAGAGGTCAGCAGGGGGAGAGAGCTTCTGCCAACCCGAGGTGAGGCTGGGCGTCAAAGGGGGCCGGGGTGGAGAGGGGCCTTCCCGCTGAGTCAGGAGAAATCGACAGTTACTCATGAAAGGGGTCTTTCTTGAGAAAGGGACTGCTGGGGACGCCAAGGAAGAAAGCCACCTCAAGCAGCCTGAGGATTCAGCTTAAAGGATGAAAAGATTGGGTTGAATAAAGCAGGACAATATTGCTACTCACGGTCACCTACTGTCACCTAAGGAGTGGATCCTGCTTAATGGTAGAGACTTTTGTTTTGCTAAGCATATTAGTGCATTTGTGTGTGCAAACTAAGTTTGGGACTAGGGCCTAGAGAAAAACAAATGCCCAAAGGAGAAGAATTTAAGGGCAATCAGCGGGGAGGAGTGAGGAGGACATGTGGGAACAGGAGGGGTGGGAGGAACCAGAGGTGAGACTTGAAGTGGCCATGAGCCCCTCCAGTGGCTGGTGAAGATGGAGATCTGTCTGCGATCGGAAGTCAGACAGGAGATTGATTGCCTTGCACAGCTCACCTCTGCCTCCCAAAGAATACCTCCAGTGTGGCTGCCACACACAGGTGCCTCATCAGGTGGGCTATGATTCAAGGTGTGTCTTGTGTGTAGGCACCTGCAGCTGAGAGCAGAGCTGCACCTTCCATCTGGTTATGTGCACAGTGTCATGTGGATGCATCCAGGGAAGGCGAGATCATCTAGGCACTGGACCAATTCAAGGGTGCGGCCCCAGACCACCCCAGTGGTGTCAGCACTTCCATAGGACATGGATGGGGCTCAGCTGCTCCAGGATTTCCAGCCCTGGGAGACGCCCGCTGCTACCTGCTTATAGATATGTAAGCTAGAGAGGGGAGAGAGCGTGAGCAGGGGAGGGGGTGCACCTGTGAATGTGGGGGCCAGTGCGTGGGCGGACCCACCTGACTGTAACCAGGTCCCATGCCTGGAAGTGGTGACAGAAAATAGTGAATGTGAGATTGGGACGCCGAAGGCTGGGCTGGGGAGTCTAAATACTCTTTGAGGCCACCTGCTTCTTATTCCCCACTTAACCACAAACCCACAGGACCCCTTGACTTAGCTGGAAGTAATAACAATGGAAGCAAATATTTCTACAGCACTTTCTATGTGTCAGCCACTATTCTGAGCACTTTACATGCATTAATTCATTTATTCTTCACTATCACCCTTTGAGGAAAGTTCTATTATTATCTCCATTTTGCAGATATAGAAACTGAGGCACAGTGAGGCTTAGCATTCTGATCTTCCCTGGCAAGTGTGTAACCTCTGTTACAGTACTTTGCTACTTTTTTATGTGTACAGGCACTATGGTGCATTAGAGTATGTGCTCGGATGATAACAGTACAGTATACAAACATGCTATTTCTGTTCATGCCTCATCTCCCCTCTTCAACTAGAGTTCCAGAAGGGAAAACACTGCCTTTTCATCTTTGCATCCCCAAAGCACCTTGCACAGTGCTTGGTGTGTATAATAGGTGTCCAGTCACTTTTTGTAGAATGGATGAACTAAAGGTTTCTAAGCAGGGACTGATGTGGAGAACAGTATTTCGGAGGGTCTGCCCACTAGCAGGATGGACTGAAGGAGGAGAGGTTGGAATTGGGATCCCACATGGTTTTGAACTGTGGCCCGTGGCCAGGCCAGGGACCTGCTCAGAGACCCAGGGCTATGTGGGCTCACCTCTGCCTTCTGGCTGCACCTCTCTTTGAGCTCTTGGTCCCAAGTTTTCCTGTCTTGTCCTGTTTCCCAGCTTTGCATAACCACGTTTCCTGCCTGAAAGAGGCCTTCCGGGGAATTCATGAAGTGGCCAGAGACACTCTGCTCTCTGTAGACTGTGAGGTTGCTGGGAACATCTTATCCTCAATCTTAACATTTGGTTCATTTAATTAAGGGCTGCAATAAAAAGGAATGAAACGGAGTTATTTGTAGTGAGGTGCATGGACCTAGAGACTGTCATACAGAGTGAAGTAAGTCAGAAAGAGAAAAACAAATACTGTATGCTAACACATATATATGGAATCTAAAAAAAAAAAGAAAAAAAATGGTCAGAAGAACCTAGGGGCAAGATGGGAATAAAGATGCAGACCTACTAGAAAATGGACTTGAGGATACAGGGAGGGGGAGGGGTAAGCTGGGACGAAGTGAGAGAGTGGCATGGACATATATACACTACGAAATGTAAAATAGGTAGCTAGTGGGAAGCAGCCACATAGCACAGGAGATCAGCTCAGTGCTTTGTGACCACCTAGAGGGGTGGGATAGGGAGGGTGGGAGGGAGACGCATGGGGGAGGGGATATGGGGATATATGTATATGTATAACTGATTCACTTTGTTATAAAGCAGAAACTAACACACCATTGTAAAGCAATTATACTCCAATAAAGATGTTAAGAAAAAAAAAATTAAGGGCTGCAGACATTAGGAACACCTCTCAACTATCAAAGGGCATTTGAAACAACTCACAAACACAATTAAACTTAGTCCCAAAGATAAAAAGAAAGCAGGCACAATATGCTATTTCACTGCTTATAATTATCAGGTAACAAAGTAGGCAATTAAGGCGAACACTGAAGCGGCAACACACACCCAGCGCTGGGGTTTACTGCCCTTGTCTGGTCTCTGCATGTGACCACACAGGGCTTCAGACCAGAGGTTTTCCAGCAGGAGGGCTGCCTTAGAACATCTAGGGGGTGTGCGGTTTGCAAGTGAAGACTTGATATTATAATTTTATTTGGAGGATATTTTTAAAACCTAAGTTTTAAAAATGTAGACTACAGAAATTAAAGCTTGAGAAAAATCTTTCTGGTTGGTGGAAAATTGTTGAAGATAAAGATTCTCAAGATAGAGAAGGTCCTTAAAAGGGACCTTAAAATAATCTCTGGACGAAATGAGAGAATGTTAAACTATCAAAGAAGGGCATGGGTTAAGAAAAAGTTGAAAACCATTGTTATACCCATATCTTCATCTCACACTGCCCTTGGAGACGGGGCCTCACCCATGGAGGTTGCCATGGAAACACTTTATAGAAGAAAATATTTT